>NC_092056.1:28334678-28650448 GCF_039877785.1 Chaetodon trifascialis
AACCGACAGACGACGGAAAGATAACAGACAGACAACAGACGACAATGGAGCCAGAGGTTTTGCGACACCGGCGGCTCATTTATCTCCGGCTGGGAGAGCGCCGTGGGGAAGTAACATTAACCGGCTATTTTAACCCATATTAATGTTCATACATTACCCGTTAATAAACGATACCGTTTAGTGACAAACGCTTGCCATATAAACTATGGACTGACATATATGTCATTTAACCATGAGTCTTGATACAGGGTTCTGTATGCTGTAATTTTAATGCTATGTTTTCAAGATCTGAAAAGGGCTTGAATTGAATAGTTAAATGTGTACGGACCCTGTAAATAACCCTGACTTAATTCAATAGCCTATTAAATGTTGTGTTATTAAACATCAGAACCATATTGAGGAGCCAAAGTGTAACAGATGGAGAAATGAAGCATTACTGGTCTAAGCTTTAACAGTCACTAGAGTTGTTGTATCAACTAAAATTCAGTTGCTCTTGTTTAAATCTTCTGTTCTTACCCTCCTTTCTCCATCCAGGCAAGGGCGATGTACTGCTACATAAACATCAGTGTTCCTGTTCTGCTATTATTTTTCAACGATCATGACACCAGACAAGATTTTAGGCTGAGCAGAGAGTCCCTGGCGGTGCTCTTGGTCTGTCTGTTCTGGCTAGCGAGTGGGACATCCTCCAGTTGTGGTGGCAAGGGTGTTTGGGATGCCTCGCTCCACTGTTCACCGCATCGTCCATCGAGTTACTGAGGAGGTGGTGGCCATTCGCCACAGGGTCATCTACCTCCCCAAGACCACAGAAGATCTGGCAGCAGTAACTCAGGGGTTTGCAGAGCTGGCAAGACACAGAGCTTTTCGAAAAGCAGCTGGAGCAATCGACGGCTGCCATGTGAGGATCAAGCCTCCAAGCGGTCCCGATGGTCACTGTTATCGGAGCAGGAAACTGTTTGCTTCAATAATCTTGCAGCATCACCAGAGACTCCTGCTCAGCCTCAACTGTATATATGTTCTCTGTAAATCTGCAAATCTCTGTAAATAGTCATTTCTGCTGATCTTTTGTAAATAGTTGTACAGTTGTACAGAATGGCCACTTGTAAATAGAAATATTCATATTGCATCTTTGTAAATATCTGTAAATATCACAGAAAAAATAAACTAATTGTGTTGTCACTGAAAAGTTGTTCAAAAGTCTACTTATATTGTAAATAAGAAATGGAATAGATAATGTAACGAGGTTATACGATTTTAATTTAGAACACAATATTTTTAATTAACAATTTAAATCTAACAACACAGAACGTAATCAAACAGAAAAAAAAACATAAAAAAAAACATCAGCACCTGTCAATCATTTTTTGTCAATCCCATTCTTTGCAGGATTGTTCTAAACATGAGTGAAGCATGACAAAAGGTAAACACACAAGATCACATTATCACAGATATGTACACATTCACAAAAAGTGACATCAGGACAGACATAATTCCCACCCCCACCCAAAAACAACATTCATTTAATGTGATCCAAAGATTATATTTGTTCCTTTATGTAACTTTCACATACAAATACAATATGTATAGAGAAGAAATGGGCTATTCATTTATGCCTCAACAGTTACCTCCATCCGAGTGTGGCTGTGTTTTTGGCTCCTGTAAACAGATGGTCGTTTCGGAATTTAATAAACTCCTCCGTCTGCTCCTTGCTCACAAAATGACATGCAAGCCATATTTTCTGTTATGTCAACAGACAAAATTATTGTTCGATATAATAACGACAATAACAATAATAATGGTGCTGCTGGTGCTGTTGGTCGCTATTGTTAAAAAAAAAAAACAATCAAAAACAAGCAAAGCATTTTGGGATATGTGAGGCCGCGAAGGATAGTCGTGATGCATCCTCCGAAAACAGGGAAAAGGAGGACGCATTTGTCGGCTGCATTTGGAGGACCCTTCGAATTTGGACGAATTGGGACAGCCTTCGCACAGTGCTATGACGTAATCAGCCTTCAAATGCGTCCTCCGAAGGATGCAGCCCCTGAATTGGGACACAGCCTATGACTTGGGCTGCCCACTGCAAAGCAGACTTGGTTAAGTTCCTTAATCAAGACTGTATCTGTTAAGATCCTGCCTTCCTGTCTCTCCCAGTGTGTCTCCTCTCCCTTTTTCCCTGTGTGTGTGTCTGTCTGTCTACCCCTGGAGTCGTGGCCGGGCAGCCCCTCACCTGCTGCCAGCTCCTCCCACAGCGAATCACCTGCATTCACTCTCCCTTCATTAGGGAGAGTATATAAGACATGGACCTGCTTCTCCTCGTTGTCGGATTATTCCTCACTCCATGTTGATGTCTGGTTGTTTGGTCCGTAAGTACGAGTCTCTTCGTCTTCCTCTCCTTTTCAGTAAAAGTCATTTTTTGGTCCATCGTTTTTTCCAGCCATTCATTGTGCTGTGTTTTTCTTTTGTTTCAGTGTCTGCCTGCCGCTTCCACGCGTGCCTCGTGTCAAACCCGCTCCGTCGGTGCTCCTTCTGTTTTTCCACTCCTTTTGAGTGCGTCTTTGGTTTCTTCGTCTCCCACTCCTTTTGAGTGCGCCTTTTGTTTGTTAGTTATCCGCTCGTTGAGTGCGTTTTCTGTTATTCGTTTGTTAATAAATTATTCTTGGTTTTACACAATCCCTGCCTCTGGTTTCTGCATCTCTGGGTCCTATTACTTGGCGGCTGTAAGCTTAACAGAATCATTCTTCAACAGGCCATACATGCAAATGTTATTGGATTCAATCATGTACATATTACTTACACATACTGGCAAGTGAGACCATTGGTAGAGGGGGTGATTACAAAATGCACCTCTCGGGCACATTCATGCTTGCAAAGTTTTATTGCTTTTAATCCAATGTGATTCACTAAAATCCGTATAGCTTTTTTTTTTTTTTTTTTTTTTTTTTTACAAAAAACACGACTATGACTGGCATATAGTTCAGCTTCCTTCCATTTGGTAAGACACACAAACTTTAAGCCTTTTGGTAGGTACTCCCTCTTATGTTCATCCTTCTGCATCCCAGACACCAACAGCACCCTCTTCACACCATTTATCCCCTCTCCACCTCACACCACAGCTCTGTGCGGTCATTCTGCACATCTTCACACATCTTGAACATGAGATTTAGTCTGGAGAGAGTTCCGGCCCTTTGGAAATGTTCTTGTGTGGTTCAAATCCCAAAGACTTCACATCCCAGAGAGCCCAACCACTTGAGGCCATAGCCTTAACTTCCCACCTAATGAAGACCCTGGAGAGGATCATACTGAACCACTTCTGTCACCTGGTGAGTAGCGAGCTGGACCACAGCACAGGGACTCCACAGGGAACAGTCCTGGCTCTCTTCCTCTTCACCATTTGCACTGCAGATTTTTCACAAAAAAACAGCCAAATGTCACCTGTTCTCCAACTACCATGCAATCATGGCGTCATTTCTGATGGGGACGACAGGGAATACAGAGAACTGAACCAGAGATTTGTGGATCCACCTCCAGATCAGTGCAGGGAAAACCAAAGAGCTGGTGGTGGACCTCTGCATGCGTAAACACTCTCCTCCTACACCAGTGAACCAGTGACTTAATAGACAGGCCAAGAAGGCCATCTCTGTCCTGGGATAGTCCCTGACCCAATGGAGGTGGTGGGAGAAAGGAGGATAATGGCTAAGCTATCATCCCTGATGGAGAGCATGTCCCACCCCATGCAAGACTCTCTGAACACACTGGGCAGCTCCTTCAGTGAAAGTCTGCTTCACCTACAGTGTATGAGGGAGAGATACTGCAGGTCCTTCCTTCCTGCTGCTGTCAACTTTTACAATCAGCACTCTTCCCAATAGACACACTTCCAAACTGACAAATTCACTTCACATGTGCAGTATCAGTGTAGACTACCATGTGCATTATCAGTATGTCAACTCCTATACCAATTTTCCTGCTGCAGGATTAATTAATTAAGTTTTTCTTTCTAATCTTATTATCTTAACCAGTCACATTACCTTTCTCATCCAATCAACTAATCAATCAACAAGTCAGCCAATCAGTAAGTGGAGAGGTTGCACACAGTGGGTCATATAAAACATATAGAGGTATCCAAATAGCCCAAACAATTTTAGTTATTAGGGAGATTATTCTAGTTGTCACTGTAGCAGTCTGCACAACATTCTGATGAGCATCTGTCACAACTACTTTAAGATCTGTGAAAGCCTGCCTTTTCTGTTGATTAAATCCCTACAGGACACATGTGTGTGTTACATCTGCTGTGTCTAATTTGAAAAGTGCTTCACCAAATGCCATTTCTAACCATGATCCATTGTGGTTACTTTGATGAAATCAAGTGCCACCAATACCAGGCTGCTGAAGAATAACCACACATAACCACATCATTCTATTGGATTGGTTTGAACTTTTGGCTGAAACTACTTTTTCCAGTATACAGTTTACAGTGTGAAGCATTAGGTGAGAGATGGTGACATCCCTGGAAGCATTAGATGTACACAGTCCAGTGAAAATACAATTAGAAGTGTAGTTTCATTGCTGAATGTCCTCAGGGTGGTCATCTTCTCATCCAAAAATACTAGTTTCTATGTACATCATTTCCAATAGGGAAATTTATTTTCAATTTGCAGTCATTTATAGTTGTATAAATCGTTGTAGAAAAAAATAATTTTACAAAAAATATGGCCCATAGCCATTGTCTATGGGCCTTGCTCTGTTACATAATAAGTAAACCATGCTCATGCATTAACCTTGGATCTTTATCTTTCTCTTTGTGTGATCTGTAGGACAACACAATGTGTTCTCTAAAAGCATTAGACAAATAAAAATAAAATCACAAATGTGTTGTGTTATTATAATTTGGTGGTTGCCTTTATTTTCAGTCTTCCAGATGATTATGTTGCAACTATTAAGAGCTAGTTTACATGCAACACAATGACTGCTGTCAAAAGCAGTTTGTCTAAGCTGTTGCTGATGCTGCAAGGCTCAGATCGTCAGGTAGAGAGTTGCAGGACCTTGACTGAAAAATCTTGGTCATCTCTGGTCTTAAGCCAGAACTCAGGAACAGTCTGAGATGTCCTGGCTGAGGATCTGAGGATGCACCCTGGCTCATAGGGGAGCAGCAATTCAGCACTGTAGCTGAGAGTTCAACAATTAAGTTCTTTAAAGGTGATCAGTAACATCAATTGTAAAACTGACTGGTAACCAGTGAACAGGGGCTGATATGATCTTGTTTCGTACCAGCTGAAGGTGTGAGATAGCTTTTTTGCTCAACGCTGAATACAATGAATGAATATATATACTTAACTTATATATACTCAACTAGTATATACTTATATACTTATTAACTGTATTTTGAACACTCAATATAGTATACGTGGCTTTTATATGTATATATTTTTTCTCTCTGGCCACTCCAACACTCCTTGTTAAGATTGACTTAGAATTAACACTATTGATTGCTAAACCATTGGTGAATAATCCAAATCATGGTGGTCTATTTATTCAGTGAAAGCTTTAAAAGTTCACCCAGTGCATATACTGAAAATTGATCCTGCTTTCAGCTCAGGTAGCATTAAGAAACATCCATTATTGCCTTTTTCTTTCTTGCTACGCTAACTTACCACATTTGCTGCTGTTGGGAAAGGTCCAGTTAACTACTACTGTGATCACCTTAACACGCGCCCTTCCTCAAAATTCAGAACAGTCATACTCAGCAAACACAATTCAAACTAAGATCACACTGTCGGCCTTACCCTTAGCTTTGTGGAAGACCTGCTCCTCTGACAAGGTTCTTCTTTAGTTATTCATTCATAGTTATTCATCATGATTACTGTTAGCGGAAAGAGCAGCATTTTATTTGTATTCTACAAATAATAGAATAACAGGAACTACCGGCGTGAAGCAGAACAATAAACAAAGGTAATTATTGTAAATATGTCATCATGATAAAAAACAGAAAGTCATAGTGAGTATGGACTGTTCTGCTTAACTTGCTTAATTTTACACGTCAGGATCCCTTTACTTGTCACAGAGAATATTATTCATCCTGTGAAAACACTTGTTTAATGTCTTTCCTGGCTTCCCTGGAGTTTAAAAAACTCCACTCAAAGCCAGAAAGTAACCCAGGTGATGTCATCACATGTATCTTGTCTTGGGCTTGGAGACTTCAAATTCTTAGAAAGAAAGATTCTGTCACAAACTGTGGGGAAGGATCTTGAAAGGCCTGGACATTCACTAGGCAGCAAGGGTCAAATGAAAGACACTACTCGACTTGCATTATGAGAAGTCCAGGTCTCTGGTGTTTTGGGGTGTTGACCTATGCCTGGCATTAAAAGTCAGGATATCTCGTCCTCTGCTGCTTCAAGTTTGACAACTCTTTTTAAAATCTGTCTCTTGTCAGTCCACCACCTTTATGGAAGTGCAATACTAACTCACTTGAGTGGCCCTTTAACAGTCATATGGGTTGTTCTGGACTGCACTGATGAGCTTATAATTTTGTCATGTTAGTACTGTATAAGGACCTCTTAGTTACATGTATGTTTGGAGCTTTGTACAAATACTCTGTCTCGAGTACATGGAATCACCCCAATCAACCAATAAGTTGCCGCTTTCTATTTTTCCACCCTGAATCTGGATTAATTGTGAATATGACATACTTGACTCAGTCGTACTCCTTACGTAACTGTAATCCAGCGTCATTTTTGAATTAGCTTGCATTATGTAAGTTTCACATCACCTCCTCTCTGCCACCTGCACTGGGGCATTGTAGTGTGCAGTGACAGCCATAATGATATGCCAACACTTTGGGATCACTAAGCATTGAGATTTCAATGAGGTTTTAATAAGCACATTTTTATATTATTCATCATCTGTTTTTTTCATTATTATTCCCTTCATTAACTATTTACTCCTATACTGAAACACGATATTTCTAATATCCCCAAAGAGACCATAAATTTCATCTGATCACATACTGTGTAACCCTTCAATCAGTCATAATGTGAAAATGTAGACTGATATAAGTTAAAAGTTATAAAAACAAACACAAGAAATTCACTGTATGCATTGCTTTTTTAAAACAAGGTATGGTACAGATGAGACAGAGATGATATGTGGAAGGAGTAAAATATCAGATAGTGTAGATACTGTAGACAGAGAGGGAGGTGTGGAGAAAGACTTGATCCAGCTATAACTGGGCTCAATTCACCAGTCTTACTATGCATCTCCTTAATGCCACTGCTGGCTGATCCTCTACAGCATGGCTTGAGGAAATTATCTCTTTGCCCAGTACCCTTTATATATGGGTTCCTTTTACTAGGTAATCCATACAATATCACTCCTCAGCCTTAGGTGGTATCAAAGAAGCAGGAGTGAGATATTGGGACTCTTACTAAGAATGTACTCAATGCAGCATAAGCAGCAGCACAGATTCACTAAGGATCAGTGGTAGCCTTGTGCACTTAAATATTGAACAGAGGGGGAAAATGAATCTATTCGCTTTCATGCATTATTAAAAGGAAGTAAAAACAGATGTATCCACTGAGTTTCTTTTCTATTCTCCAAAGCGAGAGGACAGGACAGGGAATTTGGAATTATGATTCTCTGACTCTATTAGTAGTCAGAACAGTTTGGAGAGCTTTGAGTTTCCACATCCTGCCCATTGAAATTGACAGGCAGTACAGTTCATTTTTATAGCTTCCCAGCTGATGTTCTTCAAGCCGTCTTAGGTTCCATTAGGGGCTATATTGTGATTACTCCTTTGTTTTGATTTCATTCTTCATTCAGATTAGTCATTGTCTTTAGAAACATGGTGACTCACGAAATGACTCATGAAAGCAATGGCTTCATGCACATGCTCATATATTATTTTTAAAAGGTTTATTGGTATAACATGGCAATCGGGAGGGCTCGGTCTGTTTTTATGCATAACTACTGTACTTGCATTAGACTTTGTCCAGGAGTACTTAATCCCCTTGTGGTTCATAAAAGCAGAACGTAGAAAAAAGCATTAAGACTTGCATGACAGCACAGAACAGCAGCAGAGGTAGTAGTCTGCAGGAGAACTAAGCACAGGTAACTCTGTAACTGCTTTTCATTGTATGATAATGATTGGTCTCCAGTAAAGGTTCACTCTTGAGTGGAGCATTGAGTATGCGGGGTGGGGTTTTCTGACTGACTGCTCTTAAGTTCTTTGCTTTCCTCACAAATGTTTGATTCTAACATACATGTCACTGTACAGCAGTATGTTCCAGTGATTAGCTGTATGCATTTATAACTTTGCTTGAGGTTGGATGGTGTATGAGGTTTGTGTGGAGCAGCTTTCCTCCATCCACATTTTTCTTCTTCCAGTTTTACAGCACTTAATATCAAGGATCAGTGGCAGTGGAGCTTGCCCTCTAACAGTTCAATCTAAAATTCAGTGGCAATGTTTACAGCTTTCAGATCATGCTGGCAGACATAATTCAATGTGAGATGTGGGCAAGAGGCTTTCTGCTTGCTCCCCAGCTTACTAACTCACTTTACAGGATGGGTGTTAATGTTTTGTATGTGTTACACAGTCTTGTTGGCAAGCCTGGCAAAAGTATTTCCGACCTTACCAATGAGCTCAGTGATTTCTGTAACAAGTCTGTGACACTGGATCACAAACATATGAAATGATTAACAACATATGACTGGTAGGCTAGTCATCAGCGGCAATGGGCGATTAGCATCTTGGATTTTGGCACTCAGTATTGTTAGGACTGTCTCTGGGGACTTGCTTATGGGATTTTAGTGCATCAATAGGGTTCATGAAAGCTCTGGATGAGCAGGCATATGGGTGCTGACATTAGGACAGGTTTTGCATAAAGCAAACTAGTTCATATGACCCGTCAGTGCACTACGTTTGATGGTAATAGTGTTTATAGTGGTCCTGAAAGGGCATACAGGGAGACAGGATGAAACGCTTGTCATCACTGAGAGGAGCAAGATGTGATGATCATTTAAATGGGAATAATGGTGCACACTTTGAGCAATCTTCACAGCGATGCATTAGGTTGCATGACAAAATGACAGAAGTAGGAGTGTGAAGAAGGAAAACAAGTTCCAATCCTGTCTGCTGTCATAGCTTTGCACATCTGATAGATGGCTACGTGAAGTGGCCATGACTTTCAGTTTTAAAAAGTTGTCAGACAGAGTCTTTCAGAGTTTGAAATGCTCTCTGACCATCAGACAAGCACTTCTGCTGGAACACTGAATTTTCTTTGAGTGATATTATCCAGCCCAATCTGAGGTAATGACCAGTCTTAGAGTTCATATTCAACTACTGTGGTTAGGAAAACCAGCTGGTCCATGATCAGGGAAAATCAGTCTTAGTGCCTGGCATCTCTATGACACCTTGTGCTGTACTATGCAGGAGGCAAAGGAGTTTATGATTCATATGTTGTGAAGTGTGCAGAACTCCAGAATGTGTCACCTGTTTTCATTTGTCTTGACAGCCTTGTGTTTTCCAAGAAAGACAACCAGGAGTCATCCCATGACATTAAAGTCTCCCTGCAGAGACAGTTGTTCTTGTATTGCGATGCTTTCGAATCAGCCTCATCAGTAATGAGCTGCGACACAACAGCTACACTGCTGCTTCCTGTCTTTGTTGTGTCAGCACTCTGAAGTGAATGCTGAAGTGTTCTGTCCAGTGTGCAGACTTGAGCCATTAGAGTTTCGCACTGATAACATTTCAGAAGATGCTGTAATGATTTTGAAGATGATTTCAGATATTAATAGGCACTCTGAATTTAATTAACTCTGTCCTGTCATGAAGTGTGGCCACAAAGAAGCAGATCATGTGATGTGTAGTAGAACCCAAATGCAGAGAGGAAATTCTCAAAAGTTTATTAAACAAAGTAGCAACAAAAATACCTCAGAGGCAGAATTAATGATACTCAGTCTGAGGAATGAAGTCTCTGCTGGAGGAAAACTCAACAGCACTATAAGGAACAAAAATCTCCATTAAGGGAAAAAAGCACACAGGCAGACAACACAGCTCACGAGAGAAACACTGCACAGGGAAAAAGCAGCTGGAGGCGCGTGGCAGGGACCAGGAGATCGAGACCTGTGGCGAGACACACTGGGAATGCACTATGATTATCTGGCACCAGAGTGTGAGAGGAGCCTGCTTAAGAAAGGGAGATCTAGTGAGTGGAGATTAACGACAGGTGTGTCTGGCCGCCACTCACCTCAGATGAGATCAGCCCCGCCCCTGCCACGCTCCATCCCTGGGGAAACACAGAAGCAGAGTCAGAGCAGATACCAAAAAACCCAGCCACAACAGATCAGGGGCCTCATGTACAAAGGGTGCGTACGCACAAAAACGTGGCGTACGCTCTTATTCACGGCAAAGTTCAGATGTATCAAGAGTGAAATGACCGTGGAAATGTGCGGTGCCTCACGCCAACTTCATGGCTGGCGTACGCACGTTTCTACAGCTGTTGATCCTTTGGTGACATTAGAGGTGATGCTGGGATGTGCACATCAGAGACACATGAACAATTAACACTGATGAACAATTAACACACTCACGTGTCTGCAATTACATGAGTGGATATAAAAGCATGCGCAAAGTGGTGCAAAAAATACAGTTAAAAACAATGGCAACTTTAGCAGTTTTAGAAGGTATTGCAAATGGTGCAATACGAAGAGAGTGTGTGGTCAGAGACAGAGAGGATTTACTGGTACATGATGACAACTGGCTCATCAGCGAGGAGCCATGCGCTACCTATACAGGTGCTGACTACACTGGGGTTCCTAGCAACTGGGGCATTCTAGAGGGAGCTGGCCAACTGATCGGGACTGTGCCAGGCGACCCTGAGCCGAGCCATGCCAGCCGTGTGGGACGGAATTATCTGCATTTATACCATGGTCTGAGTGAATACTCAATTCTGATTGGCTGCAGGGTATCCATTAAAAAGTGTTGTAGGACACCTATAAAAAAGTTCCGGTCAAATAGCCTGATTGTTCTAAATTATTGCGCTGGCTCAAACGCTAGTTGGTAACCATGGCAACAGATTTAGGATAGACTTGATACACATTTAATGATCAGAGTGAATGGTGGATAATATTTCTTGCAATAAAAACGATTTAGGAAACTATCTGTGGACTGTGATTCTTTGAAACAAAATGTCGCATCATCCTCTGGACACACACAAGCGGTAAGAGGTGCACTTGCCCTCTGAAATGATACTTTGTATCACGTAACATAACGTAACGAGCAATATTAAATAGTCCAAACGTACGATTTTAACGGTAAAAAACAACATCAACTTTGCATAGGACGTTCACGCCTCCACGTCGTCCATTCATTTCTGATAATGGACACCTCGTCGGGCATTATCACTTACGTTAGCCAGGTATATCAAATTCCCATACAATGCAGCTGAACAGGTCAACATTAAAGTGCAGTTTGCAGCGACAGACGATTTTCCAAATGTAATCGGAGCTATCGACTGCACACACATTGCTATAAAAGCACCATCACATGATGAATTTGTATATGTCAACCAGAAACATTTTCATTCGATCAATGTACAGATCATATGTGATGCGCAAATGCAATTAACCAACATCGTAGCGAGGTGGCCTGGTTCAACGCACGATACATTCTGAGTAACAGCATGGTTGGTAACAGACTACAAACTGGCTCTGTGTGTGATGGGTGGCTTCATGGTGAGTAAATTTATTGGTGTAATTGTCCTAAAATTAATCCCTGTGATGCGCATTCAGCATGTGCGCCACCCAAATTCTATCCCGTCTTCACAGCATCATTACTAGTCAATGGTTAAAGTTAGTGACTTGCTGTTTCTTGCTGGTTAAACTGCAGCTTAAGATCTTTCTAACAAGCCCCTGATTGTCTCTGTGTGCAAAATACTCATGTTAATGTAGCAGGGTGAATTGCTCAGCCCCGCCTCTAACGTGAGAGTGTGCTGTCCTGCTCTGATTTCCGCTTCAGCCAATCACCGTACCAGGGCCCTCTATATGAGGGGACTGGGCTCACCTGGACTTCCTCTTGCTCTTCCTCTCGCCCACTTCCTGGTCGCCTCGCGTCCTTTCCCCTGCTGCCATCTGCACAGCGTCTTGCCTGGCTGTCCTCCTCCCGCTGTCGGAGTGTGCAAGCTTTCCACCCCCGTTTAGGTGTTTAAACACCACCTTATCGGTGCTGCGGAACCGAAGCAGCGCCAGAGACCGACGCTGCTTTGCCTGCTTCCGTTTTACCTGCTGCTGCTTTGCCTGCTGCCGTTTTACCTGCTGCTGCTTTGCCTGCTACTGCTTCGCCCGTTACGGCTTTGCATGTTACTGCTTCGCCCGTCACGGCTTTGCATGTTACTGCTTCGCCTGCTACTGCTTTGTCTGCCACTGTTTTACCTGCTGTTGTCCGACTGGACGCTCTTTCGCTTGACGCTACTTGCGCTGTATAGTTGCTGCACGTTGCTGGGGTTTGCTAGGCATAGTGGTGTGCTGTGCTCAGTGCTGGCCGCTTCGCCCCGTGTAACACGGCAACTACAGCGTTGACTCGAAGAGCCCTTTATTTTTAGTTCGGTTCTGTGTTTAACTTGTGCGTGTGTGCGTGTGTGTGTGTGGATAGTGGGGTTCGCCCTGGATTTTGCTTTATGTTCTTTTGGGGGTTTAGATTGTTTTAAGTTACCTTACATAATTTACTTCTTTTTGTTCTTGGTTATATTATTTCATTTCTGATTTTGTGTTTTGTGGTGTCAATTGAATATGTTGTATTTTGATTTAGTTTGTTAATCAATTTGTTTTCTTGTTCTTTTCCTTTGGGGAATTCTGTTTTATTATTTTTGTGAGTGTAACCCCCCTCTCCCTTGTTTTCCCCTGCAGTTGCTGAGAGCTGACGGTGGTGGTTCTGGTGTCCTGGGTGGTGGTTTCCCCTCTTTTTGTGTGTTGTGCGTCCCCTGGATTGGGTTCCCCTCACTAAAGTGTGTGTGTGTGTGTGTGTAGCTGCCACGTGTGACTGGGGTGACCTTACTTTCTGTTGGATTCCTCACACCCTTGTGGACCCGTCTCCCTACGGTAAGCCTCAGCACTGGAGGGCCCTTCTGTGTCCTTATCCCCTGTGTGCCTGTAGCATATATTGCCTTTTAGTGTTGTAATAAAATATTGCTTTTTGATCTTCTTTTGGAAGCATGTCTCTTGCCTCATTGTGAACAAACCTGAGTGCTTTAATTTGGGGTTGATCTAACTATTTCCTTGGGCGAAATTCCCAAGGTGGCGTTGTCTGGCTCGTCTTGACTAGTGATAGCATTACAACAATCTTCACTAAACAACTCACTATTCCCTCTCCATCTGCCCTCGTGCCGCCACAATCATAACCCTGTGCTTACAGTGTGAAATGTCTTAATCACCCTCACCTTTTCCCCGGCGCACTTCTGCACTAATTTGCAACAATAGTGTGTGATCCATGTAAGTAGTGTATAAAATTAACGAATGCAAACTGTAAATCTTTGTCTGCTTTCAATTGACCCAAGGCGTCCATGGCTACCCACTTAAGAACTGGCTGATGACCCCTCTCACCAACCCTCAGACTGACCAATTGACCAAGACCATTGACAGTCTCACACACACTCTCCCACTCTATCCTCTTTGTTGCTTATGCCGAAGGACAGCGTGCCAAAGAGCGCATTTTTGCGCACCTCCACTTCAGCAAGTAGTGCTTCCAATTCGTTTTCGGTCAAAATCTTTTTTGATTTTCTGATCGTGCAGAGAGGGGAATCCCAGGTGCAGGGCTCATTTAAATATGATTTGCGTATTTAAAAAGGGGCGTGAACAGGGAGGGGTCGGGTACTACAGAATGTGCACTCAATTCCACTTTGATTGGGATGTACAAAGGAAATTTGGATTCCTGCGTGCGCACAGATTCATACATCTGGATATTTTTATGCATACAACATTTTCTGGATTTGAGCATACGCCATGTCTCAGTAGGAAATCCACACAAGTACATGAGGCCCCTGATCTTCCTGTATTTCTACATGAATCGGTGCATTATTTGACTGGCATTTAGATTCATGGATTATGCATTTGTAAGATAAATTGACCATGTCATTAACAAGATAGGACTTGCATACAAAGTGAAAATGAAAAATTAAGTCTATTTGAGTCTTGCTGGTTTTATTTAATGTCGATATCATTTTAATGCTTATGGTTAATCCAACAAAACCCTTGCATGAAAAAAAAAGAATTTCTTGCGGAGTAGCATTGTAAAAATTCAACATGTTGCAATACGTTGTATGTGACACTGTCTATTGCACATGAGCTAATGTGAATGCCACATACTTTAATTTATGCCAAATCAGAAGATATAGTTTCGCTCAGGGAGGATATGTATGACATGGACAACAGTTGGAAAAAGGAGTAACAAAAATATTTTTATTGGCAGGAAAGCCACTTCTTAAACGTGCCAACTGAAATAATTCAGCTCCTGACTGAATTAAAATTTTTCTTTATCAAACCAGTTATCACTCACTACCATCAAAACCACAAAATAAATTCACAACATGAACAAATATTACTATTCAAAGCACAAATAAAATAGAAAAATGGGCCCAAAATAATAAATAAATAAAATAAAGTCCAAAATTAGTCAAATGTCCAAAGGAGTGAGTGTCCAGAGTGTGTGTATGTTCTAGTCCTTTAATGTATGGTTGTGTAACTGTTCATCTACCCGGGTAGTGTGATTTTGTTTCTTATCTGTATGATGCAATAGATGTACTTTCTCCAGATGCTCAATGAAGCTGCTTCCGACGTCACACTCTCCACGCATGTAAGCCGGTGTCCTGCTCCACGTTCCTCAGATTTGGGCTCTGGCTCGCCATCAGAATGGATTCATGCACCAAACAAAAACCAACCTGCATTGAGCAGCAGTTTTTAGATCCATTACTTATCTATTTATCTCTTTTTAAACATTTATCTGAGTCAACTGTACAGTATCATCCTTTTAATCTTAAATCAATGAATGCACCTGCATTCACTCTCCCTTCATTAGGGAGAGTATAAAAGACATGGACCTGCTTCTCCTCTTTGCCGGATTATTCCTCATGCCATGGTCGATGTCTGGTTGTTGGTCCGTAAGTACGAGTCTCTTTGTCTTCCTCTCTTTGTTAAGAAAAGTCATTGTTTTTTTGGTCCATCGTTTTCCAGCCATTTATTGTGCTGTGTTTTCTTTTGTTTCAGTGTCTGCCTGCCACTTCCACGCGTGCCTCGTGTCATACCCGCTCCGTCGGTGCTCCTTCTGTTCATCCACTCCGTTTGAGTGTGTCTTTTGTTTGCTTCGTCTCCCACTCCGTTTGAGTGTGCCTTTTGTTTGTTTATTTATCCGCTCGTTGAGCGCGTTTTCTGTTCTTGTTTGTTAATAAATTTATACTTGGTTTTACACAATTCCTGCCTCTGGTTTCTGCATCTCTGGGTCCTTTTACTTGGCGGCTGCAAGCCCAATAGAATAATCCGGCCAGTATGGACCCAGCAGATCCAGTGCGCAAAGCAGTGACCATGCAAGGCACTTTGCTGGGCCAGCATGAGAAGCTGCTGCAGGCATTGTGCGATTCCTCGCAACATATGGCGGCTCAGGTTGCCGATCTGTCTTGCCATATGTCTAACCTTTCCAGTTTCTTTTCCGGTCCATCACAGCCCTCGGTTAATCCCTCTGAACTGGCGCTCGCAGATTCCCTGGCCACGAACCCCGAACCGTTTGACGGCACTCAGGGTAAGTGTCGAGGATTTTTGTTGCAGTGCAACATTGTGTTTCATCAGCGTCCCCAAGCGTTCCAGTCTGACCGTTCACGAGTTCATTACGCGTTTGGGTTACTGCGAGGCAGGCGTTGACGTGGGCAGAGGCACTGAACTCGTCCGTGGACATTAGCTCGTTGACTTTTCCTGACTTCGAGAGGAGGCTGAGATTAGTCTTCGACCATCCAGACCACGCCGGTAATGCCTCCAGCCGTTTACTTCGGCTTTCTCAAGGCTCTCAAGTCGCCGCTGATTATGCCGTAGATTTCCTCACCATTGCTGCTGACTCCGGGTGGAACGACAACGTTCTCCAGGGGGTGTTTTTTCATGGACTCTCCAAGTTTTTGCAGGAGGAACTCGCCACCAGGGAGAAACCCGCAGACCTGCACGCCCTCATCGACATGGCTGTCCAGGTAGACAGTCTCGGCGCCGCTCTTCCCGTCCCCTGCACAGCCGCCACTCCATTGGCAGAGATCGGCGGCCGTCTCTCCGGAGCCCAGGACTGTTCAGCCTCTCGCTTCTCCGCCTCCGCCTGCCGAAAAGGAGGAACCCATGCAGTTAGGCAGAGCACGGCTTTCCGCCACGGAACGCCAGCGGAGGATTGCCGCAGGTGAGTGTGTGTATTGTGGACAAACTGGCCATATCCTCCCTGCCTGTCCCATTCGGCCAAAAGGGCAGGGCTCATCAGTAGGTTTGGGGGTACTGACGAGCCCAATCAACCCCAACTCTGAACTCCCCAAATCTCGCAAGTTGCAAGCTCGAGCCTCTCTGGGTGTGGGAGAGGAGGTGTTTTCTTGTCTGGCTCTCATAGACTCTGGTGCGGAGGAGAACCTCCTGGATGAGCACTTGGCCGCCGACCTGGGCTACGTTCTGGAGAAGCTGGAGGAGCCGATCAAGGCCTACGCCTTCAATGGTGAGGTTATGGCTCAGGTAACTCACCATACAACACCCATCAGACTTACTATCTCTGGTAATCACCATGAGCAGATTTCCCTTTATATTGTCTTCTCACCACACTCACCCCTCGTCCTTGGGCATCCCTGGCTTAAGAAACACAACCCGCAGATCGACTGGAGCCAGGGAAAGATCGTGGGCTTGAGTGCTCTGTGTCATGTTAACTGTCTCCGTTCAGCTATTCCTCCCACAGGGGGAGACAATGGAGTCTCCACCACACCTCCAGAGCCACTGGACCTTACTCTGGTTCCCGCTGCCTACCATCATCTGGGGGAGGTGTTCAGCAAGGAGAGGGCGCTGTCTCTTCCTCCTCACCGTCCCTACGATTGCGCCATCGACCTCCTTCCTTGCGCTCCTCTTCCCTCCAGTCGACTCTACAACGTGTCACGGCAAGAGAGGGAAACCATGGAGAAATACATCCAGGAGTCTCTAGCCGCAGGAATCAGACCCTCCACTTCCCCGCTCGGCGCAGGGTTTTTCTTCATGGCCAAGAAGGACAAATCCCTCCGTCCATGCATAGACTATCGGGGCCTAAACAAAATCACTGTGCGTAATAAGTATCCCTTGCCACTCATTAACTCCACTTTTGACTCCCTCCAACAGGCCACAGTCTTCTCCAAGCTGGACCTGCGCAATGCATATCACCTGGTGTGCATCAGGGAGGGGGATGAGTGAGCTTGGTTTGTACCAGCTCTATATGGAAAGTGTCCTGAGACAACTTCTGTTGTGATTTGGCGCTATACAAATAAAATTGAAAAATTGAATGAGTGGAAGACGGCGTTTAACACACCCTTAGGACACTTCGAATATTTAGTCATGCCTTTTGGGCTTACCAACACCCCTGCAGTTTTCCAGGCCTTGATAAATGATGTTCTCCGCAATTTTTTGAACCGCTTTGTCTTTGTCTATCTAGATGATATTCTCATTTTTTCCCAGTCCCTGGAAGAGCACGAGTCGCACGTGCAACAGGTTCTCTCCCGACTGTTGGAAAATCGTCTGTTCGTGAAGGCCGAGAAGTGTGAGTTCCACACAGACACTGTCTCCTTTCTCGGCTTCATTATCCAGAAAGGCAACCCCACATAGCGTTGGACTTCGTCACCGGACTTCCTCCCTCCCGAGGTAACACCACCATCCTCATGGTTGTCGACCATTTTTCCAAAGCTGCTCATTTCATCACTCTCCCTAAGCTTCCCTCCGCTCTAGAGACTGCCGATCTCCTGGTCACACACGTCTTTCGCCTTCATGGCATCCCCGCTGACATCGTCTCTGACCGTGGCCCTCAATTCTCCTCTCAAGTTTGGAAGGCGTTCGCCAAGGCTCTTGGGGCCACGGTCAGTCTGACATCTGGATTCCACCCAGAATCCAACGGTCAGACCAAGAGGGCCAACCAGGACCTGGAAACTGCCCTCCGATGTATCTGCACGGACAACCCCACGGACTGGAGCTCCCTTCTTCCCTGGGTGGAGTACGCCCGCAACTCCCTCACCTCTTCGGCCAGCCGTCTCTCCCCTTTTGAGGTCTCCCTGGGCTATCAGCCACCTCTCTTCTCTGCACAGGAGTCCGAGATTGCTGTTCCCTCTGTGGCTGAGCACATTAGGAGGGTCAAGGGGATCTGGCAGTCGGCTACCAGAGCTCTCGAGCGCAATCAGGAAGTGAAACAGCGCGCTGCTGACCGCCACAGGACCCCAGCTCCTGCATATCAACCAGGTCAGTCAGTTTGGCTCTCTACTAAAAACATTCCATTAAAAACCGAATCCCAGAAGTTGTCCCCCAGGTTCATCGGCCCATTCCCCATTGTCAAGATCATCAACCCTCAAGCCATCACCCTGAAGCTCCCTGATTCCATGAAGATCCATCCAACCTTCCACGTCTCCCAGCTTAAGCCGGTCTCCTCTAGCCCTCTGTGCCCACCAACCGAGCCCCCTCCTCCCCCCCAACTTCTCGACGGGGATCCTGTCTTTGCTGTCCACCGCCTAGTGGACGTAAGACGTCATGGCAGGGGATTCCAGTACCTGGTCGAAAGGGAGGGTTACGGGCCGGAGGAACGCTCCTGGGTACCCCGGTCTTTCATTCTCGACCAGTCACTCATCTATGATTTCCATCGGACACACCCTGATCGACCGGCTAGGCCGCCAAGAGGCGACCTTTGAGGGGGGGGTACTGTTAAGATCCTGCCTTCCTGTCTCTCCCAGTGTGTCTCCTCTCCCTTTTTCCCTGTGTGTGTGTCTGTCTGTCTACCCCTGGAGTCGTGGCCAGGCAGCCCCTCACCTTGCTGCTGCCAGCTCCTCCCACGGCGACTCACCTGCATTCACTCTCCCTTCATTAGGGAGAGTATAAAAGACATGGACCTGCTTCTCCTCGTTGCCGGATTATTCCTCATGCCATGGTCGATGTCTGGTTGTTGGTCCATAAGTACGAGTCTCTTTGTCTTCCCCTCTTTGTTAAGAAAAGTCATTGTTTTTTTTGGTCCATCGTTTTTCCAGCCATTTATTGTGCTGTGTTTTCTTTTGTTTCAGTGTCTGCCTGCCGCTTCCACGCATGCCTCGTGTCATACCTGCTCCGTCGGTGCTCCTTCTGTTCATCCACTCCGTTTGAGTGCGCCTTTTGTTTGTTTATTTATCCGCTCGTTGAGTGCATTTTCTGTTCTTCGTTTGTTAATAAATTTATACTTGGTTTTACACAATTCCTGCCTCTGGTTTCTGCATCTCTGGGTCCTATTACTTGGCAGCTGCAAGCCAAACATCAACACACTCTTTTATACCTCCGGTTGGTTTAAACATTTTCTCAGAAGCATAATGACACAAAAATAATGATTTATCCATGAAACGAGTGAGTAATTAGCCGTGGTCGGCAGCTGTTAGCATGCTATGCTAAGCGCTAATAGGTGCTACTCACTCAGTTTTCTCTCGACAAAAAACACAATAAAACAGCTATGTCAGCTATGTTTTGGGTTACAGCTATGTAACCCAAAACCTTTTCACGGGTGCGGATACCTTTCAGGATTGATATCTCGTAAACAAAACAAAGTTTTATCCACTTTCCATCCAGCTCCAACATTAACCTGCTCTCTGTCTCTCGGCCATGCCCGTCTGCCCTCGTCAGTGAAGGAAGAAAACGAGCAGAAAAAAAACAAACTCAGACCGCAACTAGCGCTTGTCTGTGACTAATTCACACCCTGCTGGTGAAAATAAGGAACTACAACTACCAATTTAACATGGTTAAACTAGAAAAAAATTGAGGTGAGTGTGTAACTAAAGGGCGTTACAATGTCAAATAAAAACCATGTGTAACTAAGACTTGCCCAAATGATGAGGATTTTAATCTGAGACTATGTGTGTTTGTTTGTTTGTTTGATTCGTTGACTTAAAGCTCCAGGCAAGCATTCCCAAATGTCCCTATCTACTATCTGACACACCCACATCCAACATACACAAGCGCACACACACACACACACACACACACACACACACACACACACACACACACAAAACATTATACCCAGCCAATTTACAGCCCAGTGGATTTCCAGATTGTGTTTGCAGGGAAGTCCAATTGGCACCTCTCCAAAGCGCTATTGAGCATATTCCCTGTCTCTGTTTTCTTTATCGTCCTATCAAGATATTTCCCCTGATAGCTAGCCTGTTACAGGTGGGAGAGAGAGAAATTGTACATCTGGATAATGAACTCACACCTTCCTCCTTTTTCTCTGTCAAGCACTCTAACGCAGCAATGCTATATGTAATTTGCCGCTCTTATGTGTGTCTTCAACAGGCTTGTAGCTGATGCTTTGTTTGTGTAAAAGCCTGATTTTGGGGACAACTGTGTTCCACAGCTGATAATCCACTAATTGAAATTTGGTTGAGCAATGAGAAAGACAAGAAGAGGACAAACACAGATATAAGGAAAATTAAGACTGGGTAGGGTCTTAAAATAGGCTAGCAGAATAATCAATAGCAGTTAAGGGAGTGTGTGTTGTGTCAATCTAACAGCTTGTTCTTGTTCTAGGGGGACAAACCCCAGTCGTGAAAACTGCTTGGTAGAACCAGTGCCAGATTGACGTTCCACTTTATTGAGATTTAGTGGGTCTGCATGGATTTGAATGATCCTCAGCGCAGTCTGTCAGTTGTCATGATAATGAATGGAAGATGACAGGTTCAGTGCCAACCATTCTCACTTTGCTGCTCACTGTCTTAGACGGCCAAACTTTGTGACAAGGGCAGCCAAGGGATCTCTGTATGACAATATTGGTGGGCCAGACTCATAATTAGGAGGAAAAAAGTATGATGGCTTATTAGTAGATATCATGTTATAATGCTTGTGGACATACTTTAACTTTAAATGCTATCTCTGAATTGTTGCTGTGATGCAAAGCAAAATCTAGTTGTTATTGGTCAAGCTGGGCAAAATGTGATTAATTACTAACTACTTGTCACTTACTGAAGAAGTAATTACTTTGCTTATTGCTCATTTGCAAATGATTATTATTATTTTCTGTTTCTCCACCCAGCTTATGTATCTAACACATGTAGAATTAAAATGTGTTTGTGTTTTTACGAGATGCCAACTGTCGATGGTATTCATTGATCCAGGTGAGTCCTGCATGTTGGTTTACCAGCGGCTAATGCTGGCAAGCCTTCTGAGAACACACAACGTGTAACAAATGCAACCTTGGAGTTGACAGAAGGTGTATTCCTGCAGCTGTCTCACCCCACCTACAGCCCTGCACACCAATCTAAAGTCTGGGACGATATGTTCACCGTGCAAACAGTTGTGTGAGACTCACTTCAGGATAAAAACCAAGAATGCTCAAAATCTCCAAGAAAAACAAAACAAACAAAAAAAAACATGTTTTGTGGGGCCTGTACCTCTAATATAAGTACATTTAAGATTGTAATCCTTACCCTCTTTGATACTGAAAAAGTAATCACATTACTCCAACACATTACTAGGTAATTCCTATACTGTATATCCATCCATCCATTATCTATACCGCCTATCCCTTTCGGGGTTGCGGGGGGCTGGAGCCTATCCCAGCTACAATGGGCGAGAGGCGGGGTACACCCTGAACCGGTCGCCAGCCGATTGCAGGGCCACATGTAAGGACAAACAAACATTCACACTCACATTCACACCTACGGACAATTTAGAGTCATCAATTAACCTAATGAGCATGTTTTTGGTCTGTGGGAGGAAGCCGGAGAACCCGGAGAGAACCCACGCATGCACGGGAAGAACATGCAAACTTCACACAGAAAGGCCCCACCTGACCCGGGGATCGAACCGGCAACCTTCTTGCTGTGAGGCACGCGCACTACCTGCTGCGCCACCGTGCAGCCCTATACTGTATATCTCAGACTGAAAATAACTACTCTTACCTGTGACTCAAAACTGACTAAATATAAAGGATCTAAGGTTTAGTGTCCCACATTTTGCAAATCTTCTAGAGATACAGTCATCCTGACAGTTAGTAAATACTAAGTATTGTCTGTTTATCTCAAGCCCAATACAGTATAGCTTACTCCTCTCTCAGATAGCAACTGTCCAAAAACTATAAAAACACATGAATGAGCCATGGCCTTGCACTGGGTGACATGTTCCTTCATTACCACAAACACAAGCACCTCATTCCCATATACACCATCCCATCACCCCCAAATGAAAATAGTCCTCAAACAATTATACTGTATTGTTTGCTAAAAGCTACAGTGTGCATCTGTTTGTGATCACTTGAAGCAGAGGGGTTTGGGGCTGAGTGTCACAGAAGGATAGGAAAGTACTGAGAAACAGACTAACACATTGTTGGTTTTGGTCTTTTATTGGATTTGTTGATGGTCAGAAAACAATATTGAATAAGTTTTACCCTGTGCACAAATAACAAATATGTGCTTTTCTATCTTTGCCTGTTGGCGACAAAGATTTTTTTGCAGTTTTTGGCTCACTGACAAAGACAAGGAAGAGTAAACTCAGATGACAGGGAATCTTTTACACTTTGCAGATAGTTCACATAATGGAGGTTCGGTTTAAAAGGTGTCATTAGTAATCTGTGTGTGTGTGTGCGCGCGGGCGCGTGCGCGCGTACGCGTATGTCTGTATGTTCATCTGTCTCTTGATTTTCTTGACAACTGTTCATCTGGTCGTCTTCACACTTCACGGGTGTATTGCAGAGGAACTATACTGTCGAGTGTGAGCTTTTGAGATATATGGAACATATTTATTATGAGTGTGTTACCACCACCAGAAGTACACACTATTCCACAGCAGAGCATCATGCTTGGTACAACTCGCTCTCCATCTCCAGAAAGCCAGACTGGAAATGTTACATCCTAGCAAATCATGCTAAGTTTGCATTTTTGTTTTGCAAATTCAAACATTTCAAGCATTGCCGATGTAGCTTTCAGAGAGAATGCTTTTGTTCCTGACAACAGCCTTGTTCCAAATAGTTAAATAGCCTTGTTGCAAATAGTGACTTGCAATGACATCAGCCAGTTGACCATCTCATGTTTGCTATTAAGTTGAAAGCTGTTTTTGCTTGAATTGCCCATCCATACACCACGCCAAATGTCCATCCGTGGGCTTATTCACCGACATTGAATAGGGGTTTGGCTTTGCGGAGACCATAAATTGTTCATGTGACCTTTTGCAGCCGAATATATGTATTCTCTAGCATTGCTATGGGACACAACTATCATGGCAGGCGTATTGCTCAGGGACCCAAAGAAGTTGATTGTGAAGTTGTTTGGATAATCGTTTTTCTAGCGGCCAAGTATTCGGCCAGTTTGGCCAGGTGCATTTTGAACGGGTTCTTTACTAGTACTTTTGAAATATTGTGCCTTAGATGGGTATTATGCTGTCCCTTTGGTTTTCTTTAATGATGCCCTTACTGTGTTTGAGGCACAGTATTTCTCCAGCTAGACTCGGTCACACACATAAACTCGCTGTTGATTTGACCGTGGTTTGAACATTGCTCTCACATGCAAAATCTCCTTTACTGTGCTTAAGGAAAGAGGTCTGGCAATCATATTGCTTTGCCCAGTGTCATTTCAATTCAGAGGATTCTCAAAAAGTCCAGTTTAATAGCAATGTGTAACAGTGTTGTTTGTCATAAGATTTCAGTATGTGTGTCTTCAAGTGTCCGTTGGTTTGTGGACTGGGATATGTAACTTTTCCAGAGATGTGATCAGCTGAAAACTGTCTGTACTGACAGTCTGAGTACTGCAATATGAATAAGCAAACTATTATGGAGGGTGCTTTATACATATTGAGTTTTATTTGAAATTCGACAAAGATGCACACATAAACAGATGAGAGGAAGAGATGATTCAGTCGGGTGCTCACTGGGCTATTGTCACTGTCACAGTGGGAAATATTATTCCACAGTCAGGCTTAACAGCTGACCAAATCTATATCTGTCTGTCACTCTCTTCTTCTCCCTCTGCTTCTTTTTGGTTTGAAAATTTGTTTATGACGATGCGCTTCATATGACAGATATGATATTAAAGGGAAATATCAGTCTTAGCTCAGGCTTTATTTTCTTGTCTATTAATAGCTTGTAGAATTTGAAAAGGACAAAGGACAAGTCCATTCAAAATAACATAGCGCAGAACAAAACTGTACTACACAATGCAATAAAATGCAACACAGGGCGTAGAGGTACGGTGCAAACCTCTTGCACAAAGTCTATTATGTAGATAGGATCTTAGGATGATACTGAGTAGACATCGAGTCCTAAGTCTTAGGCTAAGTCTAAGTCTAAGGCTTTGGCTTTTCTTCAATTTATAATTGATAAATGAAGTAATCTCACTAGTCAGCAATGGTAAATTAATGTGCCAGTGAGACAAAAATCAAACAAACTGACTTCTCATCTGTCATATTTATTGTATAAAGTTATCTGTTCAAGTCAATTAGCTTGTGCATGAAAAGAAAGAAAGAAAGAAAGAAAGAAAGAAAGAAAGAAAGAAAGAAAGAAAGAAAGAAAGAAAGAAAGAAAGAAAGAAAAAAAACTTACAATGGCTGAAGAAGTATTCACCATTTCTTTAAAAGTTGCTATACTATACTGTAAAGATACTCAGTTGCAAGTTAAAGTTCTGCATTCAAATTACACTTTGATATTTTTCAAGACAAAATACAGAAGTTTTAGCGCAAGGTGGAGCTAATTTTAACCACTTCACTGCTGAGTTACTTTGTAATGCATCATCATGTGTTTTGTAGGTAAAATCTAATTAGGAAAAAAATCAAAATAAAATCTCTTAAAGTAGAAATACCTCAAAATTGTACAGAAATACAATACTTGAGTAAGTATTTCCTTTCCTCCAATGAAGACTTGATAATAGTGGGTTCTTTATCATTGTACCTTCAAAGATGCACTGCTGGAGAATTAAAAAAAAAAATTTTTTTTTTATCCCTGAAAGTACCAACTCCCTGGACAGAAAAACAAAAAAAGTCTGACAGGAATCTGTTTTCTTAAATATAAATGGTATAATAAATAAAGGTAATTTAATGTTTACATTAACATATAACAATAACAGTCTAGTATTTTTTAACAAGGGGTAAAAATTGACTTGTGGGCAAAGGTGATTGGTAATTAGTAATGATATGATCTCAAACTGGCTAGTATGGTTCCTCATTTTAAGAAAAGAAAATTGAGCAGGTACGGCTGCATTAAAATGATTACAGCCCTCTGATGGATTTTAAGTCAGCATGAAATTCAATCAAGGCCACAAGCTGCATGTACAACATTAATTCTTCATTTGTATTAATATGTGTTGTGTGGAAGCATTTGATGGATGCCTGAGGTGCATACTGATGAAATTCTACATCAAGGAAATTGTGCAGTCTTTTAGCACATCATTCTTTGTAGCAATATTTGGACAAGCTCAAAATTGATGATTTCCTAATTGTATGTATCCCTTGACATCGAAACTAGTTCATTCACATCTCAAACACTGAGATGAACAAAAACTAAATCAGAAAATAAACTTTGACTGGATATATGAACACAGTTTGGGTGTAAGGCTGGAAACTTATGTTATTCAAGGACTGCTGATTTGAAACTTTAAAACTGCACAGGTTGCACTGTTTTAGGGAGTAGGAGTTCAAACAGCAGAAGAGCACAACAAGCACTCAGAAGACTGGTGCTTTGAATGAGATAATGACCATGAAGCCTGCTTTGGATCTACAGTCTCAGATTTTTAGCAGGGATCCACATGGGAAGATTTGGGGTCTTGTCCATTTCTCTGTGCATGCAGGGGGGAGAAATGAAAGTGAAAGCTGATGTAAGAAAGTGAATAGCTGTTGTATTAATGATGAGACCCTTCTTCATTTTGCTGGGGACTTGTTTGAAACTTTCACAGACCTCTGTGGAGCAAAAACTCTGAAAGAAAACAGAGTCAGTGATGAACATGTTAAGGCAATCCTGTGTGACAGACAGCTCTGGGGTCGTTCAGATCCTGTTTTGAGCTGTAAGTCTTTATTTTCTCTTTGCCCCCCTCTCGGAGGCGTTTTAAAATGATCGATTTTTACATTATTTGAATCCAATGTCCTGACGTGTTATTGGAAACAGGAGTGATGGATCTGGACGTGCAAGACTGGACATTGATCACAGAGGGAAGGGAGGTCGAGCTGCTTCCCTTACGATCGCCCGAACTCACACAAACAGACGGGCGGGCGCGCGCACGTGCGCAGTTACGCGCTATTGGTTGTGACAGTGTGGATGTTTGTGCACGAGCACGAGTTGATTCGACTCGCGGCTCCTTTGCTGAGAAGTTCATTTCCGATGAGAGAATCCGTGACCGCAGCATCACTCTGATACAGATGCAATGCGCTGGATGCTTTGGCAATGCATGCGTAACACAGCCGCTTCTGTGTGACATCCTCATGATGAACCACGGCTCATCAGCATCTGAGTGGCAAACTAAACTGATTTCCTCATGATAAGAGGTCTGATGCAGCTCGAAAGCAAGCCGTTGTGTGGCTGCGCACACTTCGCAGCAACTCAGACGCAAAATGGATTAAGTGTAATCGCCGTGTGAGATCGGTCGAGAGCCACGCACGCAAAAGACAGCGAAGAAGGGAACGGAGGTAAGCGCGCACTCGAGCTGTAAGAAGCATTTTTCCTGCGACGGGCACAGAGAGGCAGCGCTGCTGGTTAGACAGCAAACAGAGGAGAGCAGGAGAGGAGGAGGACGCACGACACAAACACATAAAGTTCTCCTGCGCCGAGATGAAGTATGGTGCCAACAAATATCTGCGTTCCAATTTAATGGAAGTTTTGGATCATAAAGGGAAAGACCAAAAATATCCCCAAGGAACAAGTGCACCCATGGACGTCGGTGTGGCACGAGCGCTGTAGTGCAGCGGAGGCAATGAGATATTCAGTCATGATTTGGGTCGCGATTTTACCCTTTTTGGTTTCGTGCGCTCTCGGGAATGGGACCGTGGAGCAGGTGCCATTTTTTCACGGTCATGTGTTTGAGAACTCGTCTCCGGGCTCCCGGGTCAATGGACTGAGTGTCCCGTTGAAGCGGCTCAACTCGCAGAGGCTGTGCGGTGATGGGGAAACCGGCTCAGCGGCAACTCATTTCAAACTCATTGGAGAAGGGAGCGAGAATTTCCGTGTCTTTGCGCACCATAAACGGGGGCATATTCTGTTGAAGACCTCGGGGATTCTGGACCGGGAGGAGCGGGCTGAATACGCACTGGGTCTTGGTTTGTGTTGCGGGCAATGCGCGGGACTCTTCAGCGAAGAGGAAGAGTCTCCGGTAGTCGATGAGGTGGCGTCCATCAAAGTGGACGTCCTGGACACTAACGACCACCAGCCCACTTTCCCCGGTGCCGATGTGAAACTGAGCCTGGATGATGCCACTGCGCTCCGCACGTCGATCTACACGGTCACCGCGCGGGACGATGACAGCGGCAAAAACGCGGAGCTCATCTACTTCGCCCTGCCAAAAAACGGGAGTTTCTATGCGGTGCCCAAAACCGGAGACATCCTCCTGGTGGACTCCATCCTTGGTCTGGATGAACCGATCAAGTTTAAAGTGTTCGCCCGTGACCGCGGGTGGCCACCTCGCACGAGCCAGAGCGTTGCTGTAGAGATCAATCCACGGCAGTGGCCCGTGGCACCCACGCTGAACCCCCATCAGGGGAAACGGAAACCTAAGTCGCAAATCAAAGTACCAGAGCGGAGGTCCAGGTCAGTGCTGGAATCAGACAGCCCCGTTTTCATCAACGTGTCTGAGGATGCAGGGATCGGTTCAGTGGTGATGAACCTGAATCCGGTCAGGTTTCAGTCGGCAGCGTTTGAGCTGATGGAGCCCGACGCGGAGAGCTCGCCGGTCAGCGTGAGCCGGGACAGCGGGGATATAGTCATATCACGGAGACTGGACAGAGAGACCGAGCCTCTGGTGGAGATCACCGTCAAAGTTCAGGATAAAAGAGGTGAGCAAAAGACCGAACAAGCATGAGCCACCCGGTGTGTCTCTGTGTGCGACAGTGTGTGTGTGTGTGTGTGTGTGTGTGTGTGTGTGTGTGTGTGTGTGTGTGTGTGTGTGTGTGTGTGTGTGTGTGTGTGTGTGAGAGAGAGAGAGAGAGAGAGAGAGAGAGAGAGAGAGAGAGAGAGAGAGAGAGAGAGAAGAGAGAGAGTATTTAATATGACGGGGAGTGAGCGCGTTACTTGTCCCCTCACGTTCCCTGCGAGGATCGTTGGGCAATACACAAACAAAATGTGTCCTAAATCTCAACAGTAACATATTCTCATCTGTTATAATTTTATATTTTTGTGTCTTTTTGTTGAATTCGTCACATTGTATTTTGTGCGTAACTACGCACAGTGACAAAGCATATCTCTACAAAAAGTCTCATTCCTCATTCTCAGCTGTTGTGATAATATTGTTGTAAACATTGTTCATTGTAAACTCCATGGAGTGATAATAGTGAGACAGTGAAGCCTGAGGCCAATATGTACAACTTGGATGAAAAAGTGCGTGGTTTATTGCTGCAAAGCGAATTTTTTTCCCTAGAACTTTTCCATAGGTGTTCCAAAAGTTCTTGGACCCTAGTTTGGAGTCCACTGATCAAGATACAGTATATGCTTGCTATAGTAATAAAGAGGAGAATGCAAGAACATATGTGTTATATTGTGATGAGTTATACTTAACTATTGATAGTGAAATTTGCCCAGAACAGGCATAAGCTATGGACAACAAACACAGATAAATCTTATTGATGGAAATCTGAATGCACAGACATAACATGATGAGATCATGAAGCCCATTGTCTGCTGCTCATCCATTGCCATCACTTCATGGTGCAGCTTGATAAAGCACGACCTCATTTTGCAAGTATCTGTACATAAATTGCACACTCACCAGACATGTCACCCATTGAGCATGTTTGGGATGCTCTGATCAACGTGCGCCAATTATTGCAGATGTCCAGCAGCTTCACAGAGCCAGTGAAGAGGAGTGGACCAACACTCTACAGGCCACAATCAACAACCTGATCAATGAGAAAATCCTTAGTTTAGTGCCTAATGAATGTTTTTTTTTTTTTTTTCAAGAAAAAAAAAATGCACATTTTAAAGTGGCCTTTAATTGCACCCTGCTCAAAGCACACCTGTGCAATCATGCTGTTTAATCAGCGTCTTGATATGCTACAGCTTGAATTATCCAGCAAAAGACAAGCGCTCACTAACACAGATTTGAACACATTTGTTATTCAAAATTTGAGAGAAATAAGCACTTTGTGTACCCAGATAAGTGTTGTGTTTATTTTTTTTACTCAGTGTGTTCAGAAGCAGGGTCAGTAGGCAGCCACTGTGTTCAGCAGAAGGAGATCACTGGCTTGGTGGAAAGTCATGGAGGGATGAGTGAGGAAACCCAGAGTGGGTGAAGACTCCATACATATATTGTAGGCCTCAACTCTGGTGCAGTTCTAATTCAAGATCCTATTGCTGGGATTAGTGTCACCCTGAGTGCTAACCACTGAGAAACTTTCTTATCCCACTTTAGAACATCAGTATTCCCAGGCGGCCTCACATCCACGCACCAACCAACCCTGCTTAGAGTCTGAGATCAGAAGAGATCAGACCTGCCCAGGGGAGTCTGGCTGTAAGCAGTGTCAGAGTGCTCAGTGTTTACAATAAAGGTTAAACTGAGTGACATTCATCAGAGTTGATGATGATTCATGTGCTTAGATGAATTAGGGCAGCGTGAATGTGTCTGCGGCTGCTGCCAGCAGCAACAGATGCTGGGATGTCGGGGGAGAAACGTGATGCGTAACGGCCACTGTACCAACAGGTTAATTATCACCTGCAGTGCAAGAGCAGAGAGAGAGAGAGAGGGAATTAACATGCAGGCACATTCACATTAATAAATGCATATGGGAAGGGATGAAACACTGGGCTAATTGGCTGTGACAGTGAGCACCACGGACTAGAATATAGAGAGCAAAAACAATATGTATCCTCTAGAAAAAGTCTAATATTGACTTTGAATTTGGTTTAATCTATCTGTCCGTCTGTCTGCCTGTCTGTCTGATGAATGCAGAAGAATTCCATTAAGACCAGTTAACAACATTTGACTGGGGGAGTGACCCAATCAATGAGACCTATTGGTCTGGGTAATCTAAACTATCCTGATACAGAAAAGGAGCTGAGCCTGCTCTTGGCACACAGCGCTAATTTACACTCGCAGTAATTGCATGCAATGTTGGCTATTTGTCACGGTCGTTTCCTTCTTAAACACATTAATATTGATGGAAAAAAGCGTATACTATCAGTGTCAAATGTGACACTTTACCTTACTGTTGCAATATTACAGCATCCTCTCAGGGTTCCTTTATAGAGCACCAGAAGATGTAGCTTACGCTCAGCTACTCTTTGATTTCAAGGAGACACTCAGGTGGGACTTTTGCCTCCACATTCACCCAAGTTGCGTTATTGTAGACAGTTCATTTTTATTTATTTATTTTTTATTTCTCCAGCCGATGAAATGCATTAGTATAGAATGTTTTTCCCTGCACCGTGTCAAAAGTTAAGCCAGTTTAATCTTTTCTGACAGACTGCATTATTATGTTTTTCTTAAAAAATAAATGAAGCAGAATCAAACACAGGAGACAGCTCAAATAATAACATTTTTGTCAAGAATGAATTGTCAGGATAATGTTGGCGAAGTAACAAAACAAAACAAGGTTTTCTTATTAGTTTTAAAAGTAAATACTACGTATGAGAGGCAGTGACCGGAGTGTCTACTACATTTTAATGAAAAAGTTTAGTGCAGGAGGTGCATTTTAATGTGTAATCCAGCTAAATCCAACCAGATTCAATAAGGATGGGCTGTATAGTATGTGTAAAATGGCTTAGTGTATATGAAGGTTAAATACACGTCACATATTGTTGCTTATTTGGTCAAATCCCTGTGTGACCAGTGCTGGTTTGTGTGACAGACTCTTCAGTGTGCCATGGGTGCATCTATATCTGAACTGTGATGTGTTTTGCTTGTTGCATGTTATTACAAATTTTAAAGTGGAGGATCAGTGTAAATGATTCCCAAATGGATGGGTTTAAAGAAAAGCCCCAAAGCCCAGCCTTTTATGTGTGTGATAGGAGAGCAAAACAGGGGACAGTGGGTTGAAATACGTTTCCATGACCTAACTGTTCACTGCGTCATGCTGAAAGACGACAAGTTTTCATTTCCGGGCTTAGTGGTGGGCGGCGGGTGGTGAGCCCAGCTCGGCTCGGTGTCTCAAGCGTGAGGAACATAGCTTCCGTTGGGTCGTCAGTGGCTCGGCTGAAGTCTTTTAATCCGTTTGGAGTGGAGAGTCCTGATGGAGCCTCGACCTCCCTCCATCTGCTCACATTATCCCTGTAATCCTATCTCATTCTCTCTGTCTGCCTCACTTTCCCTCCCTCTCTCTCCCTTGCTCTCTTACTTTTTCGTTCTTATTTTCACTCGCACTCCAGGGATTTATTTTGAGTGGAGGCACGGTTTAACACAGCGAAAGAGAGAGAGCTTCTGAAATGATTCTTCGAGGGACGGGTGTGTATTTGTGTGTGTGTGAGTGCATGTGTGTGTGTGTGTGTGTGTGTGTGTGTGTGTGTGTGTGTGTGTGTGTGTGTGTGTGTGTGTGTGTGTGTGTGTGTGTGTGTGTGTGTGTGAAGCTAGAAATGTTATATATCGCGAACTAAGATCATTTCTTCTTGTCTGCATTTGTGGCCCACTCCACAAGTGCTGCTGAGCTTCAGCAGTGCTGGAGTTCAGTGTGTGTGTGTTTAGTATCAGTTCACATGCAGACATTGTGCAGACTCACCTTCCATTTTTTTGGGGAGGGGGGGGTGCCCACTCCCAGCAGGCAAAACTTAAAATTTTAGTGTGAAGAGTCGTTGTTTTGGTGAGTTATGGTCAGGGTTAGGCATGAGGTGACAGTGGTTTGAATAAGGGGAAATCTCCAGGGACTGAATAGCAGTCAGTGCTATGTCCTAAGTGACAAAAATAAACTTGCCTGTGTGCATAATGAAATGTCACACAGGGTTTCCTTGTCCTTTGATTTTGCGATGGTTTCTTTTGAAGGCACAGATAGTACAACTCTCTGCTTTCTTTTATTTTCTTAACGTAAACCTGTGTGTATTTGTGTGCATCTCGCCTGTGATATCCCAAACAATTCATTTTCACAAGGCATTTAATAATGTGCTAGCACCTAAAAGTGAGTGCTCTCTTCATTTTCTTTCTCTCCCTCTGAAAGCCAGTCTGACACTGTACTTTGACTGCATTGACTCCTGCTGTCATGGTATTTAATGACCTGACTAATTTGGTGAATTAGTTAAATGATTAATTTGGCTAGTCACACACAAGTCTTTTGTCTATCTTCAAAGATTTTCCTTTTGAAAAAGCCACACCAATATTTTCTTCCACTGCCTTTTTCTTGTCATATCTTATGCATGCCTTATGTCTCTGTTAAGGTAGAACTCTTCTATATTCAAACTATTATTTCTAGCCAGCTACCACTGCATCGAATAGACAAGACACTTGTCCTCTCAGCTGATGATTGTAGTGCACTTCTTGTGTGACAAATTCACTCTTCCGGACACATGTTCTGGCAGTGAGTATGGCAGCCTTTGAGACAGGAGAGCCACATTATGTTGAATAAAAGAGCTCCTAAATCCAAAGTAATGAAACATATCTTGATCTACCACGATTGTCCTTTTTCTACAACATTTTTTTGAAGTATGGAAATTCTTCAGGCACTCCTGAATGTTAGTCAAATATTTTCTTCCATTTCACGTTGGATTTGGCCTGCCAACTCCCGAAAACCCTGTTGCTTGTTTGACCAGTGCTGGGTGTCAAGCCTCCACTTTTTTGGTACCTTATGTAACCGTATCAAAGATGGTTAAGCTGGAATTGAATGTCTGATAAGATCTGCGGTTGACAGAGTTCTTGTATGTGTGCTTGTATTCAGACAAAGTTTAATATTTGAGAGGTGTGGCCTCTGCTGTTGAATGAATGAATGGTCTTTGAAGGAAAAATGTGTGTATTTCTCAAAGTAAGGTATTAAAAGAAAATCATCATTGGAGATTTTCAAATGATGCCAGACCAACAGCTGAATCTCTTTATTTCTCATTAACATTTGTGTCAAAGTGGAACATGCATGTGAGCCGCTGAGAGTCAATCACATTGATCAGTGAACCAAAATAATAGGGTGAATGCAGTGCAGAGCAACTGGGGTGTTCTCAGTGGGATCAGCAGTACTAGCAAACAGGAAGCTGTTTTTTCAGTGTTAATATCAAAAATGGTGTTTGTCAGAGTTGTTCCAAATTGCTGCAGTATTTGTACACAGATCTGTTACAAATCATTTACACATCCTTTGCAAGTGATGTGAAGTTTATTTTGAAATCCAGTTTGAGCCGACAAACTGCACCATCAGTGTAGAGAAAGATTCAGTTCAGTTGTAACTAGTAATACAACCATGTTTTTCTAAAGAAATTAAATGAATACAGCTCTTAGATTTTCTATTACCTAACTTTCCCCAGTTTAAGTGTTTTTCAGAGAATACCAGTTGCTGGTGTATGCGTGTGTGTTCTAGTTTGTATGGGATTTTAGTTCATGGAGAGAAACAGCTGGCTTTAATCGGGACAACTGGTTGAGCTCACAAAGAACTCTGCCCCTCACAACTAAACACTAAACTCCTCAGTCATGGAATGTTATTTGACATCTCAAACACGCACACTGGTGCACACACATACTGTACATTCAGCAGCAAAATACAACATTGTGCTTATTCCCAAATTACCATTCCATATCCAGACAGACGGCAGTGAGGGAAGCCTGTTGGCTGCATATGTTACTTGTCTTTTGTTTATTGAGATGAAACAGTCGGTACCCATTTGTTCTTTTAAAGAGCAGAAATAGCACTCACTTGGTTGTCTATGCACACACACGTATGCATACCCATTTGAGCAGACACGCACAGTTTGCCACATTAACCCACACAAACCCAATGTAAAGACACTTGGATGTGTTTTTTGGCTCATTGCATTGCATTGCATTTATTTTCCTGTCTTCAAAAATAACACACTGACACAAATACACACACTCAGCACACACAAAGCTCAGCTCATCCAGAGAGAGGCTGTGGTTTCATCAAAGAGTTTCACCCCGGCTAAACTGCATCTCAAGGCAGACTTTCACTGACTCCCTAACCACTTGCTTTCTTTTCCTCGTTACTCTCTTCAGTGCCCAATAATTCTTGCTTTTGTTTTTCTTTCTCCGTTGTTTTGTGTCTTTTATGTAAATGGTTCATTAAGAAACATAAAAATTTAAAAGCCTGCACACTGCCATCACTGCAATTATTTAGCTTCCAGAGGCACTTCCAATTGCTCTTTTCATTTGCTTCATTTTCTGTGCCTCTGATGGTTGGTGCAGAGCCTGCAGAGAAACACACAGTCAGTTTGAGTTTCCTTAGCTCACATTAACATTGCTGACTCCAAGTCCTTCACCAATGGGTTGCCAACTGCAGTTTGTAGAAATCCCACTTCTCAGCTTCAGATACTGTCGAATGTGCTGTGGAATTGCTGGTTTTTACTGGCACAGTTCTCTGGTTGAATGGCTGATGGAGACTTACTGTATGATCTGCTGTGAGCACAGAGAGGAATGAAAAACACTTACTGTGGTACTGGTAAATGAGATAAACAGCAGCTCCCCTTGACAGAGTTTGTTAAGATAAAGGAGCAGTCAAAGGTGTAGCATTTTAGATTTTAAGCATTACGAAGGCTACATTTTCTGTGGAAAATGAAAGTATGCTCAGTGTAGCAATTGAACAGTTGAAGGAAACTATATGAAACACTTTCGATGCCTTTAACATGTTAAGCCGCCAGACTTTTTGAAATGTCTTTGTATGACAGTAAAAGCCATTGAACGTAGCTGAAGTGTTTAAACAGAAATACTGAAAATAATTGAAATGCTGAAAAGAGTTATTGTAAGTGTGCATGATGAATAACATTAAGGCATCAGCTGACGCTTAAAAACTGAGAGGATGAGGTTAGGATGAAGGTTAAAGTAAGTAATAATAGGAACTAGTCCAGTAGAAGTCTCGTCAGGGATTAGTATGAGTTCAGTTTAAAGGTGTTAAAAAATCAAATGCATCATTTGTGTCATATGATGTTTGAAATGTATATGATGATTGTACCAAAGTGACTTGTCGTCCTATTACACACTGAGAACATTGTGATTTTATTATTTCTTAAGTCTTATTAGACAGTCAGTTACTTCCCTATCACCTCTGTTATTAAAAAGTAATAATAATAATCATAATAAATTCTTATTATGATTATTTTAAGTTATTCAATCGACTTCCACCATCTGTCATTGCCAGAAACTCGTAGTGCTTCAGCATCATTTGTTCAGGGAGAACAGCACTCTTCCTGTTTTGTGACACTGACTAGTTTGGCAGATTTGCATCCAAATCCGAATGCCCTGCAGAGGCCAGGAGAGGCTGCCAACATCTGAGCTCGGAAATGGTGGGAAACAGGCTTGTACCCTGATTGATTATGAGCAACCAGGTGCGTCACTAGCCATTTCAGTTTCTCACCTTTCAAAAATGCTTCAAAAACTGCTTTTCATTTTAGGGACCTTGTTTTGTTCCCTTACAAAAGAAGCCTTTTAAGGTTTGAAAAGCTAAAACAGTCATCCAATGGCCACAGACCAAAGATCAGAGTAATAGATTATCGTTTCCATTCGTCTTACCTCACTTTACAGTTTTTCTGTTCGCATGTTGCATTTCTTTAATTTAATGTGCACAAACTGCATATCTGTAGTGATAAAATAGACACGGCTGTTTAATTGTCAATAAAATTGCTGGCCTTTTCCAAACTGAAATATTTGAGCTGTGGGTGGTACTAAAATTGAAGATGCTAGGTTAAGGATCTCATGCTAATTCAGAACTGCCCAGAACTCTGTTATACAACAGCATCAACTTTAAATGTTAGCTAAAATTTGGTTTGAGGTTTGAGTATGAACAAGACAAGGAGTTTGCAGTCATGCGAGCAGCTCTGTAAGGCTGCACTGAGGCACAGCAGTGCTTTGACCTGCGTGCCATTGTCAGCATGCTAATATTTGCTAATTATCGTTAACACAAAGCACAGCTGAAGCTGATGAGAATGTCATTCTTTTTTGGTTTGGTCATAAATCAAAGCATTGGACACAGTAAACTACTGACGGGATGTTGGTGGTAGATGAAAAGTCAGGACCAAGTTATTATGATTAATGCTCTGGGAAACATGAACGTCTGTAACCAACATCTATCCAATCCATCATGTGAATGTAGAGATACTTTATGTAATAATTGAAAATTGCTATTGCTAGAGGAAAAGTCAGGGAACCACCAAAGTCAGTAGGACAAGTACTCTGATGGCCAACACTGTCGTTGTTCAAACATTTCAGTTTGTCAGCCACATTGGCATCACAAGAGCGGGTGTGAAATACTTGTAATCATACAGTAAGTCTGGAACTGAACCCATATCACCAGATTTGAAGAGAAATGTAACACGCATCCTTACCCAAAACTTACCCAACATCCTTACCCAATGTTACCTTCCTCTGCTCAATATTAGTATCAGAGAGCTACTTCTATTCTATTTTCTGCACACATTTAACACAAATTTCCATTTCAGATATTCTCAGTTTAGGGAACAATTCAAGGAACCAGGTAACATTATGCACAAAGTGAGCAGTTATTGCACATGATGCATCAAGAGCCAGATTGAGCTGACTGTACATACAGTGGCATGCAAAGTTTATTTTATTGTGAACAACTGAGTAAAAGATGACCTGATTTCCAAACAGCAAGTTAAAGATAACACATTTCTTTGGTATTAAGGAAGATAACTTCTCATTTCCATTGTTTGCAGTTTTAAAATAACAAAAATAGAAAAGGGCCCAAAGCAAAAGTTTGGGCACCCTATATTGTCAGTACTTAGTAGCAGGGCAGCTATCACAGCCAGCTAAGAGTCTTTCAGTTCTTGTTGGGGAGATTTTCACCCATTCCTCCTTTTGAAAGGCTTCTAGTTCCATGAGACTGTTGGGCTGTCTTGCATACGCTGGTCTTTTGAGGTCTATTCATAGATTTTGGATGATGTTTAGGGACTTTAAGAGCCATGGCCGTGGTGTGTTTAGAATCATTATCCTCTTGTTGTTCCTCTTTGCATCTTCAGCTTTTTTACAGAGGATATGATGTTTGATTGCAGAATTTGCTGGTATTTAATTGAATCCATTCTCCCCCTCTAATAGTGAAATGTTCACTGTGCCACTGGCTGCAACACAAACCCAATGCATAATCGATCCAACCCCGTGCTTGACAGTTGAAGATGTGTTCTTTTTATGAAAGCCTGCACCCATCAGTCCAAAGGACTTGTTTCTAAATCAGGCTCGTTCAGATGTTCCTTTGCAAACACCTGACACTGAATTTTGTGGTGAGGACATAGGAAAGGTTTTCTTCAGACAGCTCCTCCATGAAGGTTAAATTTGTGCAGGTGTGCACAGTAGAACAGTGCTCCTCTGCTTCAGAGTCTGCTAAATCTTCATAAATGTATTTTGCAGTCAAACAAGGGTTTTGATTTGCCTTTCTAGCAATCCTACCAGCAGAAGCATTTCCTGCTCTCCCTGGTCTCAGCTTGACCTCCACTGTTCCTGTTAACTACCATTTCTTAATTACATTACAAACTGAAGAAACAGCCACCTGAAAACGATTTGCTATTTTCTTTTAGCCTTCTCCTGCTTTGTGGGCATCAATTATTTTAATTTTCAGAGTGCTAGGCGGCTGCTTTGAGGAGCCCATGGCTGCTGATTGTTGGGACAAGGTTTGAGGAGTCAGAGTGTTTATAAAGCTTTGAGATTTGCATTACTTGTTTTTTCTGAGAGCTCAAAACTCTTGGGGGGCCCAAACCTTTGTAAGGTGCTCCTTTCCTTTTTTCACTGTACAAAACAAAAATAATAATGTTGCTTAAAATGTTGAAGAGGAGGTTTCATTTCACTGCCTTTTGAAGATCAGTCCAGTCTCTGCTCACTTAAGTGTTCACAGTAACAGACATTTTGACCAACTGACAAACTTTTGCATGCCACTGTACATCTGGGAAAGCATTTTGTCAATGCATCATGATTGAGGATCAGGAAGTCAAGCCATAGCCAATGTCCTAATAATGGAAACCAACATGAACACAAAGATGAACAGGATAGCAAGACGACCTAACTGATGTTGTGATGATCAAGGACAGGGCCTAGCTACTAAAGAAATACAATGTGATGTCAATAACTGAAGCCCTGGAGGCTGCTGTACAAAGGCTTTCAGCGCTGGCAGCCAGACAGACGAGATGAACCAGAGAGGCAGAGGCTGAAGCGACAAATGGCACAGGTCTGGTTTGAAAAAAATGAAAGGGATGTATGTGGGTTGGCCTGTTCAACTACAGTAAAAGAGATACATAAAAGAACATCACCAGTTTGAGCAGTCCACCACAGGATGTTAACCATATTGTAAATACTGAATGTTAAACTGTAAATAATAAATCACTGGGATAAAACAGGCTATCATAATCAAGTAATTGAATTTTGGAAACTGTCTATGTGTTGAATCAGAAATCAGAAATCAGAAATACTATTGATCCCCGAGAGGAAATTGTTTGAGTTACAGGTGCTCCTTACAAGAATGAATGAATGAATGAATGAATGAATGAATGAATGAATGAATGAATGAAAAAAAAATCTATTATTTTATTCCAAGATAAGCTCTGCACATAATGTATGTCTAACTCAATTTTAAGAATTAACCTGATCAGCACATGGAATACAGCATTTTCCACTTTTTCTATGCCACTGTCACAGAGTAACTTATTGTAGAGTTGGTTTGATTATGCTCCTGAACACAATTCTAAACCACCACCATGGTTTCCAACCAGCTGCCGTACAGTGTCAAACCAAGGGCCACCAAATGCTGAAAGTGATTGGTGACAGGAGAGGTGTGAGAAAGACTCAGCACATAAGACCAGTGCTCTGTACCTATCTGAAAACAGATGACTGCAGGCGCCCAGAACAAGAAGCAGTCACTGTCACAGTAGCAGGCATCTCAACAGCAGGTCACAAACACCAAGAGCTGGACAGCAGCACAGCCTTCACACCTGCTGCATAAAGAAACCAGCAGCACTGACACCTTGCAGTAGCTCAGATTAATTTAACTATCTGTCTGTCTGGTGACAGACAAGTATGCAAATTCTTGATATTAATGACTTGATTACAAGTTCATTTCCATGGGAGGACAGGCAAAGCTGGACAGAAATACATGCAATCCTGGTTCCCAGTGTTAATGTGTTAGCCCATTTGCATCATTACATCTTCCAAAAAAATCATGAATAATTCATAGTAGTTGGCAGCAACAATTTGCGCCAAGATCAATTCTAATTTCTGAGCAATAAATTTGGTTTTTAGCCTTGTGCTTACCGTTTTAATGGAATTTCGACTGTTTTACAATTTTACCTCTGTTCCTTTTATGCTGTGCTTCTGCCATTGAGTTATGGCCCATCATCTAATTATTTTAATGCCAGTATCATCAGCTATGTTGCCATTTCATAATCAACATATTTTAACATTAGTGGGTTGTTGAAACTGCAGTGCTTGATTTACTGTGACCTTCATCATATTACTTAAATGTCATTATTATAAATGCAAAGCAGTAAGACAGACGTGAGAGTGTTGTGCCTGCAGTTATTAATGCCAAATCCATATTATCATGTTGCTCCTGAAGTTTTTAACATCTGTTCTGTCCTTGTCCCATTCCCACCATCTCTCATTTAAACAATTTTGTAAAATTATGTCTTTGTATCACATATAAGTAAGTGCAAACAGAGTAAAGTGTAGAAAATAGAGGGTTGGTTTAGCTAATGTAAAGTGGGTAAGAACCAATCTAGGCGGGCTCTATTCCTTTGTTTACAGACCCAGTGCCTATCTAATAGATCAGTGATTTGAAAAGCTGGAAGATTGATTTCAATATATCACAGCCTGTCATAGTTTATGGATTCATGGACGCTTATACCTTAAGTGTGGAGTGAAATTCAGAGGTGAATGGGGCCAGTGATGCATGGAGGCCAGCTTTTTTGAATGTTGATTATTTAATTTATTTTTTTCCCACAGTGTAAGTCTTTGACATATTGAATGAATGCTGCCGGTCAGAGCATCTCAGATCTGAATATGAATAACTTAAGCAAACCTTGACAGACAGGCCACGGAGATAAGATCAAACTTTATTTATATGGCACTTTTCGTACTTAAAAGCAACACAAAGTGCCTCACAGAGGCTAAAAACAACAAAGAACAAAACCCAGACCTCCCGCCCCCATAAAAACATACAGAGACATATAGAGACACACATTCACAGACACGCACACACGCACACACACACCCACGCACACACCCATACGGGCAAGGCAAGGAATAAGCCTCCGTTGGGGCCCATCCACACTGAGAGGGCCCCCAGCCCATGACTAGGGAGCGCCGCCTGAGACCACCCCGACCCAGGCAGACAGGAGGCCCCACACCGAGGTGCAGAGAGAGTAGATCAAAAGCAGCTCCCAGTGTGGGGGGCCCCCATGAGGCAATGCTGCAGCTAAAAACCAAGGGACTAAGACATTAACATTTTAAAATAAAATGAATAAATGAAATAAATAGTAAATAAACATGTCGTTAAAACATGCAACTAAAATAAGATACAAATAAAGATTAAATACGATAAGAAGCCTAATTAAATAAATAAGAAAAATCAAACAAATCAATTGAAAGGCTGATTAAAAAGGTGGGTCTTGAGCCTCTTTTTAAAAACATCAACAGTCTCTGCGGCCCTGAGGTTCTCCGGCAGGCTGTTCCATAATAACTAAAAGCCGCCTCCCCGTGTGTTTTAGTTCTTACTTTTGGTATGGTTAAGAGGCCGGAGGACCTCAGGGTCCACGAAGGTTGATAGAGTAAAAGTAGGTCAGATAAATAAGAAGGCCCGAGACCGTTAAGACATTTAAAAACTAATAAAAGAACCTTAAAATCTATCCTGAAACGCACAGGGAGCCGATGCAGCGATTTTAAAACTGGTGTAATGTGCTCCCGCCCTCTGGTCCTCGTCAGCACTCGTGCGGCTGAATTCTGTAGTAATTGAAGATTGGAGATACTCTAAGATATTGCAAACATTGATTTCTATCAGGCCTACTATTGTTAATTGCATGATAAAGCCTCGGTATGGGAAATACTTTCTCAGAACACAACAATCAAAAGGAAATTAAACAACTGAAAATGTCCCCATTCATTTCTGCCACATGTTGTTATCAAGGTGTTTGGTTGCCGTTACTGTGATAACAGATTTTTCATATCTAGCAGTACAATTCCCATTGAACATGCAGTATTTGACTGCACTGGCATTGAGAATAAGAAAAGAATAACCGCAGAATGCTGCGTCATCATTTTGACTAAATGTAGAAATTGATACATTGATGAAATACTATTTATTACAGCCTCATACACAGGTAGTACATATATGTTAGCAACCAGTAACAAGCTGTTGTATTACAACCCGTCAACAAACCCCTTTATGAGAACTGCTTCACTTTTATCATAACTGAATGCTTCCATGTCCTCGTTTCACTTGACAACATCTGGCCTTGCTAGAAGAATAGTGTGGGCTGAGGACAATGTTGTCTTTGGATTGGTTGATTAAAACTTTGCTAGAGAAGATGGTCAAGAGCTCTCGGGTCAAGGTTGGCTGGATTAACCAAAAGATTGCTTTCAGCGATCAGATAATTGTAAAAAAGATTGCAGTGCTTCAGTCAGGATCACTTTCGTCAAAGTATATTTATTAATACAGCATACATTAATACAGCATACGTTACATTTGGCAGTGTGGCTCTGTTCTGGGACCTTCCTGCTCTTTCACGCGGTTGCATGAAAAGCCTGAAGCACAGAGAGCTCCACTCTGCTTTTCTATGTGCCTACTTGAAACAGCCATAAGCAGGGAGAGTAGCAGCAAAGATCCCCAAGGGAACAGAACAGAGGGGGCATCAGTGACAACAGAAATGTTATTACATCCACTGTTATTGTTACTGTGTCACTGTTTCTGTCTCTCTCTCTCTCTCTGACTGCATTTCTGTCTGTCTCCCTCTGTCTGTCTCACTCTCTTTCTCTCTTGCTCTCTCTCTCTCTCTCTCACCCAACCGGTCGAGGCAGATGGCCGCCCACCCAGAGCCCGGTTCTGCCTGAGGTTTCTGCCTGTTAAAAGGAAGTTTTTCCTCGCCGCTGTCACCAAGTGCTTGCTCATGAGGGAATTGTTGCCTGTACCAGCTCTCTATGGAAAGTGTCCTGAGACAACTTTTGTTGTGATTTGGCTCTATACAAATAAAATTGAATTGAATTGAATTGAATTGAATTGAATTGAATTGAATTGAATTGAATTGAATTGAATTGAATTGAATTGAAAATGATATTGATAAACTCAGACATTGCATAAAGGTGGAACTGGGGTGGAGGTGGGTTTTAAACGACTTGCAGAGGAAGCAGCAAAGGGTAAGCAAGCTATGACAGCTTAAATAGAGAGCACTGCTTGAGATGGGGCAAGAAGGCGCAATGCAGAGAGTCAGCTGAGCCATCAGCCAATGAGCTTGACCTCTGTGGCCTGCCTGAACTTGTGCTATGCTTAATTTGGCTTCAAAAGAGATTTACCTGAATGTAAGAAGATTTAAAAAAACAAAAAACAAAAAAAACAATCAATTATCTGTTTACTCTGGTACAAATTAACAAAAGTGCTCCTTTTTGGTAGCATTTACACAAAGGTTTGGTTGTATTACGCAGCACAGCAACTTCTTAATTCATCAAGACTACATGTCACATGACAACAATCTTTCCTTGAACTGATCAGACATATTGAGGTGTAAAAACACATCCTTGATGGGTATTCAAATGTAACCAGTATCAGAGGGGGTAGAGTACATCACTTACTGCCAATATTTGGTACATATATTCTTATTGCACCATGAAGAAATTGCTCCAAGGTTTCTTCGTAAACCCTCTGAGTCTGACCACCCTCTCAGCAAAGTGTTGGTCAGTGTCTGGGGCTTTCATTTCTCCAAACAAATGCAGCTAAGGAGAAAATGGCTCGAGGGTTCAAAATAACTTGAAACCAACTTGGCGTGAAAATGCCCGAAGAGACTTAGTTACATCACCAGTGTGGATTTTGTATTTTTTGTATTTAAGAGTAGAGTTTTAAAGACATACTAAAGACCACGTGACAAACCTCACTGTTCATAAAAAGAGTTTGGTGGTGTATCCCAAGAGCCTGAAGCACTCACTCAGAAGTATTTATTCAAAAAAGAACCTACATCATTAAAAGAAATTGGATGTTAAGATGTCGATAACCTTTTTTTTTTCCATGCGTCCTACTCCTCAGTGAAGGTCATCTGCCATGCTTAAGTCCTGTAGCCTCAGTAGCTACTCCCTCGTTGAAGTGTGCAATGCTGTTATATGAGTAGCCTATTTATTTGTGTGTGGGCAGAGGCCACAGGGTAGCTTCCACATGTCTAGCCTCTCTGCCGGCTTTTGCTGCAGCGGGATCAATTAATGTCTACGTGTGTGTGTGTAATTGTGAGTGTATGTGGGAGGGTCAGTACACACGTGTTTGGATCAAACGAGTGTATGAGAGTGTGTGTCTTGTTACACCGCCCCTGTCTTCACCGCTGCCCTGCAGCGCCTCCTCTAATATGCTGAGCACACAGGAGAGGTCCTTTTTGCTCTTCTTCCTCTTGTTACTTCTGTCTTTTTTTCTCATGTGTCTCATAGACACATGTGCATTTATACTGTTTCTTTTTGCTTTTTTTAAATGATGTAAAACACGATTTAAGTGTTCCCTTCCCATCTTGTATCACTGTGTGTTTGCACGTGCCATAGATGCTATCTGATTTGTTTTCCACACATCATCCCCCAAATCTCCTTTTCTGATCTTTGTCTTCCTTCTTCCTTCTACCCTTCTCTCCCTATTGTTTCATGGACCAACTTGCATTCTTTGCTCCTATCTATCTCTGCTGCCATCCACAGCGGCTGTATTTTTTATCATGCTCCCATTTTTCCCTTTCTGATCCTTTTCGCTCCCCTTTCTTCCAACCACATTACATTTTTCCACCGTCATTGATATAAGCCAGCATTATTCACCTTTCCTTCACTTATTCTTTCAGCGTCACTACTTATTCAGGGGAGACTCATTTTTTTTTCCTCTCTCTTTCTCTCTCTCTTGCTCATGCTATCAATGTGAGTGATTGTGCAATCCTGCGGCATGTTAAAGACATGAGGAGACTGTCAAAGAGATCAATAGACAGTGTCTGAATATATGGGGCACGCCATTTCTCACACACACACATCCAAACACACCAGCACATGTCAAAAAGCATCCTGGCAGTCACACATGTAGGCGAACAAATGCATTCAATGATGTATGCGTTTCACCTTTGTAAAATAGATAATTCCCCAGGTCGTCAAATACTGACGCTTCATCATGTCCTTTGGCATATCATATAGATTGCATGAAGTACCTGGTAGTATCTGTACGGGGCTTTCATCTAACTCTACTGCAAACCCATCCAGGCCAATATTGAGACGACGGTGACGTAGTATAAAGAATCCTCTGCGGGGTAGAAGTTGGGGTAGAGTGGTAGGTCACACACAGGACTTTAGCATAGGATACTGGAGTTTGAGTCCTGTTGAAATTCCATGTCCTGTGAAATTAAAGTGAAGTAGTTTTGGTGCCTAAAACGAACCAAACTGTCAGTGTTTCACAACACCTTACATGTGTTACAAAGGCTTTCTGGCAGGAAGGCTTTGTGCGTCACACAAAGATGCTAAAGGTTACCTTGTGCGTGTGACAAAACGGCATCCATAGTTGACATCCTGAGAATGAAAAAATGTGTCAGAAATACACTCACACATACAAGACATTTGTATGGGTCGCCAAGACAGGATCAGTGATTGGTGTTCTTCACTGCAATTGATTTCCTGTCTGAACCAGAGGAAGTCAGTTCATCTGATTAAAGACAGACAAGTTGAGAATAAGAGATCGGAGGCCAGTTGTTCCTCCTCTGTCACCCTCTCTCTCTCTCTCACACACACACACACACACACACACACACACACACACACACACACACACACACACACACACACACACATACACACACACTTACAACAATGTCTTACAAGTGCCTGATCTCTTATCTATCCACTACAGTAGTGGCCACTGTGGAGCTGGCATCATGTTCGATGTTGTTTGTCAGGTCGTCCATCAGCTTGAGGCAGCTCCAGCACGGAGGGTAGAGTGCAGCAGCAAATCAGTTAAATTAGACCTCTGTAATGGCTGCATCTGCAAGAGCACGCTTGATTTATATATTCAAAATTTAGCTGACATTCTTATCCAGTGTGGTTTTCAGGGAGCTTCTACTGCTATAATAGTAACAATACATGAAAGCAGCAGAGAAGATGCAAAGGTCAGAGCTGTAGCTGTCTTGCAGTATTACAGTGACGACACCGAGACTGCATGCAGGGACAAAGTGTGGGGAAAGAAAATAAAGAAAGAGGACTCAGGAGGGAGGTATGAGTCCCTGAATAAAGTTACAATAAGCATGTAAATCATTAATGACATATTATGGGATAAAAGTTTACATCCCATCCTAGCACTGTTCCAGCAATGGGATTCTTACAGTCATTCCTTGTGAAGGGGGAGCAGGAGCAGGATGAATAGAAGGACAGTTTTGGGAGGAAGGTCTGTGGCAACAAACATCCCTCTCCTCTCAGGTTCTGTACCACTTCACACTCTGCTGCTAGCATGGCACAGCTCTGTGCAGATTCAGTTCAATACACCTTTATTTGTCCCGCAAGGGGAAATTCCAAAGATGAAATGACTTATCAGTTATGTATGAAGAGTTATGTATTTTCTTTTCACCTATTTTGGAATGTCCCATGACTCATTTTGAACTTGCCTGCAGGGGAGGCAACAAAGGACAGCAATTAAGCAGTTCATTTTGGTGTCAAGAGTTGCAGGACATGTGCATGTGTCAGCAATATTTGAAATACATGAAAATTTAGCATAAACTCACATGTCAGGTGTGCTTTTCCAGACTGATCAGAGTTGGGGTGGGAAACCAGCCAATGGCATAAAAAAGGTAATTGATCGTTGCTTTTGCTGTCAATATTTACTTCATATATTATTTCAAAACCCTGCAACCCTGAAAGGGATAGGCGGTATAGAAAATGGATGGATGGATTATTTCAAAACATTTAAACAACTTGTGCTTGTATAACATGCACTCTAAGATCAGTGCTTTTGACAGCAATGATGAAGTGGGAACATTTTTCTCATCTTTAGAAAATACACATGGTCATGGTGTGATTGCCATTCAGAGCAGAGCTGCTTGTTGAGCACTCGAGTTCTTCACTGAACAGTTGGGAGAACACAGGGAGACAATCAAAGGGACAATCACCTCAGGGTTTGATGATGAAAAGTAAGTGAAAAGGAGTGAAAAGAGAATGAGATGAGGTAAGTCATTAGTCATAGATTTAGTGTCCCAGGAATTATACCCATTTGGCTGGTCGTGCACCTCACAATGTACATCTAATGTACATCAAAATTCAGTGCCAGTGCAGGAAGTAGTACTGTACGTCCTTCATGTTGAAAAAACAGAAAGTAAGGGTGTGGAGGTCGGAGTGGTGCATGAGTGTGTCGCCTTTCTGACTTTCATGCGGAAGATCAGAGTTTGTATCCTGTCACAGATCATCAACCTTCACCTATTGTTTTAGATCTATAGATATTATTATTGACATTCAGAGTCATCGAAGATCACAAGATCACAAGTAGCAGATCTGATGGCCCCAGTGCAGGACTTTTCTGAGTCCGCCCTCTATCTGACATGAACATACTCCCAAACTTTAGACCACAGACAGAAGTATCAGTGAAATCCTGCAGTGAATTTCTAGAATCAGAGTCTGTTTGCAAAGCTAATTTCACCTTTTGGTCACCTGCGATACGCTAGTTGAATATGAACGGAACTCCTACACTTTTGCAAATGTATTAACATTTCCTTAGCTCAACAGAGGGAATATGCTTGCTCAAACTGCCTCAGCAATGCTGTGCTTACAATTTTAGATCTGGTTTTGTTTCCCTTTCATTTCAACAAAACAGTGCAGAGAAAAAGGTTTATACTGTACTTTCTTCTCCAGTACTGATGCGTACTAAACACACTCTGTGATGTTAACACATTACCTGTATTTCACCAGGCGGAAAGAGAAAGGTAGAGGCAGTGTCATCCAGGATGCAAAGACTTGTCATGAAGGATAAAAGGACAATGCACTGACAATAAGCGAGAGGTGATGCACAGCAAAGTACTTTTGCAAGTTGGGAAGCTGAGGACTATTGAGAGATTTCTGTTGTAAAATATATCCTTAAAAGACTACTCCACTTTTTGAATATCAGATAGTCATGCTTTCAAAGTGAAGCTGAATAGTGTGGAGCTTGCTGGTTCTTGGGCAATTGCAGCCTTTGTTAGCTTGAATTCACAGTAGTTACAATGGATTCGAATGACAACCATTAGTCACTTAAAATGTATCAAAATGTATTAAAACATCATGGTACCAGATTGTCTGTACCAAATATGATACCAAAGTTATACTTATTGCCCACTTTGAGAGCGTGTACCACCAAGAAAAAAAAACATTGTGGGCAAATGTCCTGAAACAAAACCTGTTGAGGTTGCCATGACAAGCCCTCCAACAGCCGTAGGAATAATGATTCCTGTTGATTAGGAGCAAAGAAGGTACATACTGTCATGTGACATTGTTGTAGAACCACAGAGTCCACAGAGGGAAGAGGTCTGGGTAGTTCGAAATTCAACAAGATATTGGACTTTGACGCAGGAGACATTCTGTCTCCTACCAACAGTAAACCATGACCCTGGCAGTTCCCTAACTGTAGCACAGTATTAAGTATAGCTGAAACCACAATGTTTCCCTCCCTCTGAAGACTTTATGTCTGTATACCAACACCACGCTATTCCCTCCTTTGCTCATTTGGACCACAATCATCATTTCTGTAGTTACTAAAGGGCTTTGTTACATAAATACAGGCATAATTGTCACTGAGCATTTGCTGAAAGGACTGACAGTATAATTGTTCTTTTGAAGACAGTGTCGAGGAAACACTTGCAGTAGGTCATCAAATGCAAGGCCTTTAACATGAAAGAGTAAAAATGCTGTGAAGTGGCACCACCAGCTCGACACAATCAAATGTGTGAACATGTAGACTCAGGCATACAACATAACACACAATCAATGTTGTCAAAAAGATTTAGGGAACACTTGTCATCCTAAATTGCATAGTCAGGGTAATCTAATTGCAGACACAAAAAAACACCTCGAGGTGTTTTAGAAGAAGCAGTCCCAGTTTAGCACATAAACAATTCATTGTGTGTGTATTTTTGGGAGCCTGCTGTGTGTTTGTGCGTCTGTGGGTGCGCGCGCACATAAGTACGATAACAAGAGCCCATGCCGTGAGCAGTAATCTGCTAACACAGTGGATTGAGTCGGCTCTGCAGGATTAGCAGTGGTGTGTAACACAGCACACTCTTAATTACTGCTATACAGTCCTGTTCAATGTAGAGGAAGAGACAGGGAGTGAGGGAGAGGGGCCACGCTTTTAATTGCTGTAATACATTCATGCGCAGGCGAAGGAAAATTGAAAAGATTAAAAAGGAATAGAGGGTGGGCTTTGTCTGTGTTTGGATATTAACTCAATGTAGGAGCAGAGTATCAACTGTAAAGCTGCCTGTATTTGCACACAGAAGCCCGAGATGGAACTAACCAGACACACATGTGCACGAATGCACGCACACACACAAACACACACACACACACACACACACACACACACGGTCATGCATGCAGACACGCACATATGTCACCAATCTATCTGCCACCCAATTGTTCTCCATTGCAGCCATAACAGAATGAAACTGTTCTGTCATTGTAATCACCATCTTCCTATCAGTGTGTCAGGGAGTGTGTGCGCACATGTATGTTTCTGATTGTGTGTGTGGGTGTCAGAGGCAGCGGGGGGGGGGGGCTGCCAGTTGGGGTAGATCGATATCACTGACTGAGAGATCACAGCAATGCTTAGTGCCCATCAATGACTTCTTGTGTGTGTGTGTGTGTGTGTGTGTGTGTGTGTGTGTGTGTGTGTGTGTGTGTGTGTGTGTGTGTGTGTGTCTGTGTTACACTGTATCTAGTGAGAGAGTAGGGAATGGGTGGAGGATGGATGGTTAAATGAGAGAAGGAGACAGATGAGTTGGTGAATCCTATTTTCTGCTCCAGCTTTCCTCATCCCTCCCTCTCTGTCTCTCTGTCTCTCTGTGTCTCTCTCCGTCTCTCTGTCTCTCTCTGTCTCTCTCTGTCTCTCTTCCTCGTTCTCTGTCTCTGGTTAGTGTCTGATCCAGCTCACGATGATGCACTTACAAGACTGGATAACAGACTATGAGAGAGATTTGGACATATTTTTCAACTTAAATCAATTATTCATCTTTTCTTTTTCCTTTGGTCTCTGTTCTTTGTTTGTCATCTTTTTTTTTCAGAAACTTTTTCTCCTCATCATTTTTTGATCTTTGTTGTTTTCACAATGCCATTTTCAGCCGTCTTTTCAGTTTTGATTTCTCTTCGAGTTGAACGAAGAGACTAGAATGCACCAGTTGACCATTATTTTTCATCAAAAATCAGACATCAGTCAATGTCATGAACATTTAATATGAAGGGGGCCCATCCTTGACTGAGCTACGTCACTTGCTTGACTAGATAGAAACAAAATGATATTATATTTACACAAGACCAAGAGTCTACAGCCACACTTGCAGTTCTTTCAGGCTGTACCAAAGCACAAGGTGCTTTGTGCTAAATGCTGATGAGCATTATGAGCATAACATTTTCACAGTTGCAATATTAACATAATAATGATAATAACAATAATAACAATACCAATAATAATAATTGACTGTTTATATAGCACAACACAAAGCAAATCATAAGTGATAAAACAATAAAAACAATTTTAAAAAAAATTCACGAGGCACATTGTGTACCATGTTCACCTGCTAATGAGCAAATGTTAGCCTGCAAACACATTAAACTAGTGTTTGCAGGCTAACATTTGCTCATTAGCATCAAACACAGCACCAGAGGCAGAAGGGGATGTTATTAGTTTTGCAGGTATTTGATCACAAACCGAAGCATAGGACAAATGTCACCTGGACCACCAATTCATCCTGATGGGGACACGATTGTCACTTTCATGGCAAAATGAACACAAAATCTTGTGCCAGTCCATCTAGTAGATGGAGACTGAAGTGAATGTCTATACCAAATTGGATGGCAATCCATCAATTAGCCGTTCACACACTACCACAAATGTCAACCTCAGGTGGCACATGAGGAAAAGACAGAGATTTATCAAAGTCATCAATCATCCTCAGGGAATCAGTAATGCCTGTTTGAAACTTCATGACATTGTATGCATTCATTGTTGAGACCATCTTCAAGCAACACTCACACTGCTACAGCCACAGCTAAAAAAAATAAGCATACAATTGACCAAGCGGGTCCTAAAGGCTAAATAACCCTTCTTTACACTGTTACAGATATTATGAAGCATAATGATATGCTGAACTTCACTTTTTGCTGTAGCCACTTGACCTCAAACTGCCTCTTCAGCGTCTAGTGTAACTGTAAGAAACAGAGGTCAAGAATTTCTCCACTCCGGATCAAGGACACCTCTGCCTCCAATCTGAAGACACATCGTTGTCTGTCTCTTGGCTGCTTGGCTTGCTGTTGCTGTAGAACAATAAATTCCTACATGCTTGTTGAACTTTGGCCTGCACTCTTGTAAAAACACCGGCTGATGCATTAGACGTGACACAAGATGAGAACACAATTAAAATCATAGAGTTCTAAATGAAAGTAGCTGCTTTTAACAGCATGAGTGTTAAAGGCTGGAATTGTTCTGTCAGGGGCTGTCAACCTTGAAAGAATTGTATTAGTCCTTCATTGGAGAGTTGGAGAGTGCTATGTTGGACAAAATGCTTCTTTAGAAGCTCAGACATCCTGACAGCATTGGAACTGTCAGAAAGTTTTCCACGTTAATATATTCAGTGTGCGTACACAATATTAGCGACCTGTGGCTTCAGTCCAGGAATGATCATCCACATCAGTCAGACCCTGAGCTCTTTGTCTCTCTGTTTTACATTCTGCTTTGTTGTGTCTCCTCATTTCTTTTCGTCTTTCTCATGCCAATTTGCATCACTCAACTATATCCTCTCATCATTGATCTCCTGTCCATCTCCCTGGCAGTGATTGGAAGACCTGGACTGCCTCCCTCTGTCTCTTTTTTTTTCCTCTCTCCTTGATTTCTCTATTGCCTTTCGTTTCCACACACTCGTCTCAATCAAATCCATCTCACTGCAATACCAATGATTGTCAGATGAACACTGCTAAATCACTGAAATAAAGTGCAATTACAATGATGTGGATGAACTATTATGCTAAACGCTACACTGTTGAAATTTCTCTCCATCCAGTGTGTCTCGATCTATTTTTCCTCCAGCCCTGATTACGTTGTTTCCCATCCACTGTGTAGCTCTCTGTGGCTAATTGGCAAGTTCAATCAGACAGACAAATGAATAGAGGAGACACTGACCTTTCAGAGGTAGTCATTGCTCTCCTGTCTTTTCTCTTTCTGCACTTCTTTTCCTCTCACTTCCTTCTACATCTCCACTCTGCTCTCCACATCTTACTCCTTTGTTTCTTTTCTTTTATACCTTCTTGTCGCCTCTCTCTTCTAACCCTCCCTTCACTCCTCATCCCTTCCTGCCCTCATTTCTCTTCTCTTCTCTTCCTTCTGTGGGAAATGAGTTGCCAGTCATTCCAATTTATTTTGACAACTTATTCTCCAGCTTGTCAGAAGAAAATTACAACACACATACTTACTCTCTCTCTCTCACACACACACACACACACACACACACACACACACACACACACACACACACACACACACACTTGTCTTTGTGTGTACTCATACTGTATGTGTCTATTTTCACTGCCACCCACAGCTAATAGCCCTCCCCTCCCTGCAGCCAGCTACTCAAGAAAGGGGGAAATGGTCCAGAGCAGAACAATGGCTGCCTCTGTGGTGCAGTGGAGTCGTTTATCTGTTTGAGGCCCGAACGTGCCCCACTTGCTTTCCATCCAACCCGCCGACCGTGACTGATGGTGCAACCGCACCACGGTGGGGTCTACATTACAGTGTGACCTCTCTGTGTCAAGCGCACTCGGTAATGGCTGCTGTGCTGTCATTCATCACCACAACAGCCAGAGAGATGTGACTGATCGGGTGGAGGCATGAACAAGCTTATGCATGCGTGCGCATGCACACGTGCACCGCACAGCTTTAAGCACACAAGCATGAAATTCTTCCCATGGATGGTGAAATCTGGACACGAGTACACCAACTCATACATGCATACTTGCATCATTACAATGACAGCATAAAAAGGCTCTTACATGACCAAAACATTTTGTTTAGTTGAAGAGGAAAATGCAATCTTGAAGTAAGAATTTGTGAAATTTTCATGTCTGTTTTGTTATGGTGAGTAACCAGCTGCTACAGCACAATAATAATTTAGCCTGCAGCTAGTTCATGAAAGCTTTTACATTTGCTGCACTCTGAGTCTGATAAGTTTCTACAAGGAAAATAATCCCCCACTGAACTGAAAATGATATATTTTATATTCTTCATAAGTTTGGAGTAAACAGAGGATGATCTGGGCTTTAGTGTAAGTGCTCAATCACACTAGCATTTATTGAAGCCAAAATTAGTGTTTCCATGAACTCAGAGGAGTTACTGGCACAGACGAAGTAAACTGACACACTTATTTTGGATAGACATCCAGCGAGCTTTGACATGAATTTGCAGCACTGACCACTGACCTTCACGGGAACTTGAAGGTCAGCACTGCAGGGAGTTCAAAAGCATCATTTTGCTTGTGTCACATCATATGATTTTGAAAATAAGCTTGGTCTGCTGAATGTAAAAGCAATAGATGATGTGTTACATGTGCCTCAAACAAGACCAAAAACACAAACTGAATACCTAAAACATAAGCACCTGGTTCCTGGAGTCAGAAATGGAATGAGCTGCTTCTAAAATTGTGAAAGTGTTAACGGCTGGACGTGTTTGAGGCTGTCAACCTCAAAATATTTTTTATTAATCTTTTAATGGAGTTGAAGAGTCTGGTGTTGGTTGAAATGCTCTGTTAGAAGCTCCTAAATCCAGACAGAATTACATTTCTTAGAAATGTGAACATCTCATCTCCATATCAGTGAAGTTCTGAGCACTTTATCCCTCTGTTTATATTCTGCTCGTCCGTGTCTTGTCCTAATTCCCTTCCCTCTTCCTCTCGCCAATTTTCATCGTCGGGGCTACTGGGCTGGTGTGACATACTTGTCATGTTTAGTTAACTCCGAAGCTGCAGTAGCGTTTGCTAGAAGCAGTAAACTTTTTTCACAGTGACCAAGAGTTGTTATTTCTCTAAGTTGATTTAAAACAGTCCATTAATCTGTGTTGATTTCATTTCGTTCATGAATACAATCAAATGGTTAGCTAGCTTTATTTGTTCCTGCAATGGTGGAACAGGCTGTACAAATACAACACAAGAAATATTTGAAATGCTCAAGAGTTTGAAAACACTCTTTGCCGAAAACAAAAAATGTTGAAGTCATACATTCGTGCTGTCACAATGACATTTTGTTCGAAACAGTTTAATCTTCATTTATCTTTGTTGGAGTGAATGTGCTGTCACTATCACTTATTACCTCGCATACATGCCCTTATCCTGACATTCTCACCAGCTACAGTAAACAGATGAATATGTGCTTTGCTCACCCTGTCTGCCTGTATTGATGCCATTATAAGCTTTTCTCTTTGACCTTGAGCTGACCCTGGAGTGCTCAGCAAGTATCTTGTTGGAAGTATCTTGCAAGCATATAGAAGTAATGGAACTTTAAGAGCGTAACTCTTTTTCGCAGTTTACTAAAAAAAAAAAAAAGAGAGAAAATGAAATACAGTCCTTGATCCAGACTCCCAGACATAGCCAGTTCAGACACTTAATGGCCTCGTACGAGAGGATAAAGCCACGGTTCTGTGTGTGTGTGTGTGTGTGTGTGTGTGTGTGTGTGTGTGTGTGTGTGTGTGTGTGTGTGTGTGTGTGTGTGTGTGTGTGTGTGTGTGTGTGTGTGTGTGTGAGAGAGAGAGATGACTTCAAAGCCTTTTTTGCAGAGGGATGAAGAGTCAATGCAGTCAGGGAACATCGAGCTGTTTGCCCTGTAGATTCCCTTGTTAAACAGCACTTGTCTACCTGTCAGAGTCCCTCCAGACCTTTTATCTGTCTTCTCCAATAATATCAGCCACCAGTGGAACAGTATATTAAGAGAACAGTCGCTGCTGAATTTCAAAGTGCTGTGGTCTTTTTGGGGGAGCCGCCACATTGTTGAAGAGCCCCAGGTGCCATCTTTAGAGTTATGTTTTTGGTTCTTTTGGTTTTTTTCCCCGTGTTGTTTGAAGTGTGCTCAGTTGGTCCCTCAGCATTTTGCATCTATTGTCTGATTGTACTGAGTCTCTCGCTGCTTTGTAACGCTGGCCTCTTCTCACAGATTGCATTCCTTCCACCATGAGATGTCTTGTGTGGAGAGCAATCAGAAGAGACAGACTTAACTGTGGATCTCACTGAAGCTGCATTCTTCAAGGGGATTCATTTTCTCTGGCCTTGTCTTGTTTTTTTCTTAAATCCATTTTGTTTTTACACTTTCTTTCTCCAACCAGTCACGTCAGTCACATTTACATAGGCTATTCCCTACAGCACTGAGCAGCTCTCTGAATGTAGGTGGAGTGCGTGCGTGCGTGCGTACGTGTGCGTATGCATATGTGTTTGTGAATGTGTGACTTCCTATTCCTCTTAATACACTGCAAAAGCTATCACCCAGTATCTCTGGAAAAATGAGCTTGATAGGATAATCAACAGAAGATAAAATGATAAAATAGCCCCCACTTTATTAAAGATATTGAATTGTTGGTCTCTTGCTACAGTATTATCTAACTTAAGCATGTCTGTTTGATGTGAGATCTAATTAAATGATTTCTTTCTTGACTCGGCTGTTTTTTGTCTGCATTGTAAAGTTGTTTTTTTGTGTGTGTGTGTGTGTTTTTAACACAGCCTTGTCATCTCTTTCATTCCATTCAAGGTCCAGTGTGTGACCCAACACTCTGCCTTGACCTCTACCCCTCTGAGGACTGTTCACTCTTTATGATACATCACCTTGCTCTCAGGATCTAACATTGCCACAGATGGGCTTACAGTGGTTAGTTCAAAGCCCGGTGCATCTCATACAGATGCTAAATGGTACCTTGTGAGTCTGTTTGAGATGCCGAGGGGCCTGACAGAGAGCTGGTATTTGACACTCTGGGAATGAGTCCAGACTTGATATATTGTACTCATTTGAGGAGATAATAATGGGTCGGTCTGAGAATACAAGTCTTTGATAAAGACATGCTAGCATGTTAAGACATTTCATTGTTTCTTTGGTTTCGTGATGAACTAATAATGGTTTCACATGTAGGGACTTCATGTTTCTGTCCTCAGAATGATTTGTTTACGAGGTGTAGCTGTCTGAGTGCCGTGTCATTTTCCAATTCAACCTCACAGACCAGACAGCCACAGAAGAAGGAAGAACATCGTTTTTCTCTGTTTGGAGCACACAGCTTGTTACTCAGCTTCCATTACAGTACACAGTGTACATAATGAAAAAAAAGCCTCATTCTATGTAGCAGCTTATATCAGAGTCTTTGCACCAGCAGCTGTCCATGGCCAAAGCAGCTGGCACCTTTTAATCGTGCTGCCAGAATCCTGATTTGCTTTCCTCTGCTACAGAGCGACGTGACCATTAACCTTGTCTATCTGCTATGGACTGCCAGTAGCAGTACCTCTGTTAACTGCTAAAAGCTTAACACAAAGGTACAGTTGTATGATTAGGTTCTGAAGCTTGTGTTCACATGTTAATTTCACCTCATTCATGTTGATTTTTCCTGTTTTGCACTTCAGAGCACTGGTGCTCTGTGAGATAGAGATCAAACCTGTGCAGCTGTTTGCTTTTTCTTTTGAATCTGTTTATCTGTTGGATTATTAGTTAATTTTCCATCCATTTGTGTCCCTAAACACAGCTGCTGGTATCTGTGTACTTTTGGTTCAAATGATTTAAAATGCAAATGCTTTGTGTTCAAAAGCTGGTGGCTATGTGTGTTTGCTGAAATCTGTCCCTCCAATGAAACAACAAAATACATTGTTTGTAACCGGCCTTTCGAATGACACATGAAAGTGTTTTATGAACAGAAGATCAACACCACCCTCATGCCTTTGCTCCTAATATGAAGCTGGAAGCAGCAGGCTTAGCTTAGCTTAGTTTAGTTTAGTATGGACACTGGAGGCAGGGGGAATCAGTGAGCCTTGCTCTTTTCAGATGTAAAAAAAAAAATCTGCCTACAGTACCAGCACCTCTTAAGCTTACTAATAAAACTTATTTGTCTTATTTTTTAAATTGTACAAAGTTACATTACAAGTTGGTTTTATGGGGTTGATGGGGTCATGGCTGATGACCTACCAGCATCATGGCCCATCGTGATTGATCAGGCATCTGTAGACCATAATGCAAAGACTAACATCCATCCATCCATTATCTATACCGCCTATCCCTTTCGGGGTTGCGGGGGGCTGGAGCCTATCCCAGCTACAATGGGCGAGAGGCGGGGTACACCCTGAACCGGTCGCCAGCCGATTGCAGGGCCACATGCAATGACAAACAAACATTCACACTCACACTCACACCTACGGACAATTTTAGAGTCATCAATTAACCTAATGAGCATGTTTTTGGTCTGTGGGAGGAAGTCGGAGTACCCGGAGAGAACCCACGCATGCACGGGAAGAACATGCAAACGTCACACAGAAAGGCCCCGCCTGACCCGGGGATCGAACCGGCAACCTTCGCACTACCTGCTGCGCCACCGTACAGCCCCAAAGACTAACATGTCAGAATTTTTTTGTCTTGACTTGTGTGTGACATCTCCCACAACAGGTTCCTGAGCATTGGCCAATCAGTTGCAAGAGAGGAAAAGTTCGTTGAGCTGTGGCAACAGTACCCCTGCCTGTTTGACGTTTCCTTGAGGGAGGAAGACCGAGTCAAAAAAGACAAATGTTGGCGAGAATTACGGGTCTATGCGGTCATAACATTATTCCCGGTCTTGTGGGAATATGCTTATCACTACTAATTCCAGATCAAACAATTAGATATCCTATTTGATGCAGCCAACAGAGCCAAGCCTGCTCCCTGTAGAATAACGTGTAGTCTGGCCAGTCATCCAACCAAGACATGGCACAAGTTTGTGGCAGTGTCATCATTAAATCTGACACCTGACAATTGTTGAAGACAAAACATTGTGTAGCCTGAAGCAGGCCTAAGAGGCGGCATGTTTAGTAAGCAATCTCAGAAGGGAAGAAAGACTTTTCTAGATTTATATCCATTAGTCTTTTGATTTGAACTAAAACTTTCAAGACTTTTGGAGACATCTGAACTTTGTAGACGATCTGCTTTTGTGTGATGCAAATATTGAAAAGCCTTCCTGTAGACATCGTTGTCTGTTATGTGTTTCTGTGAGACAAACTGTGAATGACACAGCAAGGCCATGTTAAAATATTAAAATTGCTTTCGGTTTAGCCCCTCTAATGGTCTCTACATTGTGCAGAATAATTAGAGGCTTTTTAAATGTCATCGAGCCATCAGCATGCCACTGTAATTAAAAAAGAAAAACCTTTATGACTGTCATAATGAATTGGCTAAGTCATTATCGTCATCATCACTAAACAGGCTTTGTCCCTTCACTGACTGTGTGTGCGAACATGCTGTCATTTGTGTAATGAATCACACTGGACTGTCTGTCCTTGGGTAAAGTATAATGGAGGTTTGATATATCACATTATGGATACTGGATGACTTGTTTTTGGTTCATGTAATCCCCTAAAGTTTTCATCCTTCATTCACTGTAACATAGCGCTAACGTTTGTTACAACCTCTGTAAAATGAAGCTGTTTTGTCCAACATTTACCGTTTCATCTCCTTTTTTTTTTTCTGTAAGTGACTTTTACCTACAGTATATGTAAATGTTACTGTTCAGTCTGTCTTCATCTAGGTGACCTCCATATCAAGTCCTAGTCCAGAGAATAGACCATGGTCCCCAGAGTGCAGCGCCGGTTCCCATGGTTGCATGCATAAGGCTCTAAAAAAGTCACACTGATTAGCCGCTAACCTTTCATTAACTAGATGCTAGGGGGCTGTGCCAAAACGGTAGAGCCCAGTCAGTGGTCTCATCTGGTGCTCATAGAACTTTTGTTAGAAAACAGAACTGTAGTAGTTGGTGTTAGTGGGGCATTTTGTGCCTTTATTACACTAACTGAATGGAAGAAATACACAACAGATGGTGGATGTGAATATAGTATATGCACCACCTTGACGCTGCACAGGATGTCTGTTTTTCAAGTTTATGTTTTAATAAGGCCCTGCAATCGGCTGGCGACCGGTTCAGGGTGTACCCCGCCTCTCGCCCATTGTAGCTGGGATAGGCTCCAGCCCCCCGCAACCCCGAAAGGGATAGGCGGTATAGATAATGGATGGATGAATGGATGTTTTAATAAGGGAATACCACTGCTCCTAACCCCAACATTCCACCGGGCTTGTTTCTGTGACATCAAGTTGTCTTTGTTCTGTCCTCCACCTGGCTGCAAACCTCACCAGGTGCTTTTCAGAAGCAGAGGGTTTTGCCTGCCTGCTTTGGTCATTTGTACTTCTGCCACAGGTAAAAGGGTTGTTGTTAATTTTTTTTTGTTGCCTGTTTTCAATGTGTTTATTGTTGATGTATGATCGGGAGTTTGCAGAAAATATTTTATTTTGCAAATTTGCCCGAGTCTCTGCACCAATCCTGTGTCTGAATTCCTGTGCGGTTTGATCTGCTCTGTGCAGACTGACCCGTCGTCCTTCAAAAATAGACTCGGCACATATTCTCCACAGAGCAGAGCAGAGATACACTTCTGGGACACCTCTGAAATGGACACGCTTTGTGCCTGGTGGAATGGCTTGTCTAGAATTGTCTACAATGGCATCAATCAAGATGTTATGGACGTTTGTTATCATATTTATCATATATATTACAAATTATACTGATATTATTGAGCATGATATGATATGACACAACACACCCTATTTAAGATAAAGGTATGCATCCGCAGTTCAGTTATAAGATCCCAGAGCACCACAGAGTGTCTTTCCTGCTGGGCTGTGGACAGCACAAATCAGCCGTAGAGTCATTCACAGTGTAGGGCAGCAGAGGAGGTTGTATTGCCGTGTGGCTCAAACGCTGTTTCGCTGACTTCTCTGACGGTCATCATCAGAGCAGAGAGCGTCAGAGCAGCCAACAGACTGCAGTCGTGTTACCCCGCCTCACGCTGTCCAGGGTCATGTTACCATCCGTTTCCCTCACTCTTCTCTGCTTCCAGTTGGCTTTGGAGTTCATGGTCATTTGGAGACTCGGTTTGTAAAGTTTAAGTCTGCCATACTATTGTGAAAAAACAAAAGTGCATAGATTAGACTGACAACATGCGAGTCAACTCTGTATCTCTTTGACTGCCCTACATTTTTGTCAGCTTTCTGTCTGCTTGCGTTTCAACCTCACGTCACAATTTGTCTCAGGTAGACCGCTGTGATATTTTATTTTGTATGCTATACTTCAGCAATACTTATGAATGCAGTATATGGTAAGTAATGATATCTGACATGCTGGTACTGCTACAATTAGATCAAAGGTCATGATTACCATCCCTCCCACCTCTCATTCAGCTAACTTACATAGTGCGTAGTGAGTTAGCAGTAAATATGTCAATATACTGTATATTACCACAATGAATACCACAGTTGTTCGGTTTTGTTGTTGGCCTACTGTACATGACGTAGGCCAACAGAAAGCACTGAAGGTCAGCAGTTCCTCATCTTGTTGTCTTAATCTGCCTACGAGCACCTCTTAGCTTAACTAACATAACTTATTTGTCTTATTTAATTTGTACAAAGTTACATTCGAAGTTACGGTTTTATGGGGTTGATATGGTGGGGTCATCGTTGCAAAGCAACCAGCAGACTCCAGGAAGTCACTATAACAAGCAAGCGTTTTAACTTTGGATGTTGTCATGTCCCTTAAGTGCTTTACATTCTGAAAGGCATGATAGATATTTCAGATTAATTGATTTCCATTGTGCAAGTCCTTTTCATCCCTGCTCTCATTCTGTCACAAGGAATCTTTATGTCTATAATCTTTGGAACTTTGAAGCCATTCACTACTATCAAGGTTTTCCTTGTATGATAAATACTTTATTTTAACCATAAGTGGCCCAAGGGAATGTTTTTCAAAAGCCTTAAGAGAAATTGTTTTATTTTTCGTTCTCATCCTTTTTATCTTGTTCTTTCCCACCTCCCAACCCCCCCCCCCTCAGGTGAAAGGCTGGCCTTGATGAGGTTGGAAAGATAGGTCTATCGCCTGAGCTGGAATGCAGTCTCCTTTCACTCCAACGTTTATTAACTTCTCTTAGACAATTTTGTGAAGTGAATTTCGACGATGTGACCTCTGTCAAATTGATTTAAAGCTTTCTTCAATTTGCTTACAGTATACAGATGGTTCAGAAAGGATATCAACACAGAAGAACTTTCATACTTTCACGTATGATTCTTCATCTCTCAAAGTGAACAATTAGCAAGAGTTATCTTTGGTGATTCTACAAAAACTTTCATCAGTCAATTTTTAATTGCTTATTTTGAAGTAACACATTTACTCTTTTTTACATACCATAACTATTTTGTCAGCCAGCTTGGCTCCTGCTGATATCAGGGTAAAATTCTCTGACAAAATTACCACCAGTAAATCATCAAAACAAGGGCCATGAGCATGTTAAGAAATGACAGTGAATCTATGTCCTTGTATTCTGCACAAAAATAGCAAGTAAATCTATTACAGTTTCAGTTTCATCATACTTGATAGTTTGGTTTTTTTTTTTGTTGTTTTTTTTCAGTAAACTCATCTAAAGTTGCTGCACACCTGTGCTTTGATGTCACAGGTGAAGTAACACAGATAACACCATGTTCTTGTTTTGATTTTTCCACAAAAAGTTCTACTATCTTTTTATTTTATTTTTTTTTTTTTAAAGACATCTACTCCTTCACCCTCATTAAAGAAATCCAGAATCTGTGATTATATAATTGTTCAAAGTCTGACTCCTTCGCAGGAGATGTCTCTTACTTCACTGAACAGTCTATTCTCAGTGTTTGTGCATTGGAGGCTTCAAGCTTCCACATCACACTTGTTTCAGTGAAACGTTGGAGCAGAATTGGTTTCCAAACCACTTTAGATGTCACACATCATAATCATAGGTCCACCCCTGAAAATTGGATTTTCAGTTAGCGGACAAACATGAAAACAGCTCAAACATTCAACTGTAGAACAAAAAGAGAAACATAAGTAACAAGTACAGCATATCTTTGTGTGTGTGCATGTACGTGTGTGTGCATGTGTATGAATGCTATGCTTTGACGCAAGCGCACAGGACCTTTGTGTGAGTAATTGCCTGCTAAGCAATAGTGAAGCTTGATAATTATAACACTGTTTTTGAATGAATAGTAATTTCTGATTGGCTCTAGGGCCCTTAATTACCTGTAAATGTCTTAGAATGACGTATAGAACAAAAGCATATCAATGTGTGCCATTATGATGAGTGTGCCTTAAAGTGAAATCTAACTGAAAAGGCTTGAATATTCCATTTTAAAGCTCGATGAGAAGGTTGAGGTTGCAGATCTGTCTCAGCACCAGTCACCCTGCACTGCAGATGCTTAGCCACTGCAGTAGATGGACAATGTCACATTGGAGGTGGAATCCTCCTTATTACATTTTACATATGTGCTGCTTTGTTAAGGGATATACAGTCATACTTGTGACTTTTTGTTGTTGCACTTGCACTTAAGCAATGTTTGCCATATAATTTCACAATATAATTTCACAATGCTTTACAGAAAAAAAAGAGTAATTCTATATTGTAAGATGTTTTATTTAATGTATTAAAATACTTTTACACAGTCAGTCTCTGTTGTTCTGCGACTGCTCCCACATCTCTTTCTGCAATGAGGCAAGTGGTGAAAACACTTAGCATACCTTTTTTATGATAGTTGTAATGTATCACTATACCTCAGCATTGTCTTTGGTGGTTTATCTGATAATGCCATTTTGGTGTTGTTCCTACAACATCATAATTAATGTTTCTGTAAGACCATCATTACAACTCGCCAAACAGCGACAACGTTTGCATAGGGAGCAGATCATGGTGGATGAATGGGTAAAACACAGGACTTAGACTTCTTTTTCTTTCTCTGTTTCCTTTTTGGTTAGGTTTAGTAAAAGATCATGTTTTGGTTCAAATAGACCCCGTCACAATGTTTAGCACATGTTAGAATGGCTAACTCCCATGTGAGCATTTTTCTGTTCTTTTTCCCAATTTGGCCATGACATCAGTGCAACATGATACATGAAGCAAAGTAAAATGATGTAGAAAACATGAGATTAAGGAATGCAGATTGAACAGACAAATCACTGAACTCAAACCTCATTATACATTGGCTAGTAAGCATAGCTATTCATAAATGGCAAAAGCAAGAAGCTTGCACCATGAGAATGATTTTATGCATGCTAGAGAGATGAGAAACTGCAGCTCACACAGAAATGATGCTATCTACGCCATCCATCATGAGTATGGGGTGGTGGATGGCTCTCAATTCAGGTATGATTGCAACCAAAATTCACTGGAAATAGTTTGCAATGTCTGAGCCCCATAACCACATGCCAGTATTATCACAAAAAATGCAAAACAAACAGCCTCTTTAAAAACATTCAGTAGCATCCCCATAGATGGAGCAGTGAAAAGACATGTCATTACATCCTTGATTCATCATCTTTCTTTCATGCCTTTGTTTTCTATGGCTTGCTAACGTGTCTCACTAGTTGTGTTGTCAATTTTGGTGATGTTACAGAGAGCAGTCAGATGAATAATACAATTTCAGTAACCAAAGACTGAGGCTAAAGCTTTGTCTTCAGAGCAAAACCAAGCCCTGTAGTCCTACAGTGATAAATTGGCAGGGTTGAAAGACAATGCTTCGCCAGTGTGTGTTGACATGAGTTGTATTTTGCCTTGGCCCACTCAACCATGCTGGATGTGGAAATCCTGATGCAGGTATGTTCCACGTACACCTTTCAGCCTTGTGAATTGCCACCTGTTACAGACCTTTTCATATTATCTGAATGGGCTGCAAAGACTGAAAAATTCATTGAAATAGAAAGTAGGGTCCCATACAAGATGTTGTATAAGTACAAAAGAAAGCATGTTAGTGTATTACATGACAGTCTTTCATGAACACCATTTCTTATGAGATCAAGATGTTCACACACCAAATGTCACAGTTTGACAGATGAGATGAGCGAGATTGGCTGTCACAGCTAACATGTCTGTAATAACAGCAGAATAGAGATCAATTAATGAAACACTGTGACCACCGAGATTCTAATGATTACGTAGCAAAAACAGCATTGGAAAGGTGAGTTTTATGGACGACACCAGGAACCCACACTCCCACGGTTGTAATTTCTTTATAGGAGCTGTAGTTTTTTCACAAAGTGAAGTTGTCTTATAGCAACTGCCATACTGGATGGCAATTAGGCTTTTGTCCTTGGTTGTTTCATCCATCCATCCATTGTCTATACCTGACTATTCCTTCTCGGGGTTGCTAACCCCGAGAAGACTAACTAAGACTAACTAAACAGTTGGAGAAATGTAGAGAAATGTAACAGGCAAAAACGGTAAAGTTACACTGAAGGCCAGACCACATTTCATATAAATGAACTGTGTCACACAGTCTAAGCCATGTAAGCAAAGGAAAAAAACTATCCCACAATGAGATGCAACATTTGTACTCAGTCAATAGTACAAATATGTCTTCTGAATAAATTGTTAACTAACTAGTCTGCTGACAGTTTGCTTGCCAGCTGGCTTGGTGGAATGTTGTTACTGGCTAACTTTAGCATGTTAGCACAGCAGCCACCAGGATCCCCGGAGTTAGATACGACATAGCCAAGCCTCCAGAATGTCATGAGGACACAAGTGCATTTCACATGCGACTTGGCGCTTACGAAAGCCATTTTTCACTTTCTGTCAGTGCTCATACCGTTAATCTATGCTGTTGTGAAACTGGAGAGCCCAGTATAATTTGAAATGCCATTCAGTAAGAATTGTTCTTTGTATTTCTGGTCATTTTACATCATCTTGTCTCTCCTTTCAAAGTAGTATCAAAAACACACAAGCAAAATGTGACTGCACATATGTGTTACCATGCATGGTTTGTCTAATGGAGTTTGATAATCTGTGCGGTACATATGTGTGCATCAGTGGTTGTGTGATGGATCAGTCTTGTTAAACTTTGATTGTACGCCGGCCTGGTGGGGACAGGATCAGAGTGCAGATGTGCAACTTGTGATTATTGTGTGTGATGGTGTGCAAGTTTCTGTGTTCATGTGTATGTAAGAAGTATAACACTGGTGTCATATGTTGACAGGATAACAGATGTGCGAGCAACACATGCACTCGCACGCACATGCACTTCAAAGGATCTCTGGAAGTGACTGAATCTTTCTGTATTTGTGCAGGGCTGATATGAAATACACTGTGGGTTTATGAATAGAATATAGTAGAGTCATGATTTAGAAATGTGGATCTTTGGTCTTGACATAACTGTGATTTGGCAGAAAAAGTATGATGTGCTCATACTTTCTAACCCTCAGACTGAATACAGCTGTGCAAGGATTCTGCACGTCTCCACCATGAGTTGGTTTACACAAATTTATGCTCTTGCTGCTCTGACTTATTTGAGGTGCACACTGACAGTGTTTGCTGTGCTGTGCAAGCACTCGTTCACATTCTTCACATTCACTTTGCCCTCGTTCAGATGATCGAGTCTAGGTGATGGTTGATTGCATTCTCCATGTGATGCCACTGAGTGAGTTAATTGGTCTGGTTCATTATTTTCTGTTTTGACGTACGGCTGGGTGACTAATTCAATTTAATTTCAATTACGATTTTGGCTTCCAATGATTATGAAAACAAGATAATACAGATAAAACGATTATTGTGCCGCATTCTGTTGATGTTTAGGTTTTGTCTTGTTATAAATCCAGCACACACCTTTTCTTTTAGAGGGCACTCTTTTGCCTCTCCCCAAAAGTGCCAACTCACTCTCAGCCAGGCTGTGGCATGTTCGGTTCAGCTGACCGCTGTCAAGTCAGCCATCGCTTTGATTTTAATGCGTGTCTATCCATGCTGTTACGGTACTGGTGTTTGGAGTGGCCAAAACAGATGAGAAAGTCATATTTTAGCAATTCTCTTTTACATTTCATATACTAAAAAAAAAAAAATGTTATAACTAACATCATATATTAAACAAGTTTGGCTTTCATTTGAATTATATTTAAAGTCCATGGAAATATGCCGTTAAAAAGAAGTTCAATAAAAGCATGATGTTTCCAAAGTCAGTTAGTAATTAAATAAACTCAGAAATGACCAAAATAATGTTGAATATGATTATTGTCAAAATGGTGCAGTCCTACTTTGAACTGGAAGTCATTATGCTCTTTTTTTCTTAAATCAGATCAAGAAGGTGCAGAGTGTTGTGCTTGCAAAATGGCATAAAATTGCCAGTTTGAATAATATTAAATTAAGTCAGAAATTTCCTGAGGAATTCGGATGTATTGGAGTATATTCAGTGATGCTGAAAGTGTTCTCCAGTTGCTTTTGTTCACAGTTGAAGGGTGTATGAGGCTTCTCTGTGATGACAGAACTCACCAGGGCTAATGTTAAATGTGTGTTGTGGAGGTGGGCTGAGGAAAGTAAATTCGCTGTTACTGTAGAAGTAATATAAGGGGTAATGTACCTAAGTACTTTTGCTTCCATGTAATTAGCAATGTTGTTACTTTTTCAGTAAGTAACATGCAATGATAATTAATCTAATTTCTTTGTTGCTTCATGCTGTTGTGTTCCAATGTCTCAGCTTTACTGGCTATATTGTAAGTATTGCACTGGAAAAAGAGAACTAAAAAGATCAGGTTTACCAGTGCCTACAATGTTACAGTGCTAACAATGAACTTAAATCACAGTTTGGTGTTTTAATGCAAACAATTAATTTGAGAAGTACTGCCTATAAAAGGATTTTTAAAGTCTGTTTGTTTCCGCCTTTGGTAACGAAGACTATAGTGAACCTGCTGCGCTCTGGAGGCTTTACCCCGTGTATCTCAGATGCCCTTCCTTGTGATGTACAATGAAGCCCAGAGACCTGCTCCTGCTGCTGTTCCTCTCCTTGTCAGAGAGGCATCACACACAGAAATATCTTTAACAAACTTTTCCAGCGTTATTTCATTGTGTAAATGCATTTATAATGATCATAAAAATATGTAGATTATTTTGACATTAAGAAAACTTGCGATATAAAAATTCGGGTTTGTTTCGGGCTCGGGCCTGCAAATCAAGTTAGTTGATCAGGCTCGGGCCGGGTCGGGCTTTAATACCCACGGGCCTGGGTCGGGTCGGGCTGGATTTTTTAGGGCCGATCTTACCTCTACTTGGAACAAAGCTTTCATTAAATTTCCTTCATCCAATAGTTCCACACGTTTTTACATTGTCGAGTGCATCAAAAGGGAAATGACCTGTAAAATTCTAACAAAGGACACATAATGATATAAATTACACCATTAGAGATCGAACAAAACCAGAGGAAAAAAGCTCAGAGCAGAAAGAGGCACAGTAAGAAATGAGGTTTGCTCACCACAGGACATATGTCTCAGGGGATAAAGAGAGAATGGAGTTAAGAGTTGGGAGGAGAGAAACAGTGAGAAACCAAATGGAAGGGAGAGTAATGGATAAAAATGTTGAGTTGCATCAATTGGGGTCCAGTACAGAAGAACAAAAAGTCTATTCACATTATTTGAGCAAAACAAAAACATATTCTTTGGATGTGCTTTTCTGTGTGCTGTAATAATTGATTTTATATTCTATACACTTTGCTCATACACTTTTCACAACTGCCTGGACATGGAAACGAATTTTGTGCTACTGCAAGGAAATGTCAACAGGAGCTTTTTCACAGCATACACAAAATAAATAATAAATAAATCTATAAATATAAGAGCTGTCGCTATTTGTTTAACCCAGCCACAGACACTGTGCAGTTGCCTCTCTTAGGTCCTCATGTACAGCGTATAACACTATCAGTTGCTTAGGTCCAAAAATGTACAGTATTGTCTTCAGCTAATGCCGGTGGAGCATGGGATCTGAGGTTTAGAGGGCTACAACTATACTCATAGAATCCGGAGTTACAATGTCCAACTATTCTACTCACCATTGGGTTAATGGTGAAAATGATGTAGTCAGTATCCACTGTGACACCAAGGTAGATAATATGCACCACTTCAGAACCCCATAAATGTGAAGCATAATAAGACAGGGAGGCACCAGCTGTGCCATGGATAACACCATGTCAGCCTTTGTGAAAAAGCCTCACCACCCTAGCAAATTTGGCGGCCAATGTGCATCTGGTTCTACCTGCCTGCCAGTTCTTGGCGTGGAGCCTGCTGACCTGCAGCCCCCTCAGTAGTACAGCACAGCAGCGGGGGATCAGGTGGTGCTCAAGCAGGTGCATATAGAGGCAAAGTGGCACCTCTTCCCTGAGAGAGCATCTAGGTGTTGCTGACATGTGGCTCTGCTTCTTCACCCTCTCTGCTTCCTCAGCTGCTTCGTTCAGGTGAGGTGTGGTGATTTTGAGGAGTGATCCAAATAGCCAATAGAGGACATGGAACCACCCAACAGCTCTGCCTGATGAGAGGGGGAAGATGAGACATGTGCAGCCAGATAATTGTCTCCATCATAGAAATGCCATAATGCTGTCAGCCGTCATGGCCTTCCCGATGTTGTGCCAGCTCACAAGAAAAGGCTTCATGGCCATAGCAGAGACAGCAGCGGTATGTTGTTCTGAGCTGCACCAATCTGAGCAGCATACTGATGTGCATGGTCAGAGAGGCAATGTGGAAGAAGTTGCCTTGGGAAGAAGCATGGTAGCTAGGCTCCACTCCAGCTGAAACTCCGTGAAGTGAGACTTTGGTGGGGGAAGTTTTCCTGATGGTTGCTGGTCTTCAAGGTCTCTGCCTAAGAAGCCATGAGCAGGTGCAGGTTTTCTGCCAATAGTGTTATGCCCCTCAGACCAGCCACCTTCCTGGTGATGACTGGCATGTCCTGGAAAAGCCCTTTGGCAGATAGAAAGGCAACTGATGCGGAGACGGAGAGGGGAAGCAGCAGATGTGAGAACCAGAAGGAGAGCAGAGAAAGGGAGAGAGAGAGATGCAGGTAGCTGAGCCGTTTGATTTGTGCCTGCTGACTGTATCCCTTTGTGGGCTATTGCCTCTAAAGATTAGCTTGTCTATCGAAGCCGCTGGAGGGACGCTGCCATGGTCAGACAAGCTTCTGTGACTGCCACACTCCACCCAGAGTGCCATGAGGGCATGGCATGCACAGTGCTGACAGGTGGCCTGTGGAGTTACACCAGCCCGGCATGTTTAGCCTCACAGCTAGGGTTAAGGTCTACAGGCAGGATGTAGTCAGTTTGACAGGCGGGGCAGAAGTGGACAGCTCCAGAGCTGCTGAATTTCTTCATCTTCACTTCTGTTCTTCGCTTGTTGACTGCTTGACGCTAAAGAAAATTTGAGAGCAGGCCTGGACTGTGTCATATACTGTACACGAGGATCTGAGAGAGGCAACTGTACAGTGTACAGTGACGGGAAAGAAAATGTTCATGACTGCACATATGCACAGGGATAAAACTAGTAGTGACAACTCTTAGAGGCTATACGAACAGGTAACCTTAAGAAATCTCTCTCTTTTGTTCTGGTCTGAGAAAGTAAATAGACTTTTGTACCATAATTTGTTAAGTATAATTTAGCTGGATAGATGTAAAAGGCAGTGACAAAAAGCACGGGCATGGTCCTTGTGTCTCCTAAAACGGACAAGGAAAACAACGGCATGGACAATTAATTGAAATTTCTTTCTCTTCCTTTCACATGCTCAGCTCATTAATTCAACAGAATAACAGCAACAATAGATAGATTGAATGGTGAGCAAGGTGAGACCATTTAGCTTGCATTACAAAACTGCATAGCTACTGTTTTCTTTATCTAGCACCACCATGCTTACAAACTAAATTTCCATGAAAGATGACTTGAAAAGCAGAACTGTCAGATCAACAAGTAGCATTGCAAGGAATTATTTGAATATGAAGAGGAGATGAGAGCTTTTGCCATCATTTTAACCAGGCATGAGCGTATTACACCAGAGCCCTGCGCACACACACATACACACACACAAAGACATGCATGATGCACTACAGTTCCATCTGTAGTTCCCTCTAGTTAATTCCAATGTTGTAAGAAGCAAGCTTGTCTTCTTCTGTGCCATAATGGCAATTACATCATTAGCAGCCCCCTTCCCAGATGTAAAGGGTGCACCTTCCACAAGGCCATGTCTCACACACTCAAATATAAACACATTAATCACACCCCATATATGTAATATCATAAGATCAATTTTAATTTTCTGCATGCACCCATAAGATTAAACATTCTTAGAGAAAATGTTGGATGGACGGATTGATAGACACACAGACTGACTGCGCAGGCGACCACAGATACATTTTTCAGATTTTGGGTGGATATAATCATCAGGGAAAATAATATATAATCCTGCTTACAAAGCATAGAAAGCAGAAGTAACTACTTCACTCATACTCGTTATTACTAAGAGAGTGGAATAAGATAAATCTGATGAAGGCTCTTGAAGAAATTACCATGTTTAGCACTTGGTAATTACCAAATGGCTGTTTTGATGGCTATGTAAATCAGTTTAGGAAAAACGAATTAACAAAACTGATTAAACAAGTAGACCAGAGCTTGCATCTTTTAATCATGCCCTTGATGAACTTCTGGGGGTAACCTGCTTCAAGACTGCTAGAATTAGGCTGAATCTTTCTCTATTTCTCTATATTTCTCTAGGTATTTCTCTGCTCGACTGTGCTCTGTCTGCTGTGTTGGTTATTGTTTCTTAATGTAGCACTTGAAGCAGTTCAGCATATCTGTTGAAACTGATGTACTTGTAAGTTGCTTTGGATAAAAGTGTCAGCTAAATAAATGTAATGTGACGCAATGAACTGTGAAATGTCACACAACAGAAGCTCCATTTTGTCCTTATGTTCAACCCACAGATTATGAGGACAGAGATGATGAAACTCCCCTCAGTGCACCATCTCATACTATTTAAGTGAGAAAGCTGGGCCATTTAAAGACTAATTTAAAAGTAGATTGAAAAGCAATCAACACACAAAAAGTTTTTGTCTCACATTAAATATGAAGCATATTAACAGCTATGTGTAGTGGATTGAAATAATGTGACGCCTGTTGGATGTTTAGTCTCAAAACACTCACATCAAGCAGGATGAACATCTAGTGCTAGTCAGTGCAAATTATTAAAATACCTGTACTGGATTGCTTTATTTAATTACTGACTTTTATCTTCATCTGTTTGCCATTGTTGGTTATCAGATATGTAGTGCTATGATTGATGAGTGGCACTAACACAGGTAAGCAGTCCCCACCTGTGTGGGATGTCTGTGTCAGTGTTGTAGTGTGTGTGATGTGCTTATGGTAGCCTGAGGCTAAGAGCTCAGACTTTAAAGTAAGACTTAAATGTTTGTTCAGCAGCAGCCTCTGCGGTCATAATTGTCACTTATTGTCATTACAGGGTAATGGCTCATTCAGCGTCCTCCATTTCCCAAGAGTCTTTGAGTCAGTTGCTTTGCAGACAACTGTTAGGCGAAATGACTGAGAGTAAGTGCACTGAAACCACAAGCAGGAAACTAAAAAGCTTCTTGTTTGACTTTTTTGGGAAAATCATTAGCACGGTTAGCGCAAGTAGCAAAAAGTCATAAAGTTATCAGAGGTATGAGATTTCTTGACTGTCACAATATCGGTGATATTAACATCAAGGCAATTCTTTAAAACAAGTTGGTTTACTTTTGGATCGTGTCAAAGTCTAAGCTTTTCACAGCTGTTCAAGAAAAGTACGACCTTTCAAAACTGTGGCTTTTATGATAATAAATATTAGCAGTATTGTCATGAGACAGACGCACTTTCAGTGGCTCATATACAAATAAGCACTGCTTATAGTGGACTCTGAACAAGCCATGATGCTTTATCCTCATGAATTTAAGCAGACCTTTTTTGGCTTATTTACTCTTGTGTTCCCATTTGTTGTGAAAAGGGACCGTGAGAGTGTGTGTGTGTGTGTGTGTGTGTGTGTGTGTGTGTGTGTGTGTGTGTGTGTGTGTGTGTGTGTGTGTGTGTGTGTGTGTGTGTGTGTGAGTGTCAGTAATTTTTGGGATTAGAATCCAATTTGTTCTTGTCCACAAGCCCATGCGTTGATGGGAAGTCCCCGTTGTCGAGCTAAGAACAATGATTGCTCGAGAAGATGAAATGACATGCTGTCTGAACCTCCCGCTGATGGTGTCCTAAAAACACCCTCTCTGTCTACCATTAAGTCCACTTTCCAGGGATTTAGAGGCTGAAAGCAGATGGTTTCCCCCATTGCAATCTTTCATTATTCAGTCATGTTAGCGTAGGGTATTAATGCTCAAGGCTCATGGTAAACATCACAAGAAAAGCTGGCAAAACTCGAACATGTGCTCTTTGAAGGTGACCAACATTCTTCTGTGGAAGAGAGAATTTGTGTGTGTGTGTGTGTGTGTGTGTGTGTGTGTGTGTGTGTGTGTGTGTGTGTGTGTGTGTGTGTGTGTGTGTGTGTGTGTGATTATGTGATTGTGTTTTGAAAAGTGTTTGTGTCTGTGAATGTTTAGTCAGTGTTTCCACAGCCCTTTAATCCTCTGCCTTCATCTTCACCCCCACCCTCTTATCGTTATCATCCTGTTGTCATTATTATCGCAACTAGAGTCATTATTATCATGTCATTACAACCACTGGCAAATGCACCATCACATCATCATCAGAGCTTCCATTACTATTAAAAAATTATCCATCATTTTTCTAGTCAACACTGGGATGGCTATCATCACCAGCAGCACCATCATCATTGATCATTATTATAACTGCAGTCTTCATCACCCTTGCTCATCCTCCTTCTTCTTTGCCATTTATTTTGCCACTTCCTCCTTCATTCCTTCCCTCCTTCCTCTTACCCTGCTCCCATTCCCAGCTCACAAATCCCTTTATTAAATCAAATCCCTGGGCTCCTGGAAGCTGCAATACAACCAAGGAGTGACTAAATCCCTAAAGGTCGCATAAGCTCTGTCCATCCCTGTTCACTGCTGGCCTGATTGTTTGTTAATGTGTGTGTGTGTGTGTGTGTGTGGTGTGTGTGTGTGTGTGTGTGTGTGTGTGTGTGTGTGTGTGTGTGTGTGTGTGTGTGTGTGTGTGTGTGTGTGTGTGTGTGTGTGTGTGTGTGTGTGTGTGTGTGCTAGCTACGTGCCATCCATCTGAATTTCCCATGGCACCTACATACTACTTAGCCAGAGGGAAATGTGTGCGTTTATGCTTGTGTGAGGAGAGGTTATAAGCAGGGGCCTATAACAGATTAAGGCTGCATAGTGCAACGGTTAGAGAAATGGGAGATGCACAATCCTGCAGCACTAAGATGCCAAATGCCTAGCAGCCATTCTGAGTGGTGTGTGTGCAAGATCCTGACACCAGTGTGTAAACATTATGGTTTTAAGGTGCTCCATTTCACATTTTGCCCCCATTCCACTTGTACCCATCCATCCGTAATGTTTTATGTATGCTCTTCCCTGTTTGTTTTTAACTCTCTATCTCTCTTTTTTATCCCTTGGCTGTTTCTTCTTTCTTCCCCCAGCTTTCCTTTCCTTCCTTCCTTTGCTTTCTGTGTCTATTTCTTTCTTCATTTTCTTTTCATCTTTTCCCCCTTCAGCTCTCTGGCCCCAGGATGGTGATGGGGGTGTCTTATTACTCTGTCTCAGGCACACATACGCACGCTGTCCTTAGGCCCGAAGGCTGGTTGTCTTTGATTGAGACTAATGGTGAAATTACACAGGCTGCTGTTCTAAACAATAGTCTTCACTCATACTTATCTGGGTCGATGGAACCAAAAATTGGAGGCTGGCTTGGAGTGTTGGGATCGGTGGTCGGGGGTGCCAACAGTTGCCAGAAGATGGGGGAGGGAGTGGGATGGGATGCGGAATCCCACTGACTGTGGAGCATCTCAGCATCTCAAAAATCAGGTCTTTCCTTCCCTGAGGTCATACATATTTTTATATTTTTACTTTTACATTAATTTACATGAAGCCAAAAACAGTCTGGTACAAAATGCAGCTGCTTGGCTTTCAGCAAATGAATTGACCTGATCATATTACCCCTGTCTTCACTTCTCTTTAGCAGACAGGTGATTACTTTAAAGCCCCTGCACATTCCCCATAACATCATACACATTTTTCTGTAGCATTATATATTCATGACTAATTGAGCAACAGCCAAAGCTAAAGTTTGGGGAAAAAAATAACCCTTCCCAAACTGCTAATCTGTGGCAGCATTGCTGTGTGAGTGTGATTCAGTCACATTTGACTGACATGGTTTATCATTTGATTCATGTGAAATCCTGATTAGTGGACTGAAGCTCTTGACAGCACCTTTTTCCACTTCAAATGGGCGAGAGAGCTGAAACAAAACCATAAATACAACCATATTCTTGTGAAATAACCAAGACTTTACAGTATTTACTGGGAACAGTCAGAAAACCCTTGGGTAGGGGTCTTGTGACTGTTCCCTCCCTGCCTGAGGATCAGAAGCTCGCAGAATCAGTAACATCTTTTAAATGACCTCTCAAGAACCATCTTTCAAAAAATCCTGAAAGTCTGCCTGTCAGACTCTCCTCACCAGAAAAATAACACCATTTGTTGCACATTTAAATCACTAAAAAAGCAATCTAATATATTTGTTTGTCTGAATGGGGCCATCTGTGGCTGTGTGAATAATTACTGCTGTCAGTCAGGAGCAAAGGATGAGGAATAGAAGCAGTGTGGAGTTGCTGTGGTACTGCAGACCCTCTAAAAGAAGAGGTCAAGGTGAATTGCATGGTCAAGAAAGCCTGTGACTTTGAGACCCCTGTGTGCCACCCAGCAGTCCCCATTGATTTTATCCATGATCTTTTCATAACCTTAAAGGATAGGTTCACATTTTTATTAGTCTGTGTTAAAACAGTATTCAGGTACCCATATGAAGCAATTTTTGCTCTTTGTAATCCTTCTATCCATACTGGCCAGTAAGAGAAATCTTCATTATGTGCTTCCAGTGGAAGAGATTAGATTTGTTCTGTGCAAAAACTGCTTTCCAAAGATTGTTTGAAGTTCATTTGAGGCTTCAGCGGTTTCAGTTAGTCAAATGCAATGGGTTTATTCCAAAGTGACGGTCTTTTAGCACCTCTAAGACTTAAAATTAATTAACTTATTCTTCAAATAAGTCAAATGGTATGTTAACCACAGAGCCAGCAGATTGCAAAACCAGATCAGAAAATGTTCACTAGCTTGTGTTTGAAGACAATGACATGCAACTCATTTTGTCATCTAGTTTGGATAGTCTGTACTATAACTGTACTTGTCCCATTGGGACTGTTTTCCCGAAATATTTGGAGCTTGATTTACCCACGTGAAACTGCTTCTAAAGGTGTTGACTATCATCATCGTCGTTATTATTATTACTATCATTACTAGTAGTAATGGCAAAACTAGTGAAAGAGAATATAAATCCAGCTCGGTGGCCCCTGTGTGTGTGTGTGTGTGTGTGTGTGTGTGTGTGTGTGTGTGTGTGTGTGTGTGTGTGTGTGTGTGTGTGTGTGTGTGTGTGTGTGTGAGTTACAGTGCAGCAGTAGGGGATGTGATGCATCCCATCGATGCACTCAAACATTTTTAGTTCCCTGCAAAGACTCCATTTCTCTCTCTCTTCTTCTCGTTCCTTGTTTTGCTGTCATGATTTCACAGTGTTCACTGCATGTTTACTTACTTGCACAGACCCAACACACACACACACACACACACACACACACACACACACACACACACACACACACCTCCCTGTCTGCACTTCTCCCTCTGAGGGAATGGTGGGGAGTAAACACACAAAACAACATGCCTCTATGTGTTTGCATGTGTGTGTGTGTGTGATTGTGCGTGTGTGTGTGCGTGTGCAGTGGGTGGGCGACAGACAGATGAAAAAGGAAGGTGACAGGGAGAGAGAGTGAGAGAGAGAGAAGTGTCAGAGGAAAGAAAGCCTCATGGAGTGTGAAGAAGGCAAGAACAATGATGTGGTTTGTGGCTATGTTTATCTACTGTGTGTGTGTGTGTGTGTGTGTGTGTGTGTGTGTGTGTGTGTGTGTGTGTGTGTGTGTGTGTGTGTGTTAGTTGAGGAGGAGTTTTTGTTCTCAAATAGGAATGGCAGTCAATGTTGCTCTTCCCATTTGCCTGACAGTCTTCCTACTTATTCGGTCTTTCATTGTTTCCTTTCCCTCCCATTTGACTGCTTGTCTGACTTTTTGAAGTTGTAACAATGACAACCTAAAAATTAACAATAATTTCTTCTCATCTGATCTAGATTAGATTGAACTTTGTCAGATGAGTAAGTACATCAGAATTTAACATTGCCATAACTTTAGAGAACTGACACGAATATTTGAAATTTCAGTAGCAGCTATAATGTTTAATTATTCCTTCTTTTTTTTTAACTGATGGTAGAGCTGGGAGGTATCCAAATTTTGATACCGTCAAACTTTCCTCACATTTTCCCGGGGTATACGACGTTACCGTGACTAATTGAAAATCACTTTGCAGGGCAGCGTGATATACGCACAGTTCAGACAGTCAATGCTCACGCGAAGAAGTACCAGTCCTAACTTGTAGCATACCAGAATGATGGGGAGAAACTCAGCTAAAAGCCTCTACCAAGCATTGACAACCAAACGAAACATAATTCATACCCCAAGAAATTATATGCGCATTTAACGAAAACACGAAAATAGCACACATCAAAGGCACTGCATCTGCTGATTTCACCACTTCGCACAAACCACAAAAGCCCAGTATCATGTGAAAACAGAGAGTCTGATGTTTACGAGGATGTCTGCCTCCTGACTGTGCGACGAAAACTCAGCGAGCTAGCAGCCAAAGAGTAGCAGAAAAAAACTTTGCTAAATCGTAAAGTATGTTTTACCTTTGCTGTTTTGCGGTCAAAAGTTATTTTCCAGCTCGAAAAAACGCTGCTAATGTCTCCTCCTATGACTCTGTTTTAGTTTGAGATCAATCACGAAGGTCCTGCGCCAAGGAGGGGCTTGCTGGTGCTTCAGCTCCCCCTAGTGGTAAGATAGCACCCCCATAGCACCCCCATGAAATCCAATAAAAAATCATTAAACAAAGTATATTTTTATGACATTTTTTCTCATGTGCTTTTTTATCATGTGCTGTCAGGGGTCTCAGCTCTAAACCCAAAGCACAGATCTTTTTTAGATCAGAGGTGCTTATTGACTATGGCACAGTTGTTGCATCAAGCCCGACGTCTTCTCGAAAGAAAATCGCAACAGGGACACTCCGTTAACACAACTTTGGAACTTTGAACACTCATGGCACCATACAAGGACGCGTTTATGGACTTGTACAAACTCCTCTGTATATCCCTGACATTACATATTCTTCCTGTGAACGATCTTTCTCCTGTCTCCGCCGTTTGAAAACCTATCTGAGGAGCAGTAGCAGAGATGCTCGTAGCAGTAACCTTGGACTTTTGGCTATCAATATTCAATTCAATTCAATTCAATTCAATTCAATTCAATTCAATTCAATTCAATATACCATTAAAAGGGCACAAGCCCTGAACGTCGACAAGATCATCGATGCATTCGCCCTCAGCCATAACAACCATCGCATAGTCCTCCTGTGATACTGTATGTCAGATGGGAAGTGTTTTTTTAATTTCCCATGGTGATGGGTTGATGTTTTGATATTATGCTCTTTGTGTCAATAGTAATCGTGTCACACAGACCTGTTTAGGTGTGACACCGGAAGGAGACACCAGGTGAGACACACAAGAGATTGCACTTCAATAAAAAAAATAATGTCATTGAAATCCCATTGTTTCTCGATCTGTGCATAACCTTTGGCTTTTGAATGAAGTGAATGTCAGACAGTGGCATAATAATACAGTTCTGGAATACTTGCAAAACGATATTAACGTTGTGTAGTTACTACTGTTTATGTGTGTGCTTGTGCACATACTGTATTTCTAGGAGCACCCCCAGTCAATGTTGGAGCACACCCATAGCACCTGCAATCAAATTTCTCTGGCGCCGCCCCTGTCCTGCTTGTTTACATAAAGAGGAGGGAGTTTCTAGAGTGGAGGGAGCGCTCCTCCCGCAATAACTTATCTCTGGGCTTACTTCCCTCTGGATCGTCATTGGTGTTTCTATGGTGAATGTGGGCGGGTCGCTGAGCTGTTGACGTAACCACGCAGTTAGTTTCATCGCTCTGTCTCATGAATGAGCAGAGCGCTCACAGAGGACTCTGCTGAGCAGCCCGAAGTGTTATTTTACTGTTTTATTTGCATTTCTTCCTTTTATGAGAGCTAAGAACAATAGCAAGCAGAAAAAAGGCTGATAAAGCGTTTTCAACAGTGGAATTTCTCCGTGTGCTTGGACGAGATAACGGTACTCTGCTCAGACGCGCCCATATGAGCGCCTGGACATACCTGTGTTAAAACATCTGTAAAACTGCTCAGGTTCATTTTTTTTAGCATGTGCTTTTGCACAGTCACCTTTTTCTCGAGTGAAAATTCAACCAGATACATTGAACGGAGTGGACTTCATTTTTGTTATGACGATGCTACAAGCACGGGATACCTTATTACCGGACTACCGCCCATCCCTAAATGATGGGATGCATAAAATAAATTAACAATGATCAGTATGTTAAGGAAAGCCTCAAAAAGTCACCTCAAAATATAGAACAAGACATTTTAGAGGAAACAGGATGAAGTGTACAGAAAGGTAAGTCAGACAAAATGTCTCAGTCCAGTCTGCTTCATGCGTTGACTCTCTGAAGCCTTTAGCACCAAGGGGGCAGAATGGTTGGAAAAACAGAGGGAAGCAATACTTCACCATCTTACAGTGTTAAGATATTAAACCTCTTCTTCCAGTTTTCTTGTTGAAGGTTACTTGGGCACCAGGTATTTTTACACTGCAGTGGCTTTAGAAATACAGCTTCTTCTTTTTTTTAGACTTTATGTGCGATTAGAGGAAGAATAATTAGGGAAGGCTGCATGCCTAAAGATGCTGATTCGAAAACTTGACATGTTAAATACAAAAACAAACAAGCATTTTGTTTAAAAAAAAGAGGTTTTCTAATGTTGCCAATGACCAGTGGAATAGGGTTGCTTGTAGCTTTTAAGAAAGCTAAAACATATTAATTACTATGTGAAAGAATCAGAGTGATAAAGTAAGCAACAGCTACTTTGCTGGTTAAATAGGAACCAGAAATTTAGTGTGAATTTTTTGTGAATGTTTGTAATAAAAATTCTAAACTCACTAAACTTGCTCAACTTTTCAACAAAAATACTGTCAGATTTTCTGCTCTCACAAAATCCTGCCGCTGTGGAAGAATGTTATTTTACCATCATCCATGTAAGGTTTGAGAATTTATTATACAATATTTCTGAGACTTTGTTGTAGAGATGCATTGAGCAGTGTCAGTGGAAAGGAAGCATCAGTAAAGTGCACAAGGGACAGTCAAACCTACTGACAGTTCAGACACTTACCAGATCTGTGATGAGTCCACCTCTGTCTGCGTGGAGCTCTGGTCGGTTTGGGCTCGACGGGGCTTTCAGACACCAGATATCTGTGTTTGTATAAACAGCGTGAAATGATTGCATAACAGTTGTTTTTCTGGCTGGTGTCATGATTTAGGCCTGCATGATGGGTGCATCATTACACGAAATCTTGTTTTAGTGCAGCTTTAATGTAAGTGTATCTAAGCAGTTCTTTATCCTCAGTGTCCAGAGCTGACAGGACTGCACTATTGTCACAATTCAATTTAAAATATATTAAAGTGCCTCCAGTGTCACGCTGCACTGTACTAAACAGAGATGCTGCACATCTCCCTGAGCAGACTGGATGGTGGACTCTGTGTGTGTGTGTGTGTGTGTGTGTGTGTGTGTGTGTGTGTGTGTGTGTGTGTGTGTGTGTGTGTGTGTGTGTGTGTGTGTGTGTGCGCGCGTGCGCGCGCGCGTGCGTGCGTGTGTGTGTACATGCATATGTGCTTAAAGTGCCTGTAAACCATCTTCAGTCTCAGTGGAATTGTAATGGGCTGTCAGTGACTCAGTGTCCCATGAGGTTTTGCTATATTCATAATATGTGTGTGTCTTATTTTTTCTTTTTGTGTGTGAGAGTGACAGAGAAAGAGAAAGCGAAGAGAAGGAGAAGGTGTAATGGTTTTCTGTAGTAAAGTACATTGGCCACTGTGCAGAATGATCCTAATTGACAGTGATGGCCATTTCCTCTGGGACTCAGCAAGGGACTCGGTATATATGTGTGTAAGTGTGTATGTACTGTGTGCTGATTTGTATGTGTTTGCACTTTGCACTGCCTCTGTCATTATGATAGTGCATAATGTTTATGTCATATTGAGTATAACTTTGATTTCAGAAACAGTATTTACAGCATACACTTTATATACGTCATTATCTGCTAAATACTATGAAAAGAGGAGTCAAATTCATTGTATGTTTAAAAGTACAATTTGCTGATTCTGATAATAAGCTGACTGATATATGCTATTGCATATATTAGCTTTTTTTCCCCCTTGCTCAGTCTTTTTTTTTTTCACTTTTCTCATTCCTTCCATTCAGCTGAAGTGCCACAGAGCCACACACACACACACACACACACACACACACACACACACACACACACACACACTAGTACCTCTACACTTGTGAGGACCCTGATTGTCATGATACATACCCTCATGCATCACCAAACCCTGACCTTAAAGATCACAACCACAGGATGGTGAGGTTACCTTACACTCAGGTTCCTGTTAATATTTGAACTCCCATTCACTTCTATTGCAAAGAATGGGAGACACGATGGAGAAGTTTCCATTCCAGGTTGGGTGCACTCTCCAGCTGACACTGGCAGGCTCACAGTCATGTCACTTTTAGCAGGATGGCCATATCAACACACAACAAGGGGTTACAATCAAGTGTGATAGCTCATCTTAGTCCTATGTATAGATCAGCAACATAGAGCAGTTTGTTAAGGATTAGGTCTTACATAGTGGGCAGAATGCTGTTATTCTGGTGGGGCTGCCACAATGACCCAGCTGTTAAACCTGTCTGTACTAAGGAGCCTTGTCTCCTCGAAGTGACATTTACATACACCTCATTAGCAGCAGCAAATACATTTTGCAGGAAACCTAATGCAAAGCAAATTATGTTTTGCATTAACATAATGAAGCAATGTTGTTAATTAATGTGCCTGCCAAGTCACAAAAAAGTTGACAGTGAAGGTATGTGAACTGACAACCTGTTCTCGCACTCGTAGTGACTCCAGCATTGTCCAGCTGTTTTATAGTTATGTGTTAGTTACTGGCAGCACTTGGTTAATGTCGGGGAAAGATCAAGGCATGTGTTTGCCTTCACCAAAGTGCTTTTATTGCGTAAACCTAACCACAGTGTGGAGGTGAACCCTGGATTCTGGTGTCACAGTCCTGCACTGTGTACACGTCTGATCCACCCTGACCGCCTCGCTGCGACTGCAGCACAGTAAATAAAGGAAGTGTTTCATTCATTCAAACAAACATCCACTCTAAGTATAATCCAGGCAGTGATTATGTTTGTCAGCACAATGTAATCATCAATGCAAATTAGTTCTATATAAATATCATTTCTACCAGACAGGGTTGTGCTAAGACACCAGCTGAAAGGCACACATGCACTGACAAACAAACACAAACCATGCCTCTGGTCTGCTTTAGTGGACTACAAATGGTAGGTTTAGTTGTCAGGACAGACAGCGAGCCGAGGAGCTGCTCTTCTCCACCAGCTCTCTATTTCACCATTAAGTTGCTGGATTTGAAATCAGTGCTGGTGTTTGTTGTCACCTGTACAGCACTCAGTCTGCCTTTAGAGTTCATCTGAAGGGCGTGGATTACTTGTGCTTGTCCAAATACAAAATGAAAAAAGAGTGTTATGATGACTCCATGACAAGTTTCTCAAAAAGTCCTTATTTTGAATCTTGGCCCTGAGGCTTGTTTTGTGAATGCATCAGGCTAAGAATATCACTCCTAAGTTGGCCCATAAAAAGTGAAAAGAAATAAATGAATACCTCTGCATGGGCTAGAGCTTTTTAAAACAAGGAAAAGCTTCTGGGATAAAAGATGTAAATTAGTTTTCTTTGACCAAAATCTTCCAAAAAAAGAAATAAATTATGATCTGTCCCAAACTGGCCCTGGATCATGTATCTGTGGGCAGATTTACATCTGCCAATCTCTGTTAGCATATTCCTCCTCCTCTTTACTCTCCTCTTCCTCCTCTCAGTCATGTAAGGGTGTCATCGCCCAGACAGCAATGATCTGCAACATAGCCGTCACAGTGATAACTGCAGAGCTCTTTGACGGACAGAAGTGTAGGCTACTACTCTTTCTCTTTTTTCCAGTGTCCATATGTTTTGTTTTATCCTTATTTGTCAGTGTGGCCTTGAGCAAACAAGATAGCTTCTTAATCCGTTAACTTTCCACAGCAAACCTTCAAATGTTAGTTTTATTGATCACCTCTTTTCATACATTCGTCTTTGTTCTGTGTGCAGTCGGTTATTTGTCTTCTTTGACAGAGAGTTTCCAGTTGCTGATTGAGGTCTGATATAAGAATGTGTCGTGACAGAGTGGAAAGACTTGCAGGAATTGTAGATGTTCCTCCGACTGCTGAAGCTAATAAGAATTGTCACTATGTGATTTGAGGCTGGTTCTTAATTTGTGCTTAAGGGCTTAATGTCTGTGCTTAATGTCAACCTCAAAACAGCCTTATAAGTCAAAGCACACTCAGTTCTTGAATACCTACTTTGACCAAGTAATGTGTGTCATATAAAATTCAGCAAGATAGAAGCTTGCAGTCTGTGCTGACTGAACATTAGGCTTCATGTTAATGTGATGACTATAAGCAGAGAAAATGCTTCTATTGTGTCATTTATTTTTAGTATTTTGACAAATATTTACCATATGGCATACAACATTTCCATATTTTCAGTACCATGGACAGTGACATTTACAGTCAGATGAGTCTCTAAGACTTCTCCACTGACTCTGCATTGCACCCCTGTGACAAATCTGGATGGACAACAAAAAACAAAGGATCAGAATCAGTGCAGCAGAACCAGAGATGCAATCATTTTTAATCCAACAATCATCTTTCTTGTCAGTACCTGGTGCCTGTATTACCCACATCTAACTCGACAGTTCATTCACAGATTTGGGGCTGGTGTGATAGCAAGCTGCGAGCCTCAAGCAGAGATGAGGAGCATGGTACAGAGGCCTGGTAAACTCCACACCACTAGATTTTTTTATTTTATTTTATTTTTTATTCTTTCAGTCTTCACACCCAGCTGACACTGAGCTCAGCTTATGAACCAGAAATTCCGAATTGATTGTAGCTGTGCATGTTATTGTGTGTTTCTTATCATGTCAATGCAAGGTGACAGGCTGCAGTCAGTTGGGAAACTACTACTTGCTGGACAAACAGCATTTACACTTTGACTGTGGGTTGGGGTCCATGGTTGGGGTGAAGGGTCAAGGTCAGAATAAAGACATTGAGTGGATTTTCTATATTTTAGAGCTGAATGTGTGGTTAAGAACTTTACAAGTCAGTTACCTTGCATTAGCCTGCATTATACTATCTGTATTCGCAGTTCATTTATCATACCATTTTTACATTCACAACAAATTATACTCGTGTTTTTGAACTATTTATCAACAACAAAATAAGCCCTGCCACCACAACAGATACAGGATTTATCAACAAAGCTGCAACCCCTGCTGCACTTGATTATACATGAATTACACATTAACTGTATCGGACTGCATTATTGTGCCAGCACACGTAATACTGCTAACATTTATTTTTAGGGAGATTTTAGATTTTATTCCTGCTCAGCCTTATAGCTGCACTGAACCAGCTACAAACAGGCCACAACATAAACTGAATGCCTTGACTCAAGGCCCTTGATTGATAACAAGAAACAATTTCTGCCTCACCTGAACCCCAGTAAGCTTAACTTGCTTGGTCGTTCCACTCGTCCCCCTGCAGTGGTTTGCACTCACTATGTGGTTGGGCCAGCTCACTTTGATCTTCTTGTTGTGTCGCCAACTGTGCACTGAGCCCCTTAAGGTTAGCATTTAGTTTAAGAAACAGACACACTCAAACTAGAGCAAAGTACTTCACTGATGAAGGTTATCACTCACTATCCATTGCTCAGCAGCACGCCTCTCTCTCATGTTTGTGTCTCTTCTCTCTCTCTGCATTCTGTCCTCCAGCATACTTAATATTAGGTAATATTATTAGGTAAGACCCACCTTCTTGCCAGTTGGCACCCAATCAAGACAGAAATAAAAAGTTATGACCCTATGACACTATAAATAATTAGACCCTCACTAAGTCTCAAACTGTCCTTATATGTAATGTGAGGGACTGTTTTACTGTACGAAAGGCATCTTCTCCCTAGTTTTGTACCTTGGTATATTGTTCTTATGTTCTATTCTGTTATTAATTGTGTATGCACAAGTACATGTCCAGCCCACATGGACATGGGCTGAAAAATTTTACAGCAGCAGTGGTGAGAGAAAAAATCTTACATTACATTGCAAACAAAAAACTTCTGTCCCTCTCCAAATAATATCTGCCACAATTTTCTTATTCTTATTATCCATCTAGAAGAACTCATCAGAAATGAAGGACATTATAATAAAAATGAGTGTAGTCTAATGAGCAGTAAAAGTGAGGTGGACTTCATCTTCAGTCTCAACTTCATCACATATCATCATTGGCTGTTAACACCAGCTGGTCATCTGTATTTCAGGTCTGTATGAGAATTCCTGGTTTCAAGCACAGCCACAAAAAAGTCAAACTTTAAACAAAGATTTCCTTGGAAAAAGATGTCACAATGCTGAATGGACACATGTCTTGACTGACAGGCAATCCCTGGAGAGTGCAGTGCGGAACAGGAAAGAGTGCATAGCACGAAAGATGAAGGCACAGCAGTGAGTGAATGAAAGAGACATAAATGAATGAATTGAATGAATCATTAAAAATATTAAAATGTATCACCAAATTAATAAACTGGCAAGTGTTTTAAGAAACAGCAACAAGTTAAAACCTAGAACAAAATTAATCTTACAGGTTGACACTGACTGATGCCACACAGATTATCGATGAGGCTCGTGTGTTCGTCCATCCTTCAATGTAACAGCACAAAACTCATTTAAGTGAGGGCGTACTTTGGGCTATGACTTATCACAGCAGTATTGATGACCTGCACCAATCTGACTGCAGTTTATACAAATTACACACATCTGCTGAACAAGCAAGCTGAATTTCACTCTTTGAATAAATCACTGGCTTTGTATGGAGGTGTGCCGCGTTGCTCCAGTCATACATATGGATGGACAAGTTAGAAATTGTGCCTGTACACCAGCTGTGTTGGTACACTGTGTTTGTTGGAGGGCGCCAGCTGTGCCAGTGGTCATACTTCCCACTTGAGCTTTGTTAGGCAAAACAAAACCATGTTGTCCTCACATACACTTGAATGTACACACACTCATATAAACTCACACAAACAAGCAATTCCTGGCCTGCAACACAGCAAGATGCACACATACACACACACACTGAACAACTGGGTTCCTCTGTAATGACAGACACTCCTCGCCCTCAGCGGAGTGTCGGTCTGACAACTTGCCATTTCACATCACTCTGCACAGATGAGTGAGACACAAACATCATATTGCTCCAAACCATACAGATGGAGAGGCAGACAGACCTACTGACATGGATGTAGATAATATTTATAATAAAAAAGTCTCATGATTTGAGCGATGCTGATGCTGTGACACAGCACATCTATTCTAGCCAGAGACTGTGGGGATGGAGACACAGATCCCTCGAGCCATGGTGAGTATGTCAAAGCTGGAGGCAGGACTTGGATCAGAGCATGCTGGAGATGGGAGTCAGCATTAGTGAAAAAGGATATTATATTTTGTGGGGGTTTTACCACGTCAGCACCAGCCACATTGTAAATTCACAGCTCATTCTTAAGGTGGCTTAAGGCTGCTAAATAAGCCCACTTTTACACTGCTGATTAGCCTAGGGTTAAGTGGGTTAAATTCTAAAATAGTCTTAACTCTGCAAGGTGGCTAATCTTGGATCACAGCAGGGTGAGCTAAGCTGAAGTGGACTTGAGTCTCGGTTATCCACTTTCAGATGTGCCATGTTGACACAATGGCTGAGTTCCTTAAACCCCGTCAGCAGTGGAGTGAACATTATGAGATTTCAGTAAGAAGCCTTTCTAGATGCATCTCTAAGTTACATGCATGCAATGAACAGTGAACTTACACTTTGAGCCAGTAGCTCACATTAGTCCATCTGAAATCAATAATGGCACTGACAGCTGACACCTCATCGATATATTGAATTTTACCCTCAGCCTTCATATACCTTAGAGAGAATTTGCTTACTATCTAAAATGCAAAGTCACGATTGCAGGTTAATTTGACATTTAGCCTGATTCTGAAAACTCTGCAGCATGAAGCATTTCAGATTTTTCCCACATGCAATTTTATATTTCTCCCAAGTAGAAAATAGACTAAATCAAGATTTTATTATACAATATTTTCAAAGCACACCTCAGTGGACCACTGAGCTGAGGTATTGTTTATTATGAGTGAAACACTCAGCTAATTGGTTTTATTAGAACTGTATGTGATCAGATTTAATTGACAGTGGCCTGCCAACATAAACAACAACCCACCAACTGTAACCATGGTTTGGTCCAAATATTGTTAAATCCTGATTGGTGCACAGAAGTACTTCACTTTTTCTTAATTGATCCCTGCCCAATTCTGAAGAGCAGAGCAAAAACACACAAACAACAGAAAGTTCTGGCAGTTCTAGCTGTGGCAGAAAATGTTGTGTTCATGTCGTCTCTCATACTGTTGTTAGAAGCTGACAGTGAAAATGTTTTGTACTCCTCTTCTCGCTTCGTCTGCCTGCCATACTGGACCTGTGTCAAAACATTTCATGGTGAAACAGAATTGGCTTGGCTGCTTGGCCAATGTCAGGTTTTAAGAGTAGATTTTCATTGGTTGAAACTCATATGTGATATGTGATGTGCATTTTAATATCTGAAGGGGTTCAGCAGTTGATTGGTATTAACTCTGCTTATTATTTATATTATACAAGATTATGTTTACAATAATCTGTACTGTAAACAATTACAGAGCCACTCAAAGCCCAAATAAACTTCTTAGAATGTGATCAGACAATGATGAAACATTTGCTTTAACTTCAATGCAATTTTATTAACTATGCAGGTACCTCATGAAATATTCACTAATTTTCTGTGTGTTCTGTCTTGTTTTAATTACAATAAATGGCTGTGGACCACAGGTCAGGTTGGCTGGGTGAGATCTTCTCTTGCGCCTTGAGTTATTTTAAAGTTCAGTGAAAGGCTGGATGGCAGGCAGTGACCCTGCCAACCTTGTACACCTTTCCTTTCTGGGTGATGTGCTCCCCTCAGACAGATATGGTCATCACAGGACCCCGAGTGGGAGGTGATTAGGATGACCTACAAACACTGGATGTTGTTGCCAGGCAGATGTGCACACCCACACGCAGCCAGCGCACACTCAGAAACATCAGTGTGCTGATTAGCATCAATGTTGGGGTAATGAGAACATGGCTTTGTAAAAGTTAAATAAATAACAATTGTGACTCTAATTAGTATCATGGATACGCTGCAAAAGGACCAGGATACTGAGCGGGGATTACATTCTTCACCCTGAACAGAGCGAGAGAAAAAGAGATGGGATATATAGACGAGTTAGAAGTACTTATACTGTGACTGCACGATATGTGCTCCCAGTGGGGAACGGCCAGAGTATTTACTTCAAGCTGCTCTAGGCGAGATTTTGAGGCAGTAACAGAGATATACACATTTCACTCCCACTCACTGAAATGCTGTTGAGTGTGCTTATGTATGCAGATTATATGCTGGTGTCTAGCATGATCACTTCTCTGTCAGCAGGGAGATGATAATTTGAAACCTGTGTAACATTCACCAACATGTGTGAACTTCTCACGTAGCTTTTCCACTGCGTTTGGCTGCTTTGATGAGAAGTATTTTGAATTCTGGTGATGATGGAAACCAAAAAGATGTTCATGTCTAACATACAGATAATGCTGCATTCTTTTTAATCATCGTTGGTTTCAGTGGCAATTCGATAAGAGTTCAGGTTCGTGCTGACAGATCAGATAAATGAATAGAAGCACATGACTTGAAAGGGTGATGAGAAGTGCTTGTTGTTGGATCATCTTTTTCACTAATTGACTGGACTGCATCCAACTTGCAGACCAGACTTTTAAAAGTAGACACTTTTAACACTTTTAAGACTGGAGACATCAAGCGTCATGAAGACTTCAGACCAGCTGCAGCAGAATAAACATTTTTCCAGTATGTGTGATCAAAAAATCTCTGCCTGAAGCTTGAGACTGAATGCACTGGGAGCTGAGTTTTTTAAGAAAAAAAGAAAGAAAGAAAGATTCGTTTTAGAGAACTAAAACTAAAAACTAAAAAGCTAGGGAAAAATATTATTTTTACTTGTCGTTAGTTGCTATCTTGTTGCTGTTTTTATTTATTTGGTTTGGAGAGAGCAGTCTCTGAGAAGCCCCTATACTAGTATTGAGGTGAAATGAATTTTCATCTGAGGTGATCACATCATTGAAAAATCTCATTTAGGGAATTCATCACCAAGATCGTCCTAAAATTACAGTGTCCATGGTTTCTCCTGATGATCCACAGAACACACTCAGTGATAAAACAACAATCTTCATTGGAACTGCTTTTTACCAAACACATTGTGTCTGTGAAAACAGCCATTTAACAGCATGTTCTGTGTTTTTCCAGAATAATGGAAACACTTTCACACTGATGTACAAAAACAAATTGCCAATTCATTTTTTAATAATTTTTCAGTGCTGCTAAGTGCTGGAACCAGAAACCTCTGATGGATATCTCCAAACCTCAGCACTTATCACCAGACACAACTAGAGTTTAAGCTCAAAGGGGCAAGAAAATTAAGTTTTAAACACCAGCAACTCCCCTGTTAGTGCTCATTTTGTGGTCCAGTCTTTATGATATTGTTACATGGAAAACCTTTGACAAAGGACTTAATGTGTTCATTTGAATGGTCCTGATCATTGAACGAGGACCATGTCATTCAGTCTTAATTACCCTTGATGCTCAAGGATAGTTTCTTGATTTGAATAGTCTTGTAGTCTGACTAAAGTAGCATGATTAAGAAAAGTTAGCTCAATATAACAAGTGTGCTAATTAAATGAATACCTTCCATTTCCCTATTGTTGAAGTAGATGAGATGTCTATGCAGCTTACTGGAATCTAAATCTGCTGCCGAGGCCTGGGATTCCTCGTTGAAAAACACTTTTTCAAGTGACTGGAGTTATTTATTTTTCCCCTTTCATTTGCTTAAAAAAAGGGGAAAGGGTTAGAGAGCAGAGAGGAAACATGAGGAAGAGAACGAGAGAAAAGAGAGGTAGTGCGTTCCAAGTCAATTTCTCCTTCCTCAGATTGACTTCAAAGCAACACAGCTAATCCTCTAACGCCTGCTCGTTAATAATCCAGTTAATAATCCGTTTAGCCGCTTTCATGCCGTGCTGTTTGTTGGCATTATGGTGCTGCGGAAGAGTGAAGGGAGGAGTCGTGGTGTTTCACTTTCTCACACACACACACACACACACACACACACACACACACACACACACACACACACACACACACACATCCTTCCACCCTCCACCCTCGCCCCTTGTTCAATGACAATAGGTGTCTATATGTAACATAACTCCAGCCAACACACACAAACACTTAATCTTATCAACGCCTCAAGATAAAGTGCAATGTGCGTTTATGTTTTTCTCTCATTGTATGTGTGTTTTTGTCTGTGTGTGTACAAAATGTTTGACTGGAATTTTTGAGGGGAAGTCAGCATAAGGACCGTTTTACCATGCACACACACACACACACACACACACACACACACACACACATGCACACATCATTTGCTCTCTTTCTTATCTTTTCCTCTCGCTCTTCCTCCCAGTTTCTCTTTCATTTTCTGTTATTCTTTCCCTTTCTCTCTCATTCCATTTATTTTTCTCACAGATGGAACAAAGCCAGCCTCAAGGTTTTGGACCAGGGTCCATATTTTCATACAGCATGCTGGCTTGCAACTGCCATTCCCAGTGAGCCGGAACAAGCGGGTTGCCAGATCCATCATGGTTTTATCTCTCATTATCTCTGAGACTCCCGCCCCCTCTACTAACCTTCCACAACTGCTGGAACAGAGTGCAAATGAGAGATGAAATAATTAACTTCTTTTTTTCTATAATCAGCGGAGAGAACTTGACAGAAGTAAGAAGAGAATATGGAGATTATATCTAGTTCATGTTCTGTCTCTGGTCCAAGAAGAAAAATTCTACATCTGTACACTGTGAAACAGAGAGATGGATGGAGGGGATATAACAGCTGTGAGGCGGCTGTCAGAGTTCTTCTGTTGCCATTTTAACAGTGTGAGTCAACTAAAATGATCCGTGCAACACCATGATTTCCTCTAGCCTATCTTTTAATTCTAAGATTAATTCATTTTTGGCAAAAATGCCAAACTTTTGTGGCTTTACGGCTTCTCAGATGTGAAGATCTTTTTTGACATTTCAGATAAACTGTCATCACTGTGATATCTGTCTTTTTTCATGAACCATAACAAATTGAGAGAGTTCTGATTATTTTAATTGTGCATAGATAGCTTCCCCTGCCCGATGTGGAGACCATGTTGCTCCAATGACAAGCAGCACCCAATGTGGTATCTAACATTACATGAATACAGGCCTGTCTGTGGGTTTGCTTGACACAGTCCAGTAATAGATATCCATTTAGCGGAGTATATAGATTAAGAAGTTAGAGAGTTGAAGTGTCTGGAATAGAAAGAAGTGCAAAAAATGCTGTTGTCAGCAAAAAAAAAAAAAAAAGTGACACTCAAAAGGTGCACAGTGAGAGGGGTAAAATTTTTCTTTGTTTTCATCACCATCGAGGGAGGAGAATTGTAGCCAGATGGCAAGGAGGATCTGCCTGTAGAGCAGATGTTTGTGTTTGTTGACTGCTCCTGCTGTTACAGCTGTAACCATTCATTCGTTTTAATGTAAGAAATCCATAACGTTGCACAGAAAAAATAACAAAACAAAAAACAGTCAGATTGTACTGCCACTGTTTTTTCGCTTTGTTGTCTTCACTATCATTGTGCTTTTATCTAAGACAGGTCTGTGTGTCTTCATCATGTTTGAGCTCTGTTTAATGAAATGGCTGATTTAGTGACAAGAGGGAAGCAGATTTGTGTGGAGTGATGGGAGCAGTAGACATGTTTTGTCTTTAATTGAAGTTCTACTGGAGGGCACGGCTCTATTAAAACCTTGTGTGCTCAAATAGCAGGACTTGAGATATATCTTACGTGGCTTGGAGGCATGAAATCTCATTTCACTGACTTTATTGTGGATCTTCAAGCAATACAATAGATTAAGTTGATGACAGCAGTTGAGATTGCCAGATGATTCAATCACTCAATAAATGTTCTTTATTTTGGACCAAGGTGTGTAATTGCAAAAAGTAAAATCAAACATAATAAACGAAGATCATCTAAAGTACAGTACATGTCACATACAAAAAAGTATGGATGTCATTTCCTGTTTTGAAAGAATATCTGTTGATATTTGATTCTTTATTGAATTGTGTTAATATCTTCAGTCATTTCTCCTCATAATTAAGCTGCACAGTGCAGGTATAGGCTGAAGAAGACCAGCATTATGTATGCTGGATGTTTGAAAAATTATTTTCATACTGGATTCACGTGTTGTTTTCTTTGAATCATCAGTTAATGTTGTGGCGTACAAAATGTCCAAAAAAAATATAAAACTGCAAAGTCCTACAGTCCAAGGGGACATTCTTCAATTCACTGCCTTTATGATAAAAAAGTCCAAAAGATAAAGACAGTCATTTAACTAGTCAGTTAGCTCCAACTGTAGAAAATTTGATACCAACACATTAAAGATTGCACAATCAGTGAATCCAGTCCACGGTGGATTGGTTTGGGACGTCCCAATCCACTGTTCACACAACAGCACATAGGTACAAGACATACTAATCACATACAATAACTCTTATCAGCATAGAATCCTAGAAACATGCATGTGAAAGCAGTGTCCAAAATTTTCTTTTGGTTTATCTGCCAGTAGTCAGGAAACTGAAACAATGTGTTGTCCAAAATATTTTTCAATTGGCCAGTAAACTACACAAAATATGATGTATAGTGATGCAGTGTTTGCTTTGAAGCTTGCTTGTTAGGGATCAATGGGCAAATATTTTGAAAATTGTTATTTTTCATGCAAAAAGCATTTCATGGTTCCTTCTTCACAAATATGAGGATTTGCTGCTTTTACTTCACTTTGCTTTAATAACTTTGAGGTTTATGCAATCAGTTGGACAAAATAAGTATTTTGAAGGAGACACTTTGGGCTCTGGGTAGTTGCGACGGCATTTCTCACGATTTTTAGAATTTTTACAAACCAAACAATCAATTCATGGAGAAACTAATCAGCAGATGAATCCATCATGAAAAGAATCATTAGTTGCAGTCCGATGCAAAATACTGTACTGTAGTTCAAAATGAGCTCCAGCTCAACCAACACTGAAACCCTATTTTTACATTAATTCATAAATAAAAAAGCAATGGTATAAAAATCTAGCATTTTTAGTATTTTTCTGGATTTTTAATCTTTTAATACTTGAAGTACATTTTCCTGATTATACTTTCAAAGTTTTACTTTGCTAACATTTTCAATGCAGGACTTTTAGTATTTTTACAGTGTAGTTTTGGTACTTTTACTGAAGTAAAGGATCTTAGTACTTCCTCAACCACTACCCCTACTAATAACGGTATGATAATTGTAGCGTAACATGTTGAGGTAGGCATAAGATATGGGTACCTCCCACAGACCAAAAACATGCTCATTAGGTTGATTGGTCACTCTAAATTGCCCCTAGGTGTGAGTGTGAATGGTTGTCTGTCTTGTGTGTTGCCCTGCGATCGACTGGCGACCAGTCCAGGGTTTCCCCCGCTTCTCGCCCGTTGACAGCTGGGATAGGCTCCAGCCCCCCCGCAACCCCGAAAGGGATAGGCTGTATAGAAAATGGATGGATGGATGGATGGATGGATGGATGGATGGATGGATGGATGGATGGATGGATGGATGGATGATAAGATAAGATAAATCTGTTGATTCCACACTGGGGAAATTAAGTTGTTACAGACAGCAAAGTATTAAAAAATAGTCAAAAACAGTGGCATAGAATGATCCAAGATAAAAAAAAATCAAACTGTATATGTACATTTGACTCATGCAATTCAATGTTCTCTTTCAGTGTATGTACATTATGTACAGATTATAAAAAAGTACTGTTGCCAATGTGGACAACAAAATACAGTGTTTGTACTATTGCATGGATGAAAATATATACATCACAGTAAAAAATTGCGCTAGGTGTAATGGATGTGGGCACATATTAGCTTAAATAACAGTAGTGCTAAAAAAGTAGGTTTGTTATGCTAAAATGGGAAACAGCATCAACTCAGAGCTGCGTTACATGATGCTGGAGTTAAACAGCCTGACAGATGTTGGGATGAGGGACCTGTGGGAGCATTCTTTCTTACACACTGGGTGCAGCAGTCTGTTACTGAAGGAGCTGCTAAAGTTGGTGGTCATGGACAACCCATCCCACCCCCTGCATCAGACAGTGGCCCCACCTCCTCGATGTAGTCCATAAGGCAGTGCAGGACAGAGCCAGCTCTCCTGCCAGTCCTTTCCTGTCCCTCTCTGAGCTTCCACAACCCCAGCAGACCACTGCATAGAAAACTGCAGATGCCACCACAGAGTCATAAAATGTTTTTAGCTGTGTCCTACGTCCTCCAAAGGACCTCAGTCTTCTTAGCAGATGGAGACGACTTTCTATACAGGGCATCTGTCTGAACACTCAGGTGTCTCAATGTCCAAATCCTGGATGTTCAACGGTGTAATCCGTGGCAAATCCCTGCAGAAGTCTATCACCACTTCCTTGTCTTGCTGACGTTTATGTGCAGGTAGTAACTGAAAGACTGTGTACTGCGTCTTCTGTCACAGAAGAAAAATAAAAAGTCCCTGTTCATGCCATGTTACCACAGCGTCCTCCTGCAGACTTGTGTGAAAGGCTTCTTGTCACAGAAAAGAATTCCATCCATCCGTTGTCTATACCCGACTATCCATTTTCGGGGTTGCAGGGGGGCTGGAGCCTATTCCAGCTGTCAACGGGCGAGAGGCGGGGTACACCCTGAGCCGGTCGCCAGCTGATCGCAGGGCAACATGTACAACAACCATTCACACTCACACTCACACCTAAGGACAATTTAAGAGTCACCAATTAACCTAATGAGCATGTTTTTGGTCTGTGGGAGGAAGCCGGAGTGCCCGGAGAGAACCCACGCATGCAGAAGAACATGCAAGCTTCACACAGAAAGGCCCTCCCCGACCCCGGGATCAAACCAGCAACCTTCTTGCTGTGAGGCACGCGCACTACCTGCTGCCCCACCATGCTGCCCCCTCAAAGAATTGTAGTTAACAGTTATTGACTATCATACATTGCATGCCACCACCAGTGTGCACACAAAACAAAGCATGGTCAACCAACTTTTGTGTTGTAGTGAGTTGTTATTTATCTGCCACTGAGGATTTTTACTCACATGACGTTGACTGGATGGCAGCATATGCTGCTCCAAAACCTGCATGTAGCTTACAGTATTAATGGTGCCTTCACAGATGTGCAGCTTACTCATGCCATGTCCATTAACACACCCCCATACCATCACAGATGCTGGCCTTTGAACTTTGCGCTGGTGTCAGTCTGGATGGCCCTTTCCTCTTTACCCCCGGAGGACACAATGTCCATGATTTCCAAAAACAATCTGAAATGTGGACTTGTCAGACCACTTCACACTTTTCCACTTTGCATCAGTCTCAGATGAGCTCGGGCCCAGAGAAGTCGGCAGCGTTTCTTGATGTTGTTGATGATGGTCTTATCTTGCATTTGTAGATGCAGTGTTCTTAAGCCGTAGTAATATTCTGTATACAGGTCAAGTCAATCATCAGTTTTTAATGCAGTGCTGTCTGAGGGATAGATGTCATCAGCATATAGTACTGATTTTCTGCTTCACCCCTTTCTCTGAATCTTTCAGTGATATTATTGATTGTTCAGTAGATGGTGAAAACCTCGATTCCCTGCAATTGTGTGTTGAGAAATGTTCTTAAACTGTTGGACTATTTGCCCAAACAGCTTTCACAAAGGTGAACTTCCCTCCATCCTCGCTTGTGAGTGACTTAGTCTTTCCAGGATGCCCCTTTCATACCCAGTCATGATACTGTCACCTGTTACCAATCAACCTGTTTACCTGTGGAATGTTCTAACGGGTGTTTTTGGAGCATTCCACAACTTTCCCAGTCTTTAGTCGCTCCTGTCCAAACTTGTTTGAAACACATTGCTGCATCAAATTCAGAATAAGCAGAAATCAATGAAGATGATGAATTCAAACTTTAAATATGTTGTCTTTGCTGTGTTAAAATTGAGTATATGTCAGAAGTGATCACATTGTGTTTTATTTTTAGTTTTACACAGCATCACAATTTTTTTGGAATCAAAGCTGTACTTCTAACCTTGTCACCGTAAATTTATTGGCAAAAGTTTTGTTTGCTTAATAAATGCGAGCTGGAAATCATTTGTCCAATTTGTCAACAAAACACTTTTCAGGAACTAGATAAACAAGGAAACAAAACTTTGCGGTAAGGAAGTAAACACGGCTTTGGTTCGGGGGCTCAGGTTAAGATATTTCTCATCAGTTGATATTTAGCTGTGAGCACAATGACAATATGAGGTTTGAGCTCACAGTGGTTGAGACCAGCGGCAACTGCATCAGCCAGCCTCCCCCCGAGCGCTCGGCACTGCCTGAACAGCTGCTACTTTTTCAGCTTTTGCTTAAAAATGCTGCATTGACGTTCATATTAATCTCTGCATTTTTGCCTGAATGATCGGGCAAAATGTAAGAGAGACAGGAGACAGAAGGTTGTAATCCCTACTGAATCCCAGCAAACCTTAATAGGACTTAATAAAGCTCGAGATCACAGAGATTACCTCATCTGAGCTGTAAATCTGAACTCCCACACACACACACACACACACACACACACACACACACACACACAATGACCTGAATTAGGCTGTTTTTAGTTAATTAAAGGATTCAGTAATCAGTTTGTTAAGTAGGGGACACATTATCTCCTTGTACAGTGAGGTTTGCGTCAGCTGGGGTATCAACATGCATACCTTCTAAGTGGAGCAACAGAGTGGAGCCTGTAAACAATAGCTGCTATCACAGTTGCTAAGACAGTCTTGGATCCAGATGGCAAGTACAGTAATCTCAGGAGGGGATTGACCAATTATTGGCTTTGAAGGGCTGAAAATTTAGCCAAACAGCCATTTTGAATATCTAACTGACTTCAATTGAGTCCTTACTATGTATGACAAATTCTTTTTGATGGTCCTGAAAGCAAAAACCATAGATAAGAAAGAGCTGTCACTGAAAAGATAAAATAAAATAAAAATAAGGAAAGTATGGGCACAGTAAATGCAAAACAAACTGACACAAATGTAAATCTTGTCAGAGAAGAGTTGTGGGTTTGAGAATAAACACAAACTATTTGTTCAGTCGCCTGAAATGCAATCTGTGTGCATGACGAAGATAAGCTGATCAGAACACCTTTCAGACACAGCAGTGTTAGATGAATGCTTGCTTATGTCACTGTAGTAGACCTTAAGACAACCTTAAGGTGTCTTAAGGCTGAGACTGAGATAGCGAAAGCCACTAATGTCACTCAGACCGATGTCTAATTGTTTATTTTGATCATTTCAAGATATGTGACATAGAACTTTTTGTTTTTTTAACTTGATTTTACCTTGGAAAGGTTTTAAAGCCATTAATTTACTTTATTCGAATTTTATTTACTTGTTGGCCTTTTGAGCAGAACTACAAGCTGCCCATTTATACATCCAGCTGGTTCGTGTGGAGTCACGTCCTGTCCACCCCACGAAGTCCAACTTTCACTTTCTCTTTATCTCTGTTTCAGCCTCTATCAACTCCTGTGGGTTCTTTAACAGCTAAATGCTTCAGTTTGTTCACCAGCTTGTAGCCTAGCAGCATTCTCTGTTAGCCATTTGTTGCTGGGCAGGTACTGCACACAGCTGTCTGCTGTGTCTGGAAACAGCGCTGATGACAGCAGTGAGACTAAACCATAAAACCACAGCAATGAGCAAAAAGATGCTAAAACACTCTGTAGAGCTGAGGAGAATTATAGAGCAAGGTGGTTTTTCTTTGCCTTTTAAATGCCATCTCTGATCCATTCCAAATATTTAAATATTGATTAGTGCAGCTCGTTACTGACGTAAATGTGACAAGTAATTGTGATATTGATTTCAGTTTCTATTGCCCAGCCTTAGCCAGCACCATCACTTTTTTAAATTAGCTGTTGTGCTTCAGTGAACGTGCTGCATCTCTAAAGCGTACATGCCGACTGCTGTGTGTATTTGTTTGAGCACAATAATGGCGGTGTGAAGATTTTCAATTATGAGTGGCTGCGCTGGAGGAATAAGCAGGGAAACTATTGGCTAACCATTTGTATCATTTGCAATTAGTGTAAGAACTAAAGCTTGTTTCTCAGTTTCTCTGCCCCCTCTCTCATCCCTTGGTTTAATTGGTAGTTCCATGTAAATACGTGAAAAAGTCACAAAGACGGCGGCAGCCTTCCATTTAAACAGATTATGGATGGAACAGTTACCAGTGAGAGCCAAATAGCCCTTTGTAATCCTCACAGAGGACATTTAATTAACTGGCCTTCTTTGCTTCACTGTCTGTCTGTCTGTCTCTCTCTCTCTCTCTCTCTCTCATTCATTCATTCTCTGTCATGCTGCTATCTTCCGTTTCCTTGTCTTTTTTTTTGGTCACCTTATTTCTCCTTTTTTTTCAATTATGTGAGTACATATGGAGGACACATACCTGCGTGCAGACACACACTCTGTACTGCATGTTAACCCTAAATGAGAGGCAGAGAGAAAGAGGGCAATGAGGAGTTCTACATTATGCCTTCACCATTGTCAGTGCAATGTAGAGCAGGAGGGGGGCAGATATTGAGAAAATGAGGTAGCAGAGAGTTAGGAAGGTGCTGATTGGGGTCATCAGAGGACAGCAGAGAAGGAGGGAGGGGTCTGCATTTGATGCATTCAGCTATTAACTTTACATCCTCTGCTTCCATCACAGTGTTGAGTGCTCAAACACACTGCACTGCACTGCACTCACTACATGTTTAGACACAATATGTAATGATATAAACATCTCTTTCTTGCCCTGTTGCTGTCTTCATTTGCTCCCTGTTATGTTGATTCATAAAATGTGTACCACTTACAGGGACTTGAAAAAGGCCGTCTGGCTGGCGCTGTGCCTTTGCACTTCACTTAAGGAATCGTCTGACTCATAACTGTGTTCTTATTTGACAGAGATAATAGAAGCAATTGGATGCTTAATCTGGATTGTGTTTGGGTCTCTGTTTTGTTTACTGCAACACAGGGCTGCATAATTAAGTGAAATATTATCGCAATATGGCCAAGTGCATTATCCAGACTGCATGAGTAAAATGCGTCATATACTTGTCACAAGATACAACATACCATCATAAATGAAGCATCCTGGTGCTAGAGAAATGTCCCCGGCCTGCAAATCATATTCTCCAGGCATAAGGGAAGACACCAGCAAAAATCACATCATCATTTTTCTCAGTGAAAATGGGACAACTAATCTTTCCCACTAAAATCATGGCTCATCATTAATTATTAAAATAATTGCAATTGGATTTCTTTGCATATTGTTCGGCCCTGTTGCAACAGTTTGCTGATGTTTCCATGATTTGCTTTGATATGTTGCTGATGTGCTGAAAACTGACTTTACAGTTAACTGATATAATTTAGTAATCAGCTTCATAATGCACCCTGCTGCAAAACAATTTAATATGTTAATGAGGTGAACCTAGTGATGCACAGAAATGATACACATACAGACACCTATTTACACCTACACACCTCTCTGACCCTCAGACAGATACTACTTGCACATGTATGGTATTTGGCAGCTGCTCTTACCCAGAATGACCTATAAAGCATTTCTGCTCACCATGAGTGTCGGTGAGTGTAGACATTTGGCAGCATCAGATCTTCCCAGCATCTGACCTCAAGCTCATAATGTACTGCAAAGAGTAAACAAAGCTTCAACTCATTCAGCAGAAAAGACCTGAGTTCAAACGCAACAAAGTGCTACATGTCAGCTAAAGTAGATCAGGCACTCTATGCACATCTGTAAAAAGTTATTTTGGGTAGAATAACAATTTTAACCAGCGGTTCACTATTCAGGCTAAACAACAGTTGGCAAAAGTGAAGGCGAAAGAGGCATAGGCCAGATGGTGTTTGACGAATTGGGCCTTGTTTGTGCTGAAAGATGGGGATGGATTTAGCACTTGTGAGTACCAGATGATTACAGAATCATACACTTAATATTTCCAACATAAACTGGTATTTTTAAAAACATGTGGTGACAGGGAGCATGCATAGTTCTGACCATACACACAGTCTTGTTGATTGAGTTTGATACAGATGACATGGACATGAAAGCCAGAGACAGAATCTAATGTGTAATGTTGTTCTTGTAGGTCGTGAGCCTCTGGCCTTTTATAGGTAGATATGTAGACTGCAAAGAAAACACTTCATTGTTTTAATTGTTTTAACAATATCTTTGATTTTCTTATGTGTACATGATGTTAATTTTGTTCTTTATAGTGTAGCATTTGACCTTATATCAATGAGTACCTTTTCTTACTTTTCTTACTTACTTTTACTCTATACTGCTGAAGGTTTGCAGTGTGATGAATTAATGGCACTACAGCTGCTATAAAAAATGTAAGTAAATGGCTTGGCATAAAGACGGATGTGCGTATGTTTGCAGACCTTAAAAGTGCAACACAGACACTTTGTGAAATTGCACATAATCTTTATTGTTTGTTTTATCACCAGGTTTGAAGGCTGGTGGAGCCAGCAGATGTTGTCAAGTGAAAGAATTTGATTTAAGAGTTAACTAAAAACCATAGGAGTGGTAATCAAACTTGTGCACATACACACATTTCCTCTTGACTAGGGATGTCAGATTTGGTTAATTTTGCTTTCAATAGCCCGACAGCCATTAACAAGTAACTAACTAGTTAATTTTGAGGTGAGTCAGTTGCTTCCTGGAAGATTTCATTGTTCCAAACAAATGGGAGAAATTGTTCTCATGATCTGTGTTCATAGACACTATTTCCCCATGTTTTTGTGTTCAAGTGACTAATGGAGACAGTTTTTGAAGTTGGTCCAGTATTAAGTTAGAGCGCTTTAACTAAGAGCGCTGTTTTGTATATTTAACCAGAAACAGCTGTTCAATCACTCGCCACAAAGCCACCAGACTTCATTTACAGAAGCGGTCATTTTATCACCGCAAAACACACTTCATTCAAACTTGACAGAAACTAAATGAATCTCACCAAAACCTTCTTGGTCTATCTTTCACTGTTCCATAAATCACCAGCAACTCTGGTTTGGTTGAAATAAAGAGGACAGAGAGAGAGAGAACAGGGACATCAGAGGAAGTAGTGGGAGAAAACAGCATGTGAAGAGGGAATATTTTCACATTTAACCCGATAATTCTTTTCACTAGAGAGACTTAATAATAATAATAATAATAATAATTACACATTTCATAGCACTGAAGGTCACCTTACATCATGGAAGATCAGCAATACAATTATACACTAAGCAACAACACATCAGTAATAAAACATCAGCACAGTTGATAATAAAATATACTTAAACAGTCAAGCACCAACAATAAAACATCAGTAATGTAACAATTAAGGCGATTTGCAACAGAGCACAGCTCAGCAAATGAGTTAGAAAACAACATTGCAGTAAAACTAGGATTCTGTTGATGTAGTTCAAGTGAGCAGTTGAATATGCAGAACTTCGCAATATTCCCAGTCAGCATTAATGATTGTGATGAAGGTAGTTGTGACGTAGCTTTGGTTTGTGAGAGCTCTCTAGCAGACGGTGGTCAGAAGTAGCTTGTCTGCCCTGGTTAGCTTGACTCTAGCTCATCTTTCTTCTCAAACATTTTTCAATGCATAGTCACAGTAGCTCCTGATGGCATAGTGTACTCAGGCTTGAGGTACTAGCCCTTGGAATCCCTTTCCTTCAACCACACTGATTGGCACCATATAGGTCCCAATCATTCAGCACATCAGCTGATGGCCTGAGACTAGACTGTATCACACCGTGTGTGTGTTTGCACATTGACCTGTAGACCAACATGCGTAATCAGTCAAAATTTTTCTCTGTGGTTAACCACTGACATCCCTAATATTGACTGAGATTTATAAAACAGATCCATGCACCATTATAAATCTCACACAAAGAAATGTACATTTTTACCCTGATACATAGACAGAATTTTAGTTTTGAACTCACAAGTTTATATATCTGGCCCCTGGTCTTAACTTGGAATTTATTCCACTACCTGGCTGCAAGAACAGAGTAGTGTCTCCCAAGGGTGTTTCTAGGGTCAGTGGATATCTGGGGCGTAGTCCAGAACGTCTGGAGGCAGGCTTTCATGGATTAATATTGCAAATGCAATAGACTGCACTGCGAAATGTTGCCTTATATGTGTTGAGAAGTACACTTTTATACATTTAAGAAACAAACATTTACCATTCCATTATTTTCCTATTTCCACAGACATTTCTGAATGTGTGTACAGGTGGACAATACAGAGGTAGTCACTATTAAAATCATCTATGTGTAATTATATACTGTGATGGCAGTATATATTGCTACATTTTTGGCGAATTTATTTGAGATAAGTTTTGTAGATAATAACCAGACCAAAATCAGGATTAATCATCATAAAATCATGAACACCTAATAATACTTACTTACATCATACACACTGATCCAAAAGCCTTTTTGTCCAATACTGCCATGATGCAGTCTACTGATTGATTTTTAGCAGTGGAAACAATTGTCTAATAAAACCAGAAGAAAGGGGGAGCAGAATATTCTGTCCAATTTGATGACAAATTGGACAGGATTTTGAAGTATAAAACAACCATGCTGTTAACTGTGTGCTCTGCCTCTTTCGTTGGCTTTTTAATGGCTTTATCACTAATAGTTCTATATCTAGAACATATACTCAGTATGATGTGGTCTCATCTGTTTCCAGTTGTCTCCATCATTCCATCGTAGCTGCTTCTCTCTCTCCTTCTGCTTTTTTTTGTTGTTATCGTGACTGTCTGTGACACTTTTTTAAAAAAAGGGTCATTAAACAGTAACTACAAACAGCAAATTTGGCAGTTGTTCTCAAAGGCAATGGGACTAATTGAAATTAATTTTTATGTGTAGCATTTTATGCATACTCCTCTTCTTAAGTCTTAATATGTCCTAATCTAGTGCTATCTGCTTAGCTTGGTTTCTGCAGACATGTGTAGCTAGACAGCCACATAATGAGAATGGAAAAGGCATTGAATTATATAGCAGATTCCGTACCAATGTATCATTAACTGCCTGGATCAGCCCAGGTCATCCCTGCTTAGGGTGCTTGTGTGAGTAGCGTTACTGAATTAGCTGCAGGTGTTGAGTAAAAGCTGTACATACTGTAACTGTTGCATCTCGTGTTTCTGAAGCATGGAATTCACTTGCGACTGCATAGAAATGTCTATATTCATTCATGCCTGACATAAAAGTAATAGTTGATAATACATTTTCCAGTTAATGAATATCTACAAAGCTTCAGCAGCCAGAGTTGTTTTTGTTTCTTTGGTTAGTTACTGAACTGCACCTCTCTCTCCCCTGAAATTAATATTTAATGAAACATTCCTGGCATTATAAGGTCCATAAAGTTAAGATTACATACAGTTAATCATGTTTTTAACGTCAGAATAGTATTTTGTATTCACAGCAATGTAGAAGTATAGGCAGGAGGAGGAAGATATTCAGTTCAGTAATACAAGTACAAAAGGAAACAAAGAAATTCTGAAACTCTCCCATTGGATACAGGAACCAAGACGAGATGTGACGAGTAGTAGGAAGGCTACAGACAAACACTGAACAGTTGCTGCCTCATATTTGAATTGTACAGTTCTTCCACGAATAAGAAGCTCCAAAAAATTAGCGGTTTTCTGCTTCTAGGTCTGAGTTTTGTCTCTCCTAACTTTCTGAATGGTATATGCCAGTATTTGTTAAATAACCACCGAGACAGTTTTTCAAAAACAAAATACACGAAGAAGCAAAAACAATTATAATCCAAGGAACAAACAGAAGATCATAAGTGTTAAGAGTGAGAAAACTGTGGAAATCAGACAAAATTCAAACCATAGATCCCTCAGATTTTATAAAGATGGCTCAAACATATGAGAACTCTGCACTAACAGTCTGTGTATTTTGGTATAGTCACTAGCAGGGGTTCTCAAACCTGTCACTCAAAGGTCGACATTTGATTTTTATTCATGGTCAGAGGTCCAGAACAGCTGGTGCCAACCAAATAACATTTAATCAGTTAATTAATGTCACATTTCTTGTGATTGGGCCAGCACGAAACAAGGCTGAGTTAGTCTATATTTCTGTCTGACTCATATTCTTACAACTACATTTACACCACTTGTAGAAATTGTGTACTAGAGAAAATGAGACACATTCTGTATCTGCATTTCAGCTGATAAGAGATTCTCTGGTGTAATGATAATGTCAGTAAGACAACAATGTCAAAGATAGGGAAATAAGCCACATTGAAACTACATTCATCTGGGAACAGGATCATGTGAAATTTTATAGGGGCTGGAAATTAAAAATTGAAAATTGAATTTATTTAGGCCTAATTAGCATATTATTGTTTAATAATTTCACTTTCTTACAAAATTAATGTTATTTTTATGAGTTGATACCAGTGTGAGCAGCCTCCTATCCATAATAATAATTAGATTCTTAATCAGAAAAGACCTAAGTGCTCCATACAAAACCCACAGTTCAATGATGAATGATGCATGAGTCCTCATCTCAGCTAAAAACTCCTCCTCTGGGACTCAATACAACAGTTGACCAATGAAAATAAATCCAAGGGTATCTGGGTAGAATGGGTGAACTACTCCTCGTCTATATCCCAGGAAGCAAAGAAAAATACTTCCAGCAGTTTACCAACAAAAACGAACCCAAATGACACCATGTACAGGAGGTGAACTATGGTTCGTTGCCAGGGGTTGGCAAGCTGATCAACCATCACTCTCAGGATGGACTGGACTTCTTCCACTAGTGAATAACATTAGATGCATGTATTTTCTAGTTTATGAATATTCTGCAGGCCAGATGGGAATGGGTTAGACTGGATGTGACCAGCGAGCTGGTCAGTTGACAATATGGGCTGAGTCCAGACTGATTTGACGTTTTACCCACAACGGGACCGAGGTCTGGACTTTGAGACTTTGTTTGTTCTTCATATCCCCTTTAAACTGTTTCTTTAATTAGTGCAGATTTATTATTTCAAAAACATAATAAAAAGATTAATTCAAATCCTCCAATGCTAACCTTACACTTAGTATAAAGATAACAACATATAGAAAAAAAAGCATGTCACCTTCATCTTCTCTCACTTTTTTTTTTTTTTGAGGGACAGATGTGAGTCATAGAATGTACAATTGAAGCAATATTTTTCCCTCATTTTTTTCTTTTCTTCAACAACCATCTCTGCCCACCTCTAGCCCATTCCGTTGGAAGTCTATTAGAATACAACAGCAGATAATAAATACAATTGAAAGGAAAGAAATGGGGAGGTGGGTAAAGACTCCAGTATATGGGATGACAGAAATGTTTACAATCAACATATTGTACATTATTTTAAAAAATGTATGTTGTGTTTTCAAGTGCATGGGGTGTCACTCTAAGCATGAGCCTTATCACAGTTTGGCTACCTGCTCCACCTATCAAACAGGGGTTACCATGTTTTCAGGAAGACATTATCTCTGTCAGTAAACTTGCAAGAAAGTGTCTCGATATGAAACACATTAGCCAGATCCCTGAGCCACTGCTGGAACAGAGGGCCAGCCTCGGACTTCCGCTGTTGTAGGATAAGGCATTTGGCCAAGAGTGCACAGAGAGAGATGACGGGCCCCTCATATTTATTATTGGAAGGATTAACTACCATTGATCGAAAGATAGCATGTAGAGGATCTGCTGCAATAGTTTTATTAAAGGCCATGAACATGCAGTGAATTATAATAGTGCAAAAGGAATTTAACATTGGCAAGGACAAGAACTGATGGTTAAATGTCTTTTGTTTACACTAATCACATAAAAGAGAGGTGTTGGGACATATGGCATGAAGCCCGGGCTCTGAATGATGGACTAATAACAATTGCCTTCTGAGATTTCAGAATGGAGTGTTTGCTCCTGATCATTTTTCAGTTTGTCACTAGACACTGCTACACTACAAGACAGAGACCGATTCCTTAGTGTCGGGTACATGATTATGATGCAGACCAGTTTGTTGTGTTAAGGCATGTGTTCATAGTGTGGTATAAGTCCTAATAGAATTCCTAATCTGGAGGTACGTGCAGTATATAAATGTGATGGTAATGCGACGAGGGGGGCTTTGGGCCCAAGTGCAGAACCACCACAACACGGATATTGCTTATATCAAGTTTAATCTCAGACTTGGCAGGTCCAGATAAGAAGCAACAATACAGAGTCTCTAGTAATGCACAGTAAACCAAACACCAAGCAGTCACAGTCAGGCAAAGACTCAGGAAGTGCTGAGTATGAAGTCTCAGAGACTCTTTACGTGCTTGATGCGGCAAACACCAAACAGTCTCAGGCAAACCAAAATCCAGGAAGCGAAAGGTAAGACTCGTGGCCAGGGACAAAAGGCTAAGATATTAAGCATGGGACAGGTTTGGCAGTGGGAGATAAATCCATATGAAACTGCTGGAGAGTCTTGCACGGAAACAATGAACAGACTGGCAAAGAGTGAGTTTGGCAGAGTAGCTTAAATGCTGCACTGATTGCTATGACCCTCAGCGGTGAGCAGGCAGGTAGGCGTGAGTGGAAAACTACTGATGGCACAGATGAGCAGATGAGAAGACAATAGCAACAGGTAAGAGACTGGTAAGATACTGTGACAGGTAGACCATGGGACTGTTGGAAAGACACAAGGCCTTAGTACATTGTTATGACAGTTGTTCCAGAGAGAAAACCCCGTGCCCCATAATGCACGGTTGTGGCTGACTGTCTGTACATTAAGTAAGGTAAGAAAAAGTATGATTGGATTATTTATATAGGTTGGTATCTCTGCCCTAACTGGATTATTAAGTAGTGCAGGGAGAGAAGTGTGGCCACATGTAGCCAGTTCAATCTAGACCCATAAGGGTCTGTTCTTGTGATTGTGTTCTGCCGTTAGACAACTGTGCCAGAAGGATAGCACATTCAGATTGGCTGCCGAGTAGAAAAATGGAAATTGTGGTACTCTCCCCCCTCCTTAACAGGATGAGAATCATTTATGAGATTACATCACTCGTTTAATGTTGGTAATTCTCTCCCATTACTTGTAGTTTTATGCAAACACCAGCAGTCATGGAATAACGACAAACTGCATGTACGGTGCATTCAGGAAGTATTCAGAAGCAAAACCAGGACTTTAGAAGTTTTTGCAAATGCATAGATATTCACACCCTTAACTCAGCATTTAGTTGAAGCATCTTTGACAGCAAATCCAGCCTTGAGTCTTCTTGGGTATGACGCAACAAGAGCCAGATGTACAAACGATGTGTACGCACAATATGGATACATATCCTGTTCAGTCTTGGTTTCAACGGACCAAGATCAAACTCTCATATAACTAGTAACATTTCCACCTCTGCTTTTTCCTGTGATGAAAATTTAAAAAATTCTGCTCTCAAAAGATCTAGGAAATGTTTGTTGTCATCAGCTTTCAAAGGCTGGCGTGACAGATAAAAGTTGCAGTTTATTCCCGCGAAGGCTCACAAACTTTTTCTAACCTTGACCGCAGCAAAAATCCATTAACATGAACAAAAAGCAGCAAACACATCCTCCATTTTTCATTTGGGCTGTGCATTGGGTTTTCAGGACTGTACACATACTGTATGTGCTCTGAGAACGAGCTAACAAGATAGTGCTGTGAGAAAATGAACATGTCAGAATGCTTGGACTTGCAACCTATTGGAGAAAATGAGGTTGGGGGGCACAGAAAATCCTTCTGTGGCATTATTAGTACTTGCAGATCCTACTGTTTCTTGGGATTGCAACATAACATTAAATCCAGTGAGATGCATTAGTGTGAGCGATGGCAGTAGCACCAAGCTGTATCTCCCTGTGGTCCTTCATTAGCTGCTAATCCACTGATGATCGTTATTAGTGAGAAAGGTGCGTGTGTGCTTGCATGTGTGTGTATCTGTGAGATGCATTTGGCATAGTGCTCTCCATATTAGCTCAGTGATTTATTATCTGGGTAATGCCGTCCCTTCTTCCCCAAAGCTGCATTGTCCTTTTGCCAATTAATTCTGAATCTGTTACGACCACAGGGACAGCGTGAGGGAGGGAGACAGAGTCAGAGATCATCAACAAATACATTGGTTGAACTGCAGAGTCAAGTGTAAGATGTGGCTGCCTAATTTCGGTCTCCTGTCTTCTTTTGATTTCATTCCCTCGCTCCCTCTCTTCGCGAATGCCATTGATTTATACAGTTGCTTGGTCATTGTTTTTCGTTTTCTTTCTCTTCTTAATTCTTCCATCTTCCTCTTTTCATCCTTCTGCTGTTTCCATCACAAAGGCAGGGTCATTTATGAGCCCCTGCATTTTACTTTAAGTCCTGTACATACAACACTCAGTGAACAACTAATAACTCGATTCATTTGTTTTGCTGTGCTCTGCGTTGCTTGATTGCACCCTCTCGTTCTGAAAAGACTTTTCAGACCCTTCATCATTTAGCAGACAGTTATATTCACAAAGGCATTTTCTTATCTTACGACTTGCATTTGGCATTACAGAGAATGTAAAAGGTAAAGAGAAAATTCATCATCTGGACTTGCTGTTCAGACATTTGTAAATATGTGTAGAGCAATAACATTGATACCATTTTGTTAAATAACCATTCCAAATAAGAATCAGCCTTTTTTTTCTAATAGGTACCAATACTGACAGCAATACTGAGAGCAATCGTCTGGCTCCAGCCTTGAAATTACTCCTCTCCTCCCCTGCTGCAACCACCAAACAGGGTCTTCTTTGTGTGTGTGTGTGTGTGTGTGTGTGTGTGTGTGTGTGTGTGTGTGTGTGTGTGTGTGTGTGTGTGTGTGTGTGTGTGTGTGTGTGTGTGTGACCAGGTATTCATCACGTTGTGGGGACAAAAATCTGTTTACAGTCACATTGTGGGACAAAATGCAGGTCCCCTTAATGTAAATCATGAAATTTTAGGGTGAAGACTGAGAATAGGGTTACAGGTTAGGTTAGGTACAGGGTTAGGAATAGGCAGATAGTGGTTAGGGTTAGGGTTAGGATAAGGTTCCAGGAAATGAATCTAAGTGTATGTAATGTCCCCACAAGTGATAAAAACAAAACATGCGTGTGCGTGCGTGCGTGCGTGTGTGTGTTTGAGTGTGTTGTACTGATGAGGTCTGTGTGAGACTTTTGTGTGCTTTGCCAGTGTGAATATGATTGCTGTTTACTATGGGTGCAGATAGCGCAGTGCTGATTATAATTACAAGTTGAGATGCAGAGATGACCTCTTTCAGTTTCTTCTTGGTCATGTTTCTGTTGTTTGTTGTCCACATGACACATCCAGGAAAGAAATGAAGGGAGATCACAGCGGAACAGAACCCAGTGTACCCTAATGGGGGGAAACAAATCTTAGCAAAATTTGCATTGCAAAAATGGGAGATTCATGCTGGGGTTTTATTTGCAGATGTGTAAACACCTGTTTTGCTATACTTAATATTCATTTATTGCACAAAACCTGGATTATCCATGGGCTGTTTTCCATTATCATTACTAATAATATTAGTAGTAGTAATTAATATTGGTGATGTGAAGTGCACCACTGCTGTGCTTTGTGTAGCAGACAGCCAATCCAGAGCACACAAGACTGTAACCAATGATCATTCTCACTTAAGATTAATCAGTCAGTTATTTTCTGTTAATTAATTCTAGGTATAGAAATGTTTCAAAATAGTGAAAAATGTCCATTTTTAAAATTTCTGATCCACTGTACTTTATGACAGAGTCAGAAAATTCTCACAAGTCCTCTAGAATGTTTGCTGAAAAATAACAACCACTTATGAAGCTTTTCAAAAAATCACTTAAGACTCACCTGTTCAGCACTGCTTTCCACCTCTGACAGTCTCATCTACTCATGTCCTATTTTTTTTCTCCTTGTTATTTCATTATTTTGATATATTTTTGTGAAGCATCTGAAAAGCTCTATATAAGAATAATCTATTATTATTATTTTTCTACGCTACTTACTGATTATCTAAATAGTGGCTAATTTTCTGTTGATTGACTGATTTATTTGTTGACTAAGTGTTTCAGCTTTTAGTGACATCAAGTGTTCTGTAGTAACAAGGTCTGGTTGTCATATTATTATTATTATTATTATTTTTATTTTTTTTGTGTGTGTGTGTGTGTGTGTGTGTGTGTGTGTGTGTGTGTGTGTGTGTGTGTGTGTGTGTGTGTGTGTGTGTGCGTGCGTGCGTGTGTGTGTGTTGTGCCTATCTGACAAATACCTGACACATGCACAACAGTAAGTTTTAGACATATGCACACTGCTCCTGCTTCCCGTTCTTCCACTGGGTTTGTTTACACTTCTTATTTATTTCTGAGCTGGCAGCACTGCTACTTTAACCAGCTAGTCTGTTTCCCTGGGCAGCACAGCCGGTTGGAGTAAAACAGAAGGCTATTGCTGGCTGAACGTCACATGGGTTTACTCTGCTGGAAGAGTTGTTGGGCTGACAGAAAAGAACAGAGTGGTGCCTTATATTGCGACAAACAACTCTCAAAGACAAAAAAGAACTCAATGAAGACTTTGACATTTGGAGTGAACATGAATGGAGCAAGCGCAGCCTCCTTCACTTTATGTCTAAATCTGTCACAAAGTCATTCAGTGTGTGTTTGACAAGGGTGCCTGAAACGTTGTTCTAAGATAAACCAAAAGAAACAGACAGCCTGTGGTCTATTTGTTGTCAATGATGTCTTCGTCGTTACTGAATGTGGCTAATGTAGCTGCTACCAGTAGTGAATTTGGTAGCACAGTGATGTGGAAACATCTATTGTCCCCAAAGACTCTTCCCATTTTCACAACCATATTTTCTGATGATAAAATAACTGTACATGCAGCTTTGTGCTTGTAAATTTGAAAAGACAACTTTGCAAGCTTTTCAAGCTGTATTCAAAGCATAAAATTGTTTTTGACCAATACTACATGTATTACAATGGTGGGTTCCTTAAGTTTCATGTTATTAACTGAACCAAACAAAAAAATATGTAACATGAACTTTAAATTCTTGTTCAACAACTGTATCAAACATGGTGTCAGCCTTAAATTTGGTCACCATGATTGACCCTCTCTGAACCTCCGCCTTGTCCTTTTCATTCCTTTTCAGGTCCAGAGTGGTACTTTGTCAGAGTGGAGTTGACTGTGACGGATGTAAATGACAATGTCCCAGAATGGAGCATGGTTCCTGCTCCATACCTCGCTGTGGTGTCCCCTGATGCCCCCGCAGGCTCACTGGTTTACAAACTCCATGCACAGGACGGGGATGAAGGCAACAACGGCGAAGTGGAGTACTTTCTGTCTGATGGTAGGTTATTTTTTTCTTCTTTTCTCTGGCATGTGCGATCATTTAACATTTGGAAAAGGGGAATTAACCATAGTGAAGTAAGTACACTGATTTATATATAAAGCCACAGAACATTGACATTTACTCTAGGTGTTTTCATTTCAGAATGAATCTGAATGACATCGTTAGCTTTCCTGTTTCAGATGAGTGTTTCATCATTGGGGTGTATGATACAGTGGGAATGTACATATCATGGTCAACACTAAGTGTTTTCCATGATGCAGATTCACATCTGTTTCTATTGGTCTTCGAAATATGAGCCTCTACTGAACCAGTAAGTAGTTCTCTCTCTCTCTCTCTCTCTCTCTCTCTCTCTCTCACTCACACACACACACACACACACACACACACACACACACACACACACACACACACACACACACACACACACACATTTATATTCCACTGTAATATAATTCATTTTTCCCCTACGCAAAATAATTGCTTTTCTTATTGTCTGCCATGTAATGATTTTGTCTGCCCGTTGTGGAATCTGTGAAACCACTGCCTATACACAGACGATCTTCCAATTTTCCCCATGGGTGCAACAGAGAATGAATTGACATTAGAAATTACAAAAAACAAACAAACAAACAAACAAACAAAAAAACCCATTGATATTAGTTTCTGGACGAAACTTTTCAGTTGTTTGTCGGTTTAATTATTTTGTGAATACAGGTTTGTGTCACAAGAGTTCTCCTACTGAGGCTGCCTTACAACCAAACTTAGAAACGATGACTTTAGAAAATGCAGTGTACCATAGTTTGGATGAAAGCCTAATCGTACCCTGTTACGTTACATAGAGCTCATGAATTTTAACATCCCACTTCCAGTCTCTCTGCGCTTTGCATTTCACAACCCAAAACTGACTGTCCAGTCATATGTATCACTGTATTGGCGCATGTTCAGCTTGTATGTACAATAGTTTTTGACAGCTCTTGAAGGCATCAGTATTTACACAGTGTCTTGCCTTGCGGCCCTTTGCACTGGCTCACTCTGAGCTGTGACCTAAGGAGGCTCTTGTGTGTCCAGGGGTTGTTATGTGTCTCTTCTCTTTATGCTGCAAGCCTTCTCAACATGAACCCACAGAAAGAAGTCTGCGAGAAAAAGATCAAAATAAACACAGATAAACTGCTAATGGCATAATTCTTTGCAACTCTCTGCAGTTTATCTGCTCATTATTTTAGTGAGAGTCACTCTTCCTATTATTCTGCTAATACAGCTACAGCTGTATAGAAAAACACTACCTCTTACCTTTCAGTCTCATCAATGCTTCCTTTAAATTACTTGTTAATGTATCTTTTGCCTCGCCAACAAGTTTAACAGGTTATCTGTTACATATAAAAGGTTATTCTGAACCTGTGCAACCGTATATCTTTAATGTTCTGCTGTTATGTTTGTTTTGTTTTTATTTACGTGTGTTGTCTTTGATCTTGTTACGACCCCTAGCTCGTGGTGGATAAAGGGAAGCAACATAAACCAGTTGTAATTGGTGAAAGCAAAGTTATTTATTTTAAAGGTGAGGAAAATGATATTTACAACAAAAACCAGAGGCAACTCTAAAGGAAATGGGCTTACGAGTGCTGATAAATCAAAAAACAATCAAAACCAAAAGAGGACTCTCTAGAACTACACTTATTAACAAAAAAAAAAAAAAATCCAAAAACAAAACCCTCTCTGCTTAACTAAAGTTTAACATAAACAGCAGATCAGCACCCCTTCTTCCTAATGTGCACTAAACAAAAATCTCCACTACCTCTGTGTCACTGTTAACATCAGTGGTTGAAACTGGCCCTGGCCCAGTCCTTCACAAAATTGAAAATGGCTCTCAGTCTCTTAACATGGCCACTCAAAACGACACGTCTGGCGCGCTGCTCTTCAGCCGCCCTGAGTGCTGGTCCGCTCGAGCCTTTCAGCATCCCGTCCTCGATTGGCGCCTGGTAATTGGTGAACGGGCCCCGACACTGCACCAATCCAGCGAAGGTGGGAGGTGGGAGGCAGAGGGAGTTCACACCTCCAGGACCACTTCGCCTGCTCCACAACACACACTCCTCCAAGGCATGGCGGGTCAGACAAAAAAAGGCAAAAAAAAGGGGGAGGAACGTCGGTGGCCGGAACAGATCTGTTGCTCTCTTGTATCTTGTACGGCAAATTCAATAATTGTACTTATAAGCAACGACGCATTAAGACTGATGAAGATTATGTCCTGTCTGTGGAAAGTGTTGTTCCACTTAGCAAAGGTATTGCCTTTCTCTGCAGGTGGTGATGGTCGTTTTGAAGTGGACAGGAAGAGCGGCCAGGTACGAACTACAGGCCTTCCCCTGCAGCAGGACAGGGAGTACCTGCTCACGGTGGTGGCTGCCGACCGGCTGGGCAGCCGCAGCGCTCCTGCTGTCGTCTCAGTGGTTGCTGGAGACCGGCCGCCACAGTTCTCCAATGCTTCTTTCACCATTGCCATACCAGAAAACACCCCTGAAGGACAACCGTAAGTTTACATATCCACACACAGATGTAGAAAAGAATATGTTGAGCTTGTAATACAAAATTGATTAATTTTTTCTGAATTTCTTCCCTAGACATACAAGGAAAGGGATTTATAGCCTTCATGTATTCACACATTTGTGCACACATACAGACATTTTCTTTCTACCGCAGACATGACTGATATCCATTCAGATGAACACTAGTTTTACATTGCATATGTGTTTGAAAAGACAAATTCATCATAGACGTTTGATGTGCACACATTTATGTCTTTCTCTGGCTGTGCTTACACATCTCATGCTTTAAAAACTGCTAAATAGAAGCATGACGCATTTAGCCTTGAGCAGGTATGGTATGCAGCACATAAGTAAAAGTACTGCCTTTAAGTATTGATACACACACACACACACACACACACACACACACACATAGCCTCAGGTCTAACTAAAGTGGTACAGTTATGACTAGTGTCCTTGGAATGGTCTCATTTCTCCCTCTGGCTTCTTTTTTTTGACTGACACATTTGGCAAACCAATAAAGTGGATATTGCACGCTGTTGTTTACATCATTTTCATCAGAAAAGATGTGTAAGAGTTTGATAGCAAGTCTTTGTACTCCCACCACTCTTACTGTGCTTGGTGTTACTTTGGTGGACGGACTTTGGTGCAGAATTGCACTTGACATTACTGTCCTGTGCTCTTCTCTAGTCTTCGCTTCACTTTGCTCTTAGATACTTCGATCCAAAACCTTCTTATATGCTCCTCTTTCGCTCTGCTTGACTTTGAGTTGCTCCTTGAGTTCATAGGAATAGCTCTTTTATCGATTAATATACTGCAACAAGATCATAGTTCATCATTATTTTATGATTTTTCTGTTTTCTTCTAACCCAAACACATTACTAAAATCTAGTAACTGAAATTAGAAGAGTAGTCAAAGAAGTTTTTCACTCTAGGTGTGTGAAGACTGTGCACAGCAGTGGAACAGTTGCAATAAACACAAGTTTAATTTAAAATATAATGTTATATACATTTGCCACATCATGATGGTGTTATTGGATTTGGAAAATGTTTTGAAGACCATGACATTAATTTAAATTTAATGGTCCAGACTTCACTTTGTTTGAATGTACCTCTCACTTCAGTTTTTTTTATTCTAGTTCATGCTACAGTATACAAATCTACTCAACTCAGGTCTTCTCTGCGCTGCTTAACTGTGTTTTACTTATTTACTATGACTGAGTCTACCCCATTCTAATCTACTGAGGTCCAATATATTCTACATAATACGAGATTACATCTATTTTGCTCTTCTGTAATCAGCCACTTGGCTGTACTTTAAGGCCTTTTCCATCACAGGATCTTTACGGCCTGTAAGCTTAACGTGTAACCATTGTCCGGAGGTGGTACTAAATCCAACTTCCAGCTAGGCCTTCTCTCAGAGTCATGGAATACAACAGCTTGTTTGCAACACAGCAAACACACTTAATAATGCAGGATGTGTGTTTAGGTACAGTATACACTGCAGATGATGTGAATATGCAACATTTGTGCTTTGCTGTCATCATTTATTCGTCATTTCAACTATAAATAGTTTGCACAGTGATAAGTACACCACTAGTTTAACAGCATTAACAGTAATGCTTGGGTGGTGTGTTTATCCTCCAAATGTTGTAGTGTTTTCTGTAGTGCACTGAATTCATACTTGTGCTGCTCCTTGCAGTCAATTCTCCATCAGATTCTCCCCCTGAAGCTCACTCTCTTCTCATTCAGTGAAGGAGCCGACTGGTGTGATGTCAGGAAGCGGAGAGAGCTGGACTGGCACCTGCTGGTGCATCCTTCGGGACAGCCCACCTGTCTCGAGGGAGGCCCCAGTGCTGGAGAGCTGGTCTGGTGCTGGTTTTGTTCACTCTCAGCTCCAGTCTGTCAACCTCCTACTGCAGGAGGGGCCCTACTATCAATTTAATGACAGTCACATTTAAAAGTAATTCTTTTAATAAAGTTGAAAAAAATCAGCATTAGTAGTATTGGTTGTTTTTAATTGTATATATCTATAGCTTTGTTTTTGCAAAGACACATATCTTGGGATGGCTGTGATTCAGAAGGTCAGAGGTTCGATCCCTGGCCTTGGCAGTCTTCATGTTGAAGTATGGGCTAGATACTGAACCCCAGATTGCTCCCAGTGCTGCGCCATCGGTGTGTGTGTGTGTGTGTGTGTGTGTGTGTGTGTGTGTGTGTGTGTGTGTGTGTGTGTGTGTGTGAGAGAGAGAGAATGGATGACACTTGTAATGAGCTGGTGGTTTAGCCATCATATGGCCGGGATAATGGATGAATACAGACTTGTGTTGTAAAAGTGCTTTGAGTGGACGTCAAACTAGAAAAGCGCTATATAAATACGGTCTATTTACCATTTACATATCCAAAATGTTACTGTTTGCAAAGCAAAGTGGAAAACCAGAAATGAAAGCCTCACAGATTCTTCTGTAAAGGGCTTGCCTGCTTTCCAGAATTCTTCTCTACACCACTCTAACATACAACAAGGTTTTGAAGACGTGTGGGAATCTGTCTGTGATTGTTTTTAAAGATAGAAAGTGCTTTCACATAAAATTAGAAGAGTTTTTTCTTCGTGCTGGTCAACTGCTTCGGCAATAGTGCGCCGCCATGTTGTTCTTGCGTCATTAGCTACGTCACGAGGTTGGTTGGTTGGATCAGGTTGGATAGCTAGCTTGGCAGTACGAAGAAAGAATGGAAGAGGACGAAATTGAGCGGAACTTCGAAGCGATGCCATCACACCCGATGGCATACGCCTTTGAGCCAATGAGGAAACAAACACCTCAAACACAGCCACGGGTTGTTTTGGAGGAAGAGCAGCTGGTGGTGTCTGCAGGTGCTGAGAGAGTGGGCAACACAGCGTGGTGCGGGTGTGGCAACTGCAGGGAAATGCCCACCCCGACATAGTGTTGTCGGGAGGCCAACGTGAGCCATCTTCTAGGGGATCTTCCCTGTATGATTTTATCCCGCACCTACCAGATGCTCTGCTGCGAGAGGGAAGTGTTCGAAGTGGCCATGCTTTTATTGAAAGACGTCCGTGCCGAGACCCTGATGCGCCCCATTAACAGCAGGTAATTTAACGGTAACGTTAGTTGCTGAGCTGGAAAGGCTCGACTGATTAAAAGATTATTATGTCCAGAATAGTTCATTAGCTAATGTCCTCATCAAAATTGCAGGTTAATCATGCTAAGTTACTTGTGTGCCACAATTGTAAACCTGCTAGCGTGTCATTAGCCAACCAGCTCACGGGCAAGTTAGCTTACTCGTGTAGCCGTAGTGCCACAGCGAACTCATGTAGCGTAACGCCACACACTAACTAGCTAGTGAACCAGCTCGCCAATGTCACACCAGAAGTTTACCAGTGTGGTAACGTTAGGTTTATTGTGGCGTTACCTTGCTAGTGCCACATTAGTAAACGAACTTACTAGCTAAAAAGAGCGTAAGCTAGCTAACCTTAGCTTACTTGTCTCATCCCTCTAGGATGCAGAGGAAGTGCACCTGTGTTTTGTTTTGTTTTGTTTTGTTTTGTTTTGTTTTTTTCCACATGATACTACAGGTACTTTGTGTACTTGGCAGCGTACTGTCACCCCAACATTGAGGAATGGTATGGAATCAACTACATGTATGGCAAATTGGAAATGTGGATCCTGTGGCTGCAGATGATGTGATGGTTGAGGCGATGAGGCAGTGTACACTGATCACAGACTGAGTGGGTCTCTAACTATTTGCGAATTTCACAAGAGATTTAACATGGATTGAAAATAGTTTTTAACTGTTTTTTTTTTTATCTGTATCAGAAAAATAATCTAGAATATTGAATGAGTGTTTTATTAATTATATGAATTGATCGTTTGATGTTTATTACTGTAGAAAATTAAGTGAAATTATTATTGTAGTTATTGTGTAACTATGCTACAGCATTTTTTTAAGGCTGCCATCAGTGGAAAAATGTGTTGCTTCTATCCGTGGTCCATTTAAATTACACAGTGTTAGCAGGAATAAAAGGCAAATTATATTGTCGATAGCATTTTTTTTTTTTTTTTTTAGCTGTGCTGCGTAAACGCGCTGGCTCTATGTCTGACAATGTAATGGTTCTGACTGATAGATGGTGCTCTAGCCACTGCAGTCAGTTTCCATTTTAATGACCTAAATGTATGACTACAGTTTGATCAGTTGTGCATAGTACTAGTGATCTCCACCAGCTAACCTATCTCTCTGCTCTGCCACAATGGCACAGTGTTGTGCTCTTGCCTTACAGCGCACAGCCGCCTGTTTGCTGCGCTGGACTGTGTTGGGCGGTCTGTGGACCCTGCACTGTAAGATGAAAAATCAAACACAGATGGAGCAGCTTCTGGCTTTAAGCTGTTTGTTTTACGAGTCACCAGGACACCTGATTCAAAAGCCTTCTCTTCAATCTAGTCCTCATTTACAAAGTGCTCGCTGCAAACCCTAGCTGTGGGACTGAGAGGGGGACTCTGGCGTCTGAGAGCAGCGAGCCAGCGATGGAGAACCGATTGCCGCTTTAGTGGCAAAACGTGAACATGTATAGTCTTGCCTTGGTTTTTTACTCTGTAGAATTCATTGCTACAGCCTGGAGTGATACAAAAATGACCTCCCTTGCAGTTCTTCTTTCTTTGTGGTTCCATTTTGTCACTGTTGTCACCAGTGTAGTATTGAAAGACCTCGATCCAACTGACCTCGTGACGTCACGCTCTATTCCAAGACAATATGGCTGCGCCCTTGTTTGACAACATAAACTTTGGGAGTTAATTTCCTTTCTTACAACTTATTAACAATGTTAGGCATTGGCTAATGTTTTAGTGTGGAAAACCTTGCATTAATTTTTGTAAAATTTGTTTGTTTCCTTTGTTTGTTTCCTGTCCCCTTTAAACCATACAACCCCACCCACTGCTACAAATTCAATCAATGGTGTATTTTCCTCCATGTCTCCCCAGTTTCCTGGTCACACCAGCCGTTTCCTTCCAGAAGAAACCAATCATCTACAGCCTTCTCATCAATCCCAGCAGTCTGTTCTCCATCTCAGCAGAGACGGGTGAAATCAGCCTGACCCGTCCTATTGACTACGAGGCTGACCAGCATCGCTACTTGCTGCTGGTGCGAGCCGGCGAAGGCCTGGACAGCATGAGCAGTGCAGCAGAGGTTTGTGTGTGTTGTGAATTCCAAGTCACATTTAAAAACCCCACATGGCCATAAATCTTAACCCACTGTGAAAGACGTTCGAGCTGAACGAACATTTAGGCTGCTGAAATGCTGTTAGATTTGATTTTACTGATATACGGTATGGGTTGTAACAGTTGTGAATGTTGCGGTTAAAATGATTACGGCTTCTAGTTGGTTTCTTGTAGTCTCTCTATTTTTTTGTTTTTTGATGGGAGGGATTTTGAACACAACAGTGGCACACAGGTTGTTACAGCATGCCCTTAACCTAACCGATGTAAAATAGCATTAAAATTCTCAACTTCAAAGACAACTGTACATGTCCACTTAAGTCTAAAAGTATGAGTATTGTCTTCAGTCAAAACCAAATAGACTTGCCTGTCTGGAATGGGTGCTGCGGAATTCTCAATGACTTCCTCATGTTGTCAGGAAGTGAGAGAGAACAGCGGCTGACCGCTGCAGGCATTGATGCATCTGGTCTGGTTTCCATCATTATTCTGGCCTCAGGCTGAAAACATGTCCTGCTAAACCATCTGTCCTCAACTGCTCTGCTCTGGGACCCACTGCACTACAGAGGAGAGTGAGCGAGAGATTACTAGATTCAATGGTAAGAAGAAAGAGGAAAAGAAACAAGGAAGAGTAAGAAAGGAATTAGCAGGGAGTTGGTGTGTGTGCCCTTGACTGCCCACACTGCTGCCCTGGTTAGCCAGCCTCAGCCCTTGCCTGCCCTTAGGTGCCTGGGTAAGCTTTTTGAACATTCACAAGGGGTCCCATCAGCACTGAAGAGCCAGCACCTTGTAGACACTGCAACCCCCCACACCGACCTGTCTGTGCTGTTTAACACCACCAGACTATGGAGGAACTATGCTGTGTGTGTGTGTGTGTGTGTGTGTGTGTGTGTGTGTGTGTGTGTGTGTGTGTGTGTGTGTGTGTGTGTGTTCAGCACTGAACATATGTCTGTCATGCACTGAAATTTGATTTTAATTTTAAGACAATTCTTGAAAGAAGCTGGTTTGCATAAGAGACACATGCAGTTGTGTCAAAGAATAGATGTTATGTGGTGCCTTCACTAGAAAAGCTATTTGTAGTTTTCTGAATTCTGACTCAAACATTTTACTGGCAAATGTTGAGTGTTCAGTGTCCTGCATCAGCAGTGAAAAACAGTGTTGTGTAGGCTAATCTTGTTGACAGGGTAAACCTTTTACAGATACTCTGTGCTTTATGTTGGCTCTAATGCTCCCATACTTGCTCTTTGCAGCTCCCTGAACAGAATTACAGTATCAGTCATGATATCATATTGGAACAATTGAGAGGATAATGGAAGGCTAAATGGCTACAACAAAGCTCAAGTGGTTTATTGATAGTGTATGGTGGTGATGAGGTATGAAACATACACTCCATTCAACTGTTTAAATATTCATTCCATCTACATCCCTACTTTTTTGCTAAATATAATCTACATAGCACCTTCTTAAGATGTCTTTTTGGTCAACTGTTAATTGAACACAAACACCCAAATATACCTGACTGTGCACTGACCCCAATGCTCCATGCTAATACTGCTGATAGATAGTACAGAAAGTCCACAAACAATTTTTTGTGTGTGAGTAAATCCATACTTAAACACTTTTTTACTATATGTGGTGGTAAAATAACTCCTTAAATTCCTCCGTATTTTAGAAAACAAACTTCCTTGAGATAAAATCCACAGTAGTGCTGTTTGTCACTCATGGAAGGTGTGGATGTGATGCTATAGCAACATCCTCCACAGTGTTAGAAAATGCTAAAATGGCAAAGAGCTTTTGTGCATTAAACTGCACAAAGAAATCTAGAAAGATTTGAGACATGTTTTTACACACTACTGAAGGATAATGAGAAAAATTACTAAATTTAGTTTTTAAGTTCAGTTACATTCTAAGGGTGGGTGTAAACCGAACTAACCAAGCGCTTGTTGAGAGAATGAAATGCAATCAAAATGTTTTCACAAACTATCCACAGAAGAGGTACTTTTGAGGTCCTCAATTTCTTAGTTCTTGATTGATACTGAACTGAGGGCATTAGGGTTACAGCGGTCTGGACTGGAACACAGCCATTAAACAACAGTTCAGCTTACAACCATTCTCTCTGAGCTTTACTTCTCTATTTTTAATTTCAAGATAAAACTTGTCAGTGCTGACTTGGTTCTCCTTGTCAAGCCCACAGCTCTACATGGCCTGAGGCAGACTAATATTACAGATCCGCCCTCGTGAGAATGGCAGCCGAAAGCAAAAAACGACAACCTTTGACCACTCTAAAATGTACTTTTGTGTGTGCCGTTTTGGCTGTTCTGCAGTAATGTTTGAATTCAGACAAAAATGCTGCTGTCCCGAGGCTGCTCAGATTGGACATACAACTGTCACAGGGGTGGGTTTGGCCCCAAGTCCAGTACCACCACAACTCAGATATAGTTTGTACTGACTTTATTCTCCGACTTGGCAGGTCCAGATGAGTAGCAACAATACAAAGTCTTTCTTAATGCACAGGGAATGAGACACCAAGTGTTCACAGGCAGACAGTGACTATGTTTACATGCAGTCAAGTAACCCTTTCATAACGGGAATATCAGCAATAACCCAGTTGTGCACGGCCATGTAAACACCAATAACCCTTTTGAAAAACCCGAATATGCTGATATTCCGGTTTTTTAAAACCGGAATATGACCCCTGGATTACTCCTTTTCTAACCCAAATATTTGGTCATGTCAATAGGAACCTTAATTTGTGTTCTGCGCATGTTCTATTCGCAAGGAATCTTGGTCTTTTGAGTGCAGGTAGCATGGATATGGATGGCACAGCTCCGCCTCCATTTCCTATTCCTTCAAGTTCTCGCATTCCATTAATGAAGAAAGTGAGACAGAATAGTGTCAAGTACTGGTGGTGAGTCAGTACCAGCACCAAAGTGCAAACGAAGGCGACTGCTACCGGCCCCGGGCTGTTCATTATCCGCCATGCTGCTGTTGTTGTTGTTGTTGTTTTTGGATACAGGAAGAAGAAGCGCATTGCATCATGACGTTGTCCGTGCGTCGACACGTTGTCCGTGCTTCGCTGTTTTGATCGGGATATCCCAGTTGATTACCCCTGTTTGCTCATGCATGCAAACAGGTTATTCCGAATGTTTCAGAAACCAGAATATTGACCATAACCCAAATATTGACTGCATGTAAACGTAGTCAGTGATTTGGGATGTGCTGAATACTAGGTTATAGGGTCTCCTTCAGTGTTGGATGTGGCAAACACCAAACGCTCTCAAACGACGCTCGCAAACAAAAATCCAGGAAGGGTAAGGCAAGACTCATGGTCAGGGTTAAAAGGCTGATATATACAGAAGTACAGGAGAACAAGCATGGTCAGGAACAGGCAGGTTTGGCAATGGGAGGTCAGTCCATATGAAAGAGCTGGAGAGGTTTGCATAAGCACATTGACAATCTGGCAAAGATTGAGTGTGGCAGAGCAGCTTAAATACTGCCTTGATTGCTATGAGCCTCAGGTGTGTGATCAGGTGAGCAGGCAGGTAGGCGTGGCTGAGTGTGGAAAAGTATTGAGGGCACAGGTGAAAAGATGAGGAGACAATGGCAGCAGGTCAGAGACTGAATAATACGAGTGCATTGGCACATCATGATTTAAGGCATTCTATTTTTCCTTCCTCTTACTCAAGTTTACTCTAACATTAATAGTGGGGAAAAAAATGTTTTCCCAAAGAAGCAATGTAACGGTAATGCATCTTGATTTTATGTAGCTGTCTGTGTTGGTTTTCATTTTATTCTGCTTTTCAGAAGTCTGTCTCTGTCTGCCAAAATAGCTAACAGAGGTGGTGCATTTGTGTCGACTAGAGTCACTGAGCATGACTTTAATTTGCAGGTAGTTTCCAAATTTCTCCCTCTAGAAGTGATAGCTCATCGGCACCATTAGTTACCTAACCAGCCCGAGACCTGCCTGCAGCTGTCCCAAGTGTGTGTGTGTGTGTGTGTGTGTGTGTGCGTGTGCGTGCGTGTGCGTGCGTGCGTGTGTGTGCACGTGTGTATGAGCTCATCTTGCTTTATTACGGCTGAGTCCCTCTCTCTTCTCATTCAATCTTGCTTTTCCTCAGCCTTGTACATATGTACATATACTGTACACTGTATGGTATGGTATATCTGCCAAAGCCTTGTCATTTCCTGCTGTACTCACACATAGGCTTGCTCACTCACACACACACATACCCAGCTAAACAAATATCAACAGTCACTGGCAAACGCACACACACATACACACACACCTCTGGGAGTTGACATGGTCAGACTATTTTTTTTTTATTGTCCATTGCTTTAAAGCTGATCTTTGCTGAAGGATTAACTGATATTACAGAACTTCATCTTACCTACCAGGACTTAATAACAATGGAATTTACACACCACTCACTGTGTGCGTGTGTGTGTGTGTCAATGAGTGATCTGTGGTGTTTGTGTTTATATGGAAGCGAAGACGTGGGGGCTGGGGGATCAGCGAGGCTTGCCTGCCAGCCCATGTCTGTATTTATTCCTCCTGAATGCTGCAAGCAGGCAGTCATCATCTGGTAGAAGATGCTGTGTTTGCCTTCATGTCCCTAATGAACTGAACAGCATTATAGCATCTCACGCACACACACACACACTGCTACATGCTCACACCATACAATGTCATCCTTTCCACCCTCATTTGTTAGCTCTGGGCTTCTGAAAAACTGCACGAGATTGCATTCTCCACTGATCTACTGGTGGGACCACAGTGCCGACTCTGCAGCAGCTCCTGCACTGAGGAGGGGTAAATAAACCAGAGGGATCAGGGTCAGGGCACGCTTTTGGAGAAGGTTGGGATGAGGCTTCCTTTTGGCTAGGGATAGGGTTAATTTGGGTTACTTGCAGATGAAAATGACTCTGGCCCCAAAGAAAACCAATTCCAGACGGTGCCTGAAGTAGTAATCCCAGATTTAAATTTTCATAACACCAACCCAGTGTGACTTTTAATCTCCATCTTTTCCACTTGGGATTGCCTGGGCAATTTTAGCACATGTAGATACAGTAACAGCTTGCTGAAACGTGTAAGATCAGGAATGCAGGAACTCTATAGTCACTGGTATTCTTGAAAGAAAAAAAAAATCAAAGTCAAATGCTCCAGATGTATGTTGATGTTTTTTTTCCCCAACGCAATTTCACACAGGTATAGATAATAGACATGACATGACACGTGTTCTTTTGTTCAACTTTCAGCATTAATGTTATCATGGGATTCTTTTAACAATGCTGAATTACTTTGAAAACAGATGGAATACAATTGCAATTACACTTTTAATGGAAATCACTGGATTTGATGACTACATGTGACGGGAACTGATGTGTTTTAATGCCACATTCTCAGTGAAAAATCTTTACTCATACCCTCCCTCCCTGTCTCTCTCGATCTTTCTCCTCTGCTCCCCTCCTCAATTGTCTCGTAGGTCCGTGTTGTTATTGTTGATGAAAATGACTGTGTTCCGGAGTTCCTCCAGTCCATTTACAGCAAGGATGGTGTACCAGAGACTGTGACAACAGCCACTTCCCTGTTACAAGGTGAGACATCTAGGAAAAAAAAATTAAAATGACTCAATTTGTGTCCCATCCACACTCCTGTTAAACTGTTTTGTCTTGGACAACATGATGTGGCGCTCTTCTTCAGACCACATAAAATGGTACAATCTTATACCAAAACAGCCACCCACATACTCAAACAATCATATACAGAAATAGTAAAGGAAGCTGCTTTTGTCTTATTTTACCGTTTAACTTAACTAATTAAAAACTCCTACGTAGCGTTAAAAATGTTAGGCTGTTCTAACTGAGAGGATGTCTTCAAATATACCTGATACATACAGATACAGATAATACAGAAAACAGAATGCATCAATCATGATGTTAGTGAGGGGAAATGCTGCAGTGGTGTGTGTTTTTCCCAGCCTGGGTTGAATTAATATCACTGGTTAAAAATCCCTGAGAATTGCAACAGTTTCATGTACTCTATGTCCATATTAGATGGTTGTGAAATTCAATACTTTTTACAAAAAAAAGAAAGAAAGAAAGAAAGAAAGAAAGAAAGAAAGAAAGAAAGAAAGAAAGAAAGAAAGAACCCCCCCCGCCAAAAAAAAAAAAAATGTTTTCTTACCATAGGTGATGTAGTGGCTCTCATTTATGTGTTCAGGATACTGATTAGGCACTTGTCAGCACTGGCAGCCGACACTTCTGTCAGTGCTGCTGCTCTAGCCTCTCGTTTCCTGTAACGGCCCAGTTTCCACAGGGGTTGCCTAAGTTTCATCCTATGTGAGGAAATGGTAATAGTAGCTGTGTGTTGTGAGTATGGCGATAACAATTTGATCTGTCACAGTGTGACTGAGCACTGAGAAACGTAGTCTTTTTTAGGTTGACAGACTGCCAACAAAACTGACAGCAAAGCATTTCACACTTCTCTTTCCATCTACACTCTGCATAAAGACTACTCTGGTAGCCATATTTCATTTAAAGTGAATGTTCTATCTTAAAAAAATGTAATTATTTATCGAAGTTGCAAGACTAAAAAATACACACACACACACACACACACACACACACACACACACACACACACACACACACACACAAACACACGCGCACGCGCACATATATGTGTGTGTGTGTATGTGTTTGTGCGTTTACTGGTATGTATACTGAATATATATATCTATATATATATATATGTGTGTGTGTGTGTATGTGTATATATTAGGGCTGGGCGATATGGCTGAAAACTCTATTGTGATATAAGTGTTTAATATCGGTCGATATCGATAATTATTGATATTTTTTATGACCTATTTAAAATAAGGACCAGGAGAAAAATACATTCAATTTAAACATTTTTACTTTAAATTGAACCTTCCTCTGATTATAATCCCCTCAGCTATCAAGGCAGAAAGGAAAGGAAATGTCAACACAATCATGGAAAACACTCAAATAATAAATGTAAAAAAGTGTAAAAATGTAAACAGAGAGAAACTTGAGAACTTTTTTCTGCAGGTTTAATGCAGGGAGTTCACAAGCTGATTCACCCTCTGCTGAATAAAATGTTTTCAAATGTGTGCAGTGTTTTGTAAACATAGCAGAAACTGAGGTAGACTTGACATCTGTAACATACAAACATGATAGTACAGTAAGACTGACTGAACTATAAAACCAGCCTAGACATATGAATAATTTTAGTCACTCTTCTTACTGTAAAGATACATTAACTATTCAATTATATTTTTATTGTGAGTGTGTTTAAGAAAAAAAAAGTACATGTAAGAGATGTTTATAACCTGGCTTCTCCTCAGTGCTCAGTGAAGCATGTCTTTAGCTATATGATATGCCGCTGCCTCCGTTACGTCTTCGTGCCTTTTAGGTGATTTGTCATCAGGCACTGAAGCAGATACCTCTGCATGGCGGTCAGCTGCTTGTGCGGTGGTGCTGCGGTTGGCGGACGTTGGCAAATACAGCTGCGCTCCAAAGAGTGAGCGCGGCTAAGGTGGTTAAATAAGTTTGTGGTATTACCGGTCTTGGTGGGGACGATAGATAGATAGATAGATAGATAGATAGATAGATAGATAGATAGATAGATAGATAGATAGATAGATATTTTTTTCCCCCACCATGGCTCAAAACAACAGATGCTTAAAATGAAATGAACAGTTTTATGTACTGTAGGCTAAAAATGGAAACACCAACAGAACTGCAAATGAGTATTGACAAGAACAAAATGCAGCCAAATAAAACACTGCATGCAGTACATAAATTATTAATGATTGCAGTTATGACACCTGAAAGGAAGTGCTCATTAGCTTTGGCTGCAGGGGGAAAACCTTTGAGTTGCATTCACAACCCAAAGCTTTGTTGTTTTTACACTTGTGCTGTGAACATTACAATTACTTTCACCTCTGTCACTATCACCATGAGTCTAAAAGGCTGATACATGCTTTTAATTTACAAGCACACAGTGTCACACTAAATAATAGAACAACTTTGACTTGTTAAAATCACTTTGTGACCTGTGAAAACAGCCATAATGTCTTTACAGCTGAAATTGCACAAAGGAAAGATGATTTAGTTGAGGAAACTGAAGATGAGGTTGTGCAGGAAATTGTTAATTTGAATAGATTTTTTACCTGAACAGGACATAACTGGCTTGACCTTGCCACAAAAATTCTGCAGTGCTTGTGGACTCATTGTCATATGGAGATATGCTTGCCTGTACATCCATTCAGGAGAAACTTCTGTTTATGCATTATTCTAAAATTCTAATGAAATACAAATAACTTACATCTCTTATTAACAGTGAACGAAGACAAGGTCAAACTCCACAAACACCTCCAGTGTAAAGTATTAGTGGAGACATAAATAGAATAGGGTTGTAAAATATGCCTTAAACCATGGGGCAGTGGTATAATGACTAAAATAATAATCTAGCATTTTGTTAGGCACTCCAGCTGGCAGCACTGTGCAGCAGTCTCAGACGCAGCTTCCCTTTCATGAAGGCACTGATGCTCCAAATGAAACGAGTTCCCTCCAAACAGCCATTTCTTTCTAGGCATGATGTTTTGTGTGATCTTGGCACGGATGAAGTTTCTCTAAGCGGTGGCTTGCATTGGTAGAGGTATGAGAAAATAAAGTACTATAATTGGCCAAATTGAAATGAAATATCAGACTGTGCTTTGCTTATATTGTACTTGAGCTACCAAGGGCTGAAACATGTGTACACCTCAGCATGTCACAGCTTTTTATTTTGTGCCAAAGACATGCTGTATATGAATCGAGAACTGAAAAGAAATCAGTGCCAACTGAAACAGTTAGCAGAGAGCCACAACAGGCCCACAACAAGCACAGTGAAAAGCTATGGAGCACAGTTTGATGAAGACTACATCAAGAGAGGTTTGAGCAATAAATCTGTTTAGTACAAACTCAAAAGTCATTTTCAGCCCATTTTAAGACTCAGAGAATAAAAGAAATTCAAATTATACTAGGGATTAAAAGGATCTTAGATGCTTTAAACACAATTAAAACAGAGACAACCTATTTAACTGCCAAGGATGTGCTGACCATGCAGTAACGCAGCACACACTGCCTTTGACCTGTTTTTCACCAAAACTGGCTTAGAGTGCTGTTTAATGAACAAACAGGAGAGCAGCATGACTCAAGCCCATGAGACACTGAGTAAACGTGCAGAGACAAGAACAGGTAGGTACCTGAAATGAAATAAATAGAATTGGCAAAAACTCCAATATGCATTGACCCAGTCTATCTCCCCGACTGTGTCACACAATGCCATGCACTGGAGCAGTCACAGTCACAACAACCAGCCGACCAACAACGTGAAGTTTTTTTTTTTTTTTTTTTTTTTTTTTTTTTTTTTTTTTTACAGTTTTCATTTGTTTTTTCATCACTCAGTCACTTTAGGGGGAGGTAGCTAGCTTGCCAGCCGGCCAGTCAGACCTACCCTCTTACCCCACAGTCCCACAGACCACTGCAGCCAACACAGCAGACTGCAGCGACAATGGCAGAGAAAAGATATTTAAAATTTTTGTAAACACTGTTACACTTTTATTAAAACTATGCAGCTATTGCCAAGGGGGTAAATGACACTATGACCAAACCAACATGAGCATTAACATAAACAAAAACACCATCAATCAACAAGTTTTACAAAAAGACCACCCAGTTTGATTGAAGCAGGATAACACGGATAATATTGCGCTTCCAAAGCAACAGAAATACCAGGAGGACATAAGAAGTAATGCGACAAAAAAACGTCTGAATCTGGTTCCTTCCAGTTGTCAGATAGGTGTGCTGAAAATCCACCTTTGTAATTTTTTTTAGAGTTCAAGTGGATGCTGCACAGTAGTGGTGGATTACTATTAGCTGTTGTTCACTTCTGCTTTCCAAAATCAGAAACCAGCTAAGTCTAGCCTAGCATACTGCAAAATAAACTTATTTAATATTTTCATACTGCATACTACTATGAGAAACAGTATGCAGTATGTAGTATATCCTGCATACGGCATTCACCTGTAGTGCGTAGGAGGTGGTTCTGGACAGTGTTGTGCCTGAACGCATTCATTGAACGATAGTTCATGAACTTGTTCATATTTTGGGCGAACGTGAATTGAACATCCTGTATTACTGCCTGATGAACGTTACTGTAAACTCGTTCATTCTGGTGTCTGTGAACGGCATGCTCTCTCAGTTTAACTTTGTTCAATAGGGTGGCAGATTTCTATAGAGCCTTCCAGGCAAAAACCCGGCTGAATCACACCGTAAACACGCCTTAATATGTAGCGGAAAAAACACCCAATCTGGCAACACCAGCCACCAGTGTCGCACCGCCGCATGCGTCATCAAAACAAAAAGCAGCATGGAGGCGACAGCAGCATGTAGGCGACAAAGCAGCAAGGTGTTGTATGATAATTTCAATAAGTTTTATGACAAGGTCGGTGAGGATGGGAAAAATCTTACATTTCTGTGCAAACTAGTGATGGGAATTCCGGCTCTGAGAACCAGTTCTCACAGCTCGGCTCTCGTAAAAGAGCTGGCTCTTTCGGCTCCCAAGCAGCTCCTTAGATTTTTTGTCACTTAAATTAATTTATTACCAAAATAATATAACATTATGTGTAAAATTAATTACTAATGTAAAAAACATACTTTATATCAAATTTTACTGCATTTCCTGCAGTCACTCATTTTCTCACATTTCCAGCGTTTTGTCAGTCGTGGCTCTGTGTGTGTGTGTGTGTGTGTGTGTGTGTGTGTGTGTGTGTGTGTGTGTGTGTGTGTGTGTGCGTGCGTGTGTGCGTGCACGCACGCATGCGCGCTGTGTCTGTAACCCCCGCTCCTCCCCCTCCTGCTCAGTGCGTACACACTGAAGCCACCAGCGGTGTGTGTGTGGTGGCCCACCACACATCATGTTGTTGACCAATCACGTGTGGCTTCAACAGAAAAAAAGTCGAGGAAGAAAAAAAACAAAGTGGCTCTCACTCCGGCTCCCAGGCAGGAGCCGATTCCGATCGTTCATTTCAAAGAGCCAGCTCTAAGAGCCGTTTTGTTTGTGACCTCACTAATGCAAACTTTGCCTGCCGGCTTTCAAAAAGAAAATCCGCACTTCAGTCACATCCAGAGCAAACCTGAAATGGCACATTAAACTGAAGCACCCAGCTAGCCTTTCGAAGTATCTGAACCGTGCCATCAGAATAGCAAAGCGCGCCCACAGTCAGAAGGTCCAAGGCTTCTTTCAGGACCCCAGCAACACCAGACAACTGTGGCAGGGCATTCAGACTGTCACTGACTACAAAGCCACACCCACACCCTGTCAGGATGACACCGGCTTCCTCAATGAGCTAAATAACTTCTTCGGAAGGTTTGAAGCTCTGAACAACAACCCTGCGAGGAAAGCTAACCCCCACCCCGACGAACAGGCACTCAGACTCGAAACCACTGCAGTGTGGAGGGCCCAGTGGAAGGTCAACGCACGGAAAGCTGCAGGCCCTGACAACATTCCAGGACGGCTGATCAAGGAATGTGCAGACCAGCTGGCCCACGTGCTCACAGACATCTTCAACACCTCACTGAACCAGGCTGTCGTCCCCCCGTGCTTCAAGTCAGCCACAATAATTCCAGTGCCCAAGAAACCAGCCATCACATGCCTAAATGATTTTCGCCCCGTTGCACTCACATCCACCATCATGAAGTGCTTCGAGAGGGTGGTTAAGGACCACATCATCTCCATACTCCCCCCATCATTCGACCTGTTCCAGTTCGCATACCAGCCAAACCGCTCCACTGAGAATGCCATCTCCACTGCTCTCCACCTGAGCCTGGAGCACCTGGAGGAGAAGAACACCCACATACGGATGCTGTTCCTGGACTTCAGCTCAGCATTCAATACGATCATCCCCCAGGACCTGGTATGCAAATTGGAGCCCCTGGGTTTCAAAACCTCCCTGTGCAACTGGCTGTTGGACTTCCTCACCAACAGAACCCAGTCTGTCTGAGTGGGTAACAACACATCCAGTGTCATCTCCCTGAACACTCTCCCTGAATCCCCCCAGGGATGTGTTCTGAGCCCTCTGCTGTTCACCCTGATGACCCACGACTGTCGCCCCAGGTACAGCAGCAACCACATCCTGAAGTATGAGGACGACACAACAGTTGTGGGCATCATTCAGGACAACAACGAACTGGCTTACAGGGAGGAAGTGCAACATCTTGTGGACTGGTGCAAGGTGAACAACCTGGCCCTGAATGTCGACAAAACTAAGTAGATCATCGTGGACTTCAGGAGATCCAGACCCATCCATACACCCCTCCGCATCAATGACACAGCCGTGGAAGTCGTGAGCACAACCAAGTACCTGGGGGTACATATCACTGACAACCTCGGCTGGTCACTCCACACCTCCTCCCTGGCGAAGAAGGCACAGCAGTGCCTGCACTTCCTGCGGCGGATGAGAAGAGCCTCCCTCCCCCCTCCCATCCTGATCACCTTCTACAGAGGGACCATCAAGAGCCTGCTGACCAGCTGCATCTCCATCTGGTCTGGGAGCTGCAGGGCCTCAGACTGGAAGTCTCTGCAGAGAGTGGTGAGGACAGCGGAGAAGATCATAGGGACCCCGCTTCCCACCATCCAGGACATAGCGGATAGCCGCTGCCTATCCAGAGCCCGTCGGATCCTCTCTGACCCCACCCACCCCCAGCATGGACTGTTCTCCCGCCTGGCGTCTGGCAGAAGGTTCCGCAGCATCCGCTGCAGAGCCCACTGACCCCACGGACAATATCGGAATATCTTTCTGATGGACAAATATTTCTCAGTGCACTTTTCATTATGGACAATATTTCTGTTATGGACAATATTTCTTTGCAATATAATTATAGACAATATTTCTGTGCAATATAATTGTGGAGGGATGGTTTTAAATAACCTCTTATTTGCAATAACCCCCCCCCCAGCTGCTATAATGTTTCTGTTTCCACAGTTTACATACTGGTTATTCTGTTTTTCTGATTATTCTGTTTTTGCTTCATTTGCTTCATTGCTTTATTCTGTTTTTGGTTCCACAGTTTACATACTGGTTATTCTGTTTTTGCACTACACTGTTTACGCTGTTTATACTGGTTATTCTGTTTTGTACTATTTATTTACTCTGCTGTTTACATTATGTTTATCTATTCAGTCTCTATTGCACTCATTATTATTTAGCTCTTGTTTTTTTTTTTTTAGTTATATAGACTGTGTTTTTAATTTCCATCTCTGTTGTAATCCGGAAGCCAAGCAACGACATTTTGTTGCCAAAATCTCACTGCTGTGTTTTTTTGTGCAATGACAATAAAGGAAGTCTAAGTCTAAGTATGAGTATGTGCAAGCAAATAAAAAAAATGGACTGAATGGACTGCAACAAAGCGTTAAAGCAACAATGGAGAAATGCTGTCCCCTCAATGCTAATGTAAACCTGGTTGGATAAGGATTCAAAATTGGATATGAAGAGGAAATCTGATGCATAGTTACAGTGTTAAAACTGATAAAATCATTGCTGTCTGTGGTTCTATATGGGCTGTGGCAATAATTTGGAAAAATAATAGCTCGCAGCAACATATGAAAGAAAAGAACTATGAACTAGTTCATTTTTTGGAACGGTGAACTTAGTTCATTTATAAACTATGAACTGAACTAGTTCATTTTAAAATTTGTGAAATGAACTTTAAACTAGTTCATGTAGAAAGTGAACTTTCCCAACACTGGTTCTGGATTCAACTGATGCCGTACTTGCACAATGGTACTTTAAGGTATATCCCCTGTTAAGCATGTATAATGTTGACAATGTTTATCACCATAGTTTAGCACTTTAGCATTAAACATTTCCTTAAGCACTTAACACAATGCACAGCTGTAATGGATGGGAGGGACATTAGTTTTGCAGTTATTTGTTCATAAACCAGAGTACTGGACACATTGGAAGCTTGGCCTGATGTCAGCACTGGATGAAACAGATGTTGAAATTGATTCAGACAGACTACCATCCTTAGAGGCATGCCAGCTTGGATAAAAAAAAACACATTAGCCTGTTGACCAAAAACATTTTTTGTGAATAACAACGGATACTGCTGCTTAGTGTTTGCTAAACTGTGATTATGGAACACCACAACTAAATATGAAAATGCCTGTAAATGCTACTCAGTGAGTAAGTAAACAAGAGAGAAAGTAAATGAGTGAATGAAGGAGTGAGGTGTATGGTGTAGGAGGCACAGCGGGCGGCATCAACTGCTGCCAACACCAGGTGCACCAAGGGAGGCGAGAAGTTCCTTCCTGCTGTGCTGCTGTGGGTGTGTGTGTGGATATCATATAAAAATCCATGAGGCGCCCTCAGTATAAAAAATGTAAAATCTTTCAGCGTTCCATGAACAGACTATTCAGTGCTGACTATATATTCATTATATCTGAAACTGTATATTTATCCTTTATCCTATATTAAACCTTTCTAGAGTTTCCAGTTGTCGAATTTGAACACAGGCAATTAGCTTTCAGACTTAATGAGGTGGAAAATAGCTCACGCAAGGTGCACCTTTGCTAAAAATACCTGTTTTTCACGTGAAAGTTCAGAAATCCATAAGACAAAAATGCTCAAACGCGTGTTACAATAAGATAATAATAGAATTAATACCTGAAACCCAACAGCCCCTCCTCTTTAAATGGTCACGTTTGTGTCCCCTTACTTGATTAAATTGGTTGAAAGGCAGAGTATTAAGTGAGTATGGAGAAATAGGCATCCAGTATCATTTTGCTAAATCATGTGCTCGTAATACTATAATCAGTTCCACCGTGTGAGTGGACAAATGTGTACAAGTTGGAAAAAAGCTGTACCAAGCAAACCAATTAGCTTGCTTTCTGCCCGTAGAGATCTAAAGCTCCTGCAGTTTCCATTTTCAGAGCAAAATCACTGGGAGATGCAGCCAGAAAAATACTGTGCCATGAACACACACACACACACACACACACACACACACACACACACACACACACACACACACACACACACACACACACACACACACACACACACACACACACACTTGAAGTGACACCACCACAACAGTGCTGATTCAAGATTACAGCAGGACTAACTGACAAATACATGGTCAAAGGGTGCTCTGAAGACTACAAAACTGTACTTAGTAAATTAAATATTGGCTCATGTGATGTATGTTTGGCCACAGTATGGGCCTAGACTCTGGGCAGGCGCTAGTACTGCAGTTAATTTTCTACGCATTGTCATTGGAGGAGAGGTTATTCATCATTGTACAGTAGCAAAACAGCAGCATTTCTGCTGCAGTTCAGAAATATGTCAGTCCTTATAACCGCAACTGTGCAGAGTAAACACACACAAATTCTCTTTATCCAACTTGCAAGGCTGGCATAAATCTAAATAACAGAAATTACAAATACTATAGTGAGTACCATAAAGTGTGGCCAATTCTTGACAAAAAACTCTACCTCAACACCTGATTTGATGCACTTCTCAGCTGCGTTTTGCACTTTCATCCCTACTGAATTGAAGGCAATATGACATAGCACACACAGAGAAGCTATTTCTGCAGCTGTAAGTCAATGCTTATGGCATTTTAATGATGAAACATGCATCCTGTAAGCAGTCTACAATACATTACAGTGTTTTCTTTCTTCTCTTTTGGGGAAGTTCCAGCTTAGTTGGAGGAGTTTACTCGCATACTATTAGCATTCACAATCACACCGCCACCCCCTCTTCTTTTCATGCTCTGCATTTGCCCAATGCAAACAGGCACCAGGTGACAGGTTAGGTGTTAGAGCATCTTTGCATCTTTGTTGGCGCCCTTCATTTCATTTGTGCTCCTGTTTGTAGTAATGGGATGCTCTCCTCTGTTGCAGTTCAGCTTTGTGGTTTTGTACTTGAACGTTTTCATCTTGTAGGAAGCAAATTGATTTTAGTTTTATGGTTGTTCAGAATGCTGAAACTCTGGAAGCCACAGTCCACAAACATCTTAATACCAAAACTCTTCAAATTCAATTAATCTAATATATTCCAAATTAAACTGGACTCATACTGAAATAAAACAAATCATGTGAATAAACTAGTGCTGTCAGGCGATTAAAAAAATTAAAAATTACAAAAAATTGGTGAAGTGTGCTTCATAAATGAAATTCAAAAGAAAAAAGGTCAAGCACATCAGCAAACCAATAAGGCCAGGTGCATTATTCAAAAATGCAATAAAAATACAGTTAAATAAAATAAATAAAAATCAGAAATAAAGTAAGGCTAAGTCTCAGAAAGGCACATGAGCAGTCTCAATCAAAATGAATACTAAAGCTGACTCAATACAGCAATTCAAAATGAATAATAGTATAACATGCCTCTAAATAAGGCAACATCAATAGCAAGATGCCAACAGGCATTTCTTTTAAAAGGGTTTCTCCAGTCATAATCTATGTTTGTCTCAAAATCACCACACCTATTATCAGTTCATCTCATAGCATCCATACACCCAACCTCAGCTTGTGGAAGTTTAGATTCAATTTTGTTCAAAAATCAATCATTTACACCGAACATACAGCTGGTGAATTCTTTTCATCACTGTAGTTCTCGACGGTAGCTGGAAATTAGAGTCAGATGACGCTATCTGAAACGCCTCTTTTAGGCCCTCGTCTTCCACGATTGAAATCGGCCTGCAATCAGCAGCAACCCACTTTGCGATTGAGTTTGTCAGTTTTTCTGTCGTGGCTTTGCTCATTCGTTTTCCTAACTCAGCAAGTGTGGGTTGGCGGAGTGAGCTCACGGTAGCACTAGCGGCACTAGCAGCAACTACATGTTTAGCGTTTAAATGATAATTCAGGCTGGAGCTGCTACGGTGATAGGAAAATTCTTTTTTACACAAGGTACAAATCACTGCGTTCTTGTTAATAGTCCCGTCTTTGTTCTTTTTATAAATAAACTTGCCGTTCAAAGGTCCAAGTAGGCTTGCTTTGCTCTCCGGTGTCGCATCCATGTCTGTTGTCACCCTGCTTTTGACTAGTGGCGCAGGTAGGATGCAACCTCACTGCAGCCTACGGGTCACTCAAAGGGCCAAATTTAAAATGCTTGCGCATTGACTTACCACTCATGATTAATTGCGTTAATTTTTTTAGCGCGTTGATTTGCAGCGTAATTAATTAATCTAATTAACGCGTTAAACTGACAGCCCTAGAATAAACACTGACACAGTTTATAAACCTTCTCTTCGACTCAGATGTTTTGTTTTGTTAACATTAAGAATTATTTATTTGAGTTTCCCTAAGGCTGTATGGCAAAACAGCACAGTTTTGTTGAAGTAAACAGTGACATTGTGTTTATGTGTGTATTTTTTCATGTGCGTGGTTCTTTGTGTTTGTTTTGTGTGTGTGTGGGTACATGAGCCAACTGCAGTGTAAGGTGAATTGGAGAATTGAGAGTTTGATGGTGAAATGACTTGTTAGCGGAAAATATGCTTATTCAAATCCCTGGTGGTCTTTTCAGTTTTAGCAAGGCAATCAATTTGTGGCCGAGTGAATGCTGGCTCCATGGATTCCCAATGTGTGATGCAGAGACAGAAATGTTGCAAAATAACAGTCTCCTCAACGCATGCCATGCAATTAACACTTACTCCCCTGTTATATGATTGAACGTTTAAGTCAGTGGGAGCTTTACTTCCTTTTCAGCCTTCACTTTGGTCGCACAACATGAGAGATGCATAGATATCTTGTGCTCATGTTGAGTTCATTTGCTGTAATACAAGAAAAAAAGAACAAAACTTGGCTCTAATTTTAATAAGACAGCAGATTGTACTTTCTTGATGAAGCTACTATCTTCTCTGACAGCATGACTTAAGTCAGACTGCTTTATTGGCACAAAAAGTAAGTTTATCGAGTAATTACTGCTGTTTTTTTTTCTTTAAAAAAAAGACAAGTGGGACACAAAAAGAAATGATGAAAAATAGAATGTAGTGATGTAGTATCATCTGAAGCTCTATTCACATGGGGCTCGAATTACCAGGGGACCTCATATGTTTAGAAATTCTCCCACACAACTGTGTTTCGTGAAGTGCGTCTCTGAAGGATTTTACCCAAATTTTCCCTTGAGACAATTTGTTGTGGGCTTTTCACTTCACAAATTAAGCTATACATTATAGACCTCAGAAATGATCACAAATTGCTATACTCTCACTGGCCACTATATTGGATGCACCTGTTCAATTGCTTGTAAACACAAATAGCTAATCAGCCAATCACATGGCAGCAATATTTAGGCATGTAGACCTGGTCAAGACAACTTGCTAAAGTTCAAACTGAGCATCAAAATGGGGAAGAAAGGCAGTTTAACTTTGAACATGGCATATTTGTTTGTGCCAGACGGGTTGGTCTGAGTATTTCAGAAACTGCTGATCTACTGGGATAGTCACGCACAACCTTCTCTATTGTTTACAGAGAATGGTCCGAAAAAGAGAAAATATCCAGCGAGTGGCAGTTGTGTGGAGAAAAATGCCTTGTTGATGCCTTGTCAGACGTTAGAGGTAGGGATGGGTACCTTTCACATCTGAATCGATACGATACAGATACTCGGTACCTGCGAATCGATACTGGTATTTTTGGTACCTGTTTTTGATACTTTTTTGGGGGGATATGTGTTTGGTAATTAAAATTATTTTGTATATTTAAAAAATAGTCAAAACTTCGGAATTTTGAACATTTATTCTTCAATAACATCAAGTGAAATAACTCCAACATAGAATTTGAGAAAAATGTGTGTGGGGATAAAGTAAATAAAAATAAATAGATTCAAGATAAATAACTATATAAAATGTTTCACATTGCACCTGCTGCCTGTACAGTAACAAACAACTTTCAAAATAAATAACTGTATGAAGTGTTTAACATTTGCAACTGCTGCCTAGGCGGGTTTCTTTCAAAATAAATAACCGTATAAAATGTTTAACATTTGCAACTGCTGCCTAGGCAGGTTTCTTTCAAAATAAATAACCGTATAAAATGTTTAACATTTGTACCTGTTGCCTGTACAGTAACAAACAACTTTCAAAATAAATAACTGTATGAAATATGAAATGTATAAAAAGCAGCCTCCTTTGCCTTGGTGAATGGGGTAACCGTTGCAGCTCTCACTGTAACTGAAGGGCGGGTGGGGAAATGGGACGACATGGATGGACCTGTTAATTAAGATAAAAGTGTAACATTAACATTACGGGGAACCGAGCCGTTTTAACCTCAAATGCTTCTCAAAATGCCAGGCTAACAGGAACATTTAAGCACATCATTTAGCTTACCTGGAGCCGAAGAACTTGATGCTGCTGAGCTATTTGAAGCTGCGTCGTCATTGTCGTCTTCTACCCCTTTTAAAAGGGGCCAGTTGTTCTCCTTCCTCGACTCTGGCTGCAAGTGTCGAGCAGCTGGCTGCAAGTGTTGCGCGGCTGGCTGCAGCAGGCTTGCTGGCGGTAACGTTTGTTGCTGGCGCTGGGCGAGTAGCTGTGTTAACGTTAGCCTGTGTTTTTAAACTGTCAAAAATCGTGCACTCCTCCGCCTTGAGGAATATTTGGTGTTTAACCAAGTGCTTCCTCAAGTTGGACGTGTTTCCTTTGCTGGCTTTGCACTTTGCATCACAAATGTTGCACCGCGCGTTGTCAGCATCCAGCTTGGTAAAATGAAGCCAGACTTCGGAGCGCTTGCGGTCCGCCATGGTTCGCCTCTGAAGATAAAGGAACCACTGACATAACCGCGTCACCGCGTCCTCCGCTCTCGCGACGCACATTGTCAAGGTGCGTACAGGGTTAAAAAAAAAAAAAAAAAGGTGCGTTCAGGTACCGAAATGTGGTACTGACGGATTTCCCGTGAATCGATACTCGGTACTTCAGCGGGAATTCGGTCGGTACCAAAAAAGTACCGAAATTCGGTACCCATCCCTAGTTAGAGGAGAATGGGCAGACTGGTTCAAGATGATAGAAAGGCAACAGTAATTCAAATAATCACTCGTTACAACCAAAGTATGCAGAATACCATTTCTGAATGCACAACCTTGAAGCAGATGGGCTACAGCAGCAGAAGACCACATGGGGTTGCCACTCCTGTCAGCTAAGAACAGGAGCCTGAGGCTACTATTCACACAGGCTCACCAAAATTGGACAATAGAAGTACGGTTGCCTGGTCTGATGAGTCTTGATTTCAGCTGCGACATTCAGATGGTATGATCAGAATTTGGTGTAAACAATGTGAAAGCATGGATCCATTCTGCCTTGTATCAACGGTTCAGGCTGGTGGTGCTGGTGTAATGGTGTAAGGGATATTTTCTTGGCACACTTTGTGCCCTCAAACTGGTTTCTTGAGCATGACAGTGAGTTCACTGGACTCCAGTGGCCTCTAAAGTCACCAGATCTCAATCCAATAGAGCAGCTTTGGGATGTGGTGGAACAGGAGATTCGCATTGTGGATGTTTAGCCAACAAATCTGCAGCAACTGCGTGATGCTATCATGTCGATATGGACCAAAATCTCTGAGGAATGTTTCCAACACCTTGTTGAAAGTATGCCTTGAGGAATTAAAGGCAGTTTTGAAGGCAAAAGGGGGTCCAGCTCAGTACTAGCAAGGAGTACCTAATAAGTGACCATTGAGAGTGTTTGTGTATGTAGAATTTGTGTAATAATGCTGTTAGTCAATGTTACCTGTTTAAATGCTGTTGAAACAAAGAAGAACTTAAATGTTTCAACCAATTATAGACCAGTTTTAAAAAGACACTAACCCAAAGTCGTTTTCTCTGTAATACGTGAAATAATGGATTGCAAGATTATATGACTGATAATGCCAACAAAGTTTGAGTCAAATACTACATAACATTTTTGGCCTCCATCTTGTACAAAAATGATATCCTTAATCTTTTTCTCTCACAGCTCTTTGAAATTGAACAGCACCCATACTCATGTAGGTTACATTCATTAACTGATCACCATCGATCTAAACATGCCTTCATGGTTCATGTAACTGCATTCAGGTTGATTATACCACCAGAACACATCACAAAAATGAGCCATTATATTAGTCTGTACTACACAGGTAAAAGGGGAAGGTTGGGGTATATGGGGCTCTGGTTGATGTTTGTTTAGTCCCTCTAATTTATATTCTTTATTCTCCATCTCTGTTCTCATCTTTAGTATCAGCCAATGACTGCGACTCAGAGGAGAATGCAGAATTGACCTACTACACTCTGAGTCCAGACTTCACCATCTCTCCTCATGGGACCATTTTCCCTGCGGGGCCTCTGGACTATGAGAGGCCCAATCACCTGTACGAGTTTGTAGTCATGGCGATTGACAGGGGGGAGGTCCCTCGCACTGGCACAACTACAGTGCGGATTCGAATGGCCAACGTCAACGATGAAGCACCTGAGTTCTCCCAACATGTGTAAGTAAGACTCAGGCTGCTAAACGCCTGATTCTCACACAGTTGTTCAGTGTATACAGGATAAAACACAATGGAACAGAGATTTTGATGGAATACAGTGAAACCTGTGGGTTAGGACAGCAATGTTGCAGACTCATAATCTGGGTCAGCCTCTCTGGGTTAAGTTCTTTGGTGTGCCAGGATGATGCAACTAGTCTCCATACATTTGTATAATGTGCTATTCAGACTTTTGAGCTGCTGCGTACAGTTGTGTCTTCAGATGTGCCCTATAAAATGGGCATGCATATTAATGGATTTTGAAAAATAATCATTCAATGCAGCCCTCATTCAATTCCAGCCACTGTCTGGTAAGGTTTGGGAGAAAATGTTCTTCTCTACTTACTTTGATGTGGTACTCTACACCTTTGATTTCCTCTGTCTTTATTGTGCAGCGATACACTATAATATGGGATTCTACACTTTACAGGATAGTTAATGTATGGTGATAATAGAACAAGCTCAAACAAAATGAACTGACGACTAAAGACTTTTGGACCTGTGCCACCCGAGTGGTGTTTGAAATGAACTGCATATCAATTTATTTTTGGAGCATGGAAAACACAGACAACCAAAGCTAGGGAGACCGAGAGAGTGTGCGTGTGTCCTGTCTTGTCAGGTCAGCTACTTACAGCTGCTTCCCAATTCAGCATCGCAGCTGCCGTTACCCACAATTCCAGTGATTTTTTTCCCCCCAGTGCTTCTGTGTTGCCTGCATCTTTTAATTGGTTGATTTTCTGGCAGAGAGCTGGGCAGATTGGTGAGGCAGGGTCAATCAGCCGTGCCCACCAGCACCCTCAGGAGGCCCTGAACCCGTACTCTGAGTGTGTGTGTGTGTTTTTGCCAGTGTATGCGTGTGTGTATTCAGTAATTGAGAAGGACCAAGCAAAGTGGGGCGTTGGTATGGACAGAGTGATGTAGTTATAAAATGCATTCATGCATCATGCATCTGATATGCATGCGCTTATGTTGTTCATAGCAGGAGGGGATTAGTGTGGGTGTGTGTTGGGTTGGTATTGATTTACTGTCAGTGAGACCAGAATAATCACTTCTGTAGCCCTCAACTCTCTACAACAGCCACAAAAACAGAACTGGACAATCTATGACGAATCGCACACATGGAGGCGGAGTCATGTTTCCATCATTTCTGGTGACACCACAGAGACTTAAATTAATTTCCTTGAGACTTACCCTAACCATAAACACTACTTGCCTAACACTAACTCTTACCCTAACCTTAACCCAAGTCTTCATCCTAAAATTTAGTGATTTACATTGTTAGGACTTGCATTTTGTCCCCATAAGGAAGGTGAGTCCCCACAATGTGGCTGCGTAAACACAATTATATCCTCACAACATCAGTAATACAAGGCCACACACGCACAAACACACACACGTATTCACACACAGTCCAGAGTCATCCATGCAGGCACATGTGCATGCTTGCACAAATGCATTCATGAACACACACGAGGGCAGGAATAAGCAAACACATTTGTTGTGTCTTTGAGGAAACATATACAGTAGGGACAGTTTAGGACAATAGCATTCATGAAGATAAAATTCATTGCTTTACCTGTAGATATGCTGTTTGCTTGGTTGTATGTGTGTGTGAGCGTGCGCGTGTGGCAATGTATTCTTTACATTGTGGGGACATAAATCTGTTCACACAGTCACATTGTGAGGACTCGCCTTGCTTGTGGGGACAAAATGCAGGTCCCCATGATGTAAATCGTGTGTGTCGTTTGCTAGATCACCCTGAATGTAGGCTGCAAGTCTAAAAATGATCATGCATAGAGTAAACCTGATGTTGGAACTATTGCTGCTTTCCTTTTGAAGTGGCCATGATTTTAATGTGTGTTATTTAGTGCACTAGAAAGGAGGAAGAGAAAAGGAGAATGATTTTTATTTTTTTATTTTTTCAAGTGTTCTACACTCTTTTTTCTCAGTATATATATATTATGTTTTATATTTTGTTATATATATATGTATGTATGTATGTGTGTATGTGTGTATATATATATATGTATATGTGTATATATGTATCATACATATATGTATATATATGTGTGTCAGTGACAGGTGTTATTAGCTGCTGCTAGTTTGTTAACTGACTTAATCTCCCTTAGTTGGTTGGAAACACTCTCTTCACCTGACTTATATGCTCACCAGAACCGAACAAAAGGCTCTTAGATATTTACTTGATGACTGCAAACAAGAAGTTGGGGGAGGGGCTTAGCTGGTTGTTCCAGTTTGTGAATGTCATTTGTTAAGATAAAATAGACTTTATTTATCCCACAATGGGGGAAATTCATGTGTTACAGCAGCAGCAAGATGGAGTGCGAGAAGTCAGAGGACACGAAGACAAAAAATAACAAGAATAAAAAATATTGCACAAATGTTATACCTTATGGTAATTTCCAATATATACAATACGTACACACTAAGTGATTTTTCTTATTGTAGATGGCAATATGAATGTCGAAGGGAAAGTCAAGGCAGTTGGTGAGGGAGAGTAAAAAGTGTGTGTGTGTGTGTGTGTGTGTGTGTGTGTGTGTGTGTGTGTGTGTGTGTGTGTGTGTGTGTGTGTGTGTGTGTGTGTGTGGTGATTGATGTTTTTCCTTAATATGCAATGACTCCAATGTCCACAGTCACTGATATGTTCCCTGTTTTCTCTTTGTTAATGTTTTTGTATCTTTGCGATGATATAATGAGATGGCACCAGACAGGGCCATCAATATAACTCCTGCTCAGCCATCACCTGTTATTGTTCTGGGAGACGTTTTCCACCAAATCAGATTTCTTGTATATAAACCTTTATTTCTCATTCCCTGTTTTTTGATTTCCTGTGTTAAGATAATAATAAAAAATTACACAGTCTCCATTGAGTGGATAAAGAATAATGTTCCCACTCAGTTAAGGTCATGTTGACTACCAACGATAAAGGGTTCCCACTCAGTTCATCAAGGATACACATTAGTTACAAGTGTTTGGATAAAAGCAATAAAAATTCTATGCTTTTTTCTGTTAAAATTGGCAAAGTAGCTATTAACATAGTAAACCCATCCTCACTATGTAAAGCCTCTTGAGGCCTAGTATGTTCTGCTAATTTATTCTCTCATATTACACACTTATTATACAAAATATTTTTTTATATGTTTTGAAAAATGCTTTACTCGAAAACTCTTTCGGCCAAGGCCTATGGGAATCACATGAGAAAGACAGTGTCTTTTCACACTAGCACTTGCTTTGGTGACCCTTGTACATGTTAAGCTTGAAGGTCTTCCAGCACTAGAATTTGTCATGGAAAGCTCTCAGAACTTTAAGAGAGAAAACAGTCAGGTGTATTAACAGGTTAGTTTTGGAAGACTTATGATTTATCAGTCTTCCTATAAAAACATACATGGATGGCAGTCCCAGTCCGACATCCCAATTTTGATCGTCTTTTTGGTCTATTTGGATTATCTCTTTGCACATGCAACCATTATCTCCTAGTTTCAGACACCTGAATGAGTCCTTATCCTGGATACTCCTTTAGCAACTGGGATACTTTGGCATTCAAACACCTTGGACAGGTTTCTGATCACTGTCTGCCAGGTGTGCAGGAGTGTCTTCAAGTCACGTGATGTGGCAGTCACTTAAAAAAAAAAAAAAATACATGATGTAGTTATCATCTAAATGCTAAAATTAAAGAAAAAAGAAATCTTTCACTGGTAATATATAATATAATAAATAGTGCCATTCTCTTCTGTCAGGGGAGAAGCAAAATCCAACAGAGTTATCAAAGGCAACGGAGTCCAGGCAGACACAAGTAGGTCCATCTTCAGTCATTCCACAAAGGCTGAGTGGCAATATTTTGGCAGGCATATGTTGAGTCAAACATATGTCTGCATATCTAACTTACCCACAAGATGGCATATAGAAACTGTCAGAGCTCTCACTTATTACTTTCTATTATAAACACTGCTGCTTCAGGGCATCCACTGCAGCCACGTCTGCTATAGTTATGACTGCTGCTCACCATCAGCCCCACATCCACCCAAAGGCTCTGAGTGGGGATTGTTTTGTTATTGCTGCCAGTTCTCCAAGTAGATTTTCAGAGGAAGTCCACTAACTCTGTCCACCAATACAATTACACACATAAATAATACATAGAATGTGAGTTGTAATTTAACAAGTGGAAAACAAATGGAAACATTCTGTTGTTAGTTCTGATTAAAAGGGAATCAGCCAGGAGGCATTCCAGCAGATAAATAACACAATCAGTGAGCTGCAGTTGGATGGATCAGGGCCCTCTTTGAGAAAGTGGGTTTAGTGAAGACTCAGAGCCAAGCCCTATTTGCACAGAACTGGTATTACCAGGGGACCTCAAGTAAATAAAAATAATTGTGAAGGTTATCTTAATCCCATGCAAATCTGCCATGTCTGTAATTTGTAAAGTAAAATTTCTACCCAAAATTCTACTGTATTTCCCAAGCCAAAACAGAGGTTTTAATATTAGTCCCATGCGTAGGCATCTGTGTTTTGGGGTTTTTTTTGGGGGGGGGGGGGTTGTTTTTTTTCTCTGCACCTTTTTTCTGCGTCTCTCCTATTGAAGAATTATGGAGGCTGCCTTAGCAATTCTAACAGAATTTTTGGTGCAACTTCAGGGGGCTTTTTGTCGTTGGGGAAACAGGTGTTGTGCAGAGCCTTGACATCATATCTGGTGATGAAACCAGTAAATTTGAGTTGCTTATCCCATGCAAATGTACCACGTGAAACACAGATGTGGGGGGTAAATTCTAAATTACATGACGCCCCCTGGAAATACTACTCCTGTGTGAATAGAGCTCTAGTTGACTCTTAGCTGAAGGAAACTCTCTTGCTCTTTGGCTGAAAGTGTCAGACATGGCAAGTACTCAGCAGGAATTGCTGTCGGGAGAGGGTGACCAGACCCCACCTGGACCTGGATTTTCTCATTCTCTAGTGGTTGTCTGTTTTAGCGTTACCATTTTTCTGCAATTGAAGGACTATGGCTTGATCAACAGTTATTATTAGGAAAGGTCAGAAGATGCAAATCTCAAAACTTCATAAATACTTTGACTTTGAGGAGCCATGGCCTCCTCTAAGCAGCAAAAAGCTGGAGGTCAAGTTGAAGTCTTGGATGACCGAGAAAACTTTGTGAGAGTGCAGCTTGTAGGATTCCTAAAAGGGCAAAAAAAAACCCCCTTCGGAATCTGAAATTGTGTAGCACTGTTCTGTGCAGCCATTCCGGCACAAATATGACCCTCATGGAAGAGCCATCATAAGAAAACCTTTCCTGTGTCCTCACCACAAAATTCAGTCAGACATTTGCAAAGGAACACTTGAACAAGCCTGATGCATTTTAGAAACCAATCCTGTGGACTCTCCAACTGTCAAGCACAGGGGTGGATCCATCATGCATTGTGCTTGTGTGTAGCCAGCGGCAGAGGGAACATTTCGCTATTAGAGGGAAGAATGGATTCAAATAAATACCAGCAAATTCTGTAATCAAACATCACACCCTCTGTAAAAAGGCTGATGATGCAAAGACGATGGCTTCTACAAGAGGATAATGATTCTAAACACACTTCAAAATCCACAATGGACAACCTTAAGAGGATCAAGCTGAAGGTTTTGCAGTGGCCCTCACAGTCTTTAGACCTAAACATCTTCCAAAATTGACTGGTAGATCTCAAAAGACTAGCGTATGCAACACAGCCCAACAGTCTCACTGTATTAGATGCCTGTTGATTAGAATAATGGGTGAAAATCCCCCAAATAAAAAATAAAAGACTCTTAGCAAGACATGAAAAGCAATTACAGAGTGTGATAGTTGCTGTGTTACTAAGTACTGACCATGCAAGGTGACCAAATTTTTGCTGCAGGTCTGTTTCCATTTTTGTTATTCTTAAACTGTCAAAGATTCAAATAAAAAGTAATGTTTCTTGAAATGTGAAGAAATTCATCATCTTTAACGTAATGTCATTTGGAAATCAGGTCATCTTTTTACTTAGCACATGCCACTGCATAGTAACTGGCCATTTTTTGATGAATGCCTGTACCATTAGAAAAACATATATGAAATATCCATTTTCTGTGCTATTATCATCTTCTATTGAACTTTGACTAGTTTAAGATTCCATACTGTGTTTCAGTTGTGTTTTCCAGCTAATAAAGCGCAGATATAGGCTTCTGCAGGCATCTGTTTACAAAAAGATATTCATACAAATGTAGCAGAACTGGCCTCTAACTGACCTTCTCTTACCCTCTCTGACTTCTCATGAGAAACGGAGGTGTAAACCAGCCAACTGATTGAATTATAGACCATCTGGTTTACTTATAATGAAATGTGATTTCGGAGAGAGACGGGATGTCTGGCTCAGTGAACTACCCTTCTCACACGTTGAAGGAGGAGAGCCAAAAGGTCAACGCCTTTACCTCATGGGCATCTCCTACCTAGGATGTCCCATGTTAAGGCTGGAGAGACAAATGACATGCCTCAGAGGAATCCACAAAATCAGCAAATGCTGATGGGTTGTAAATTGGACATTCTTGAAGCAACTGTGGTATATGCTTGTGTGCTTTTTCTCAATACTCCAGAATAACCAAACTTCTATGCTAAACTTAACTTTTGATGTTTTCACCCTACAGGACTCATTGTACGCATAATATTGGTGTTTTCCCAGTATCTCTAACCTGAAGTATGACAAAGTTGTGATTTTAACTGTTTTATAAAGTTTGACTGAATTTTTATCATGGAACCATACTGCCATCTAGAGGTTCATGACAAAACGCTTGACGTGATGCATTTATTAATAAGTAACTGTAATAGTGAAAATCATCTTGGGCAAATATAGTCTGCCTCTCTTTATTTCTTTATTTTGTGTTAGTTATACCTTGAGTCATCATTCATATTAGGACGAGTATTATAAATTGTCACCATGATTATCGTTTAATGTTGTCATCCAATCATAGGAATTGCCTAACGCATGTTGTGGACAGTGTCGAAATGTCATTGAAAATCGTCCATTCAAAATATATGTGATTGACCATAGTGAGAAGCAGATGAGCCCCTCGTGTGAATCATTAATTAATTCCAGCTTCATGAGGCGAGATTACATCGTGCGCCACAAACCATCTCACGTGTGTGACGGCCTGCCCATTAGACACGCCCCGGAGCGAGATTTAAATGTCTGCAGCTGCAGCATGAATTCAGTACGCGTTACTCAGTCTTGTCTTAAGTTATGTTACGTTATGTCTTAGTTTTGTTTGTTACTTCTTAGTTGTCTTAGTCTTGTACAGTCGTTTTGCTCTTAAAGTTTTCCCGTCTTCGAGCTACGCCAAAGCCATACTGAGTAGCGTGATTTAATTTTCCGAAGACGTGTTTCTATACTTTTGCCGTAAACTTTAATTTTTCTAAGCCACACGTTTTGTTTTAGTCTGTAAATTTTAGTCAAATAATAATAATTTTGTAGACCCTTTTCGATCGGCCATCGAAGAGACTATCAATTTTGTTACTATCAGTCTAAAATAATCCTTCACGGACTCAACCGAACCAAAACCCTGCAGCCAGCTGTTGATCCTTGGTCTGGGTTAACAACCATCCGGAGCCGTCCCTTATCTGTAACCGACACCGTAGAACCCAGTTCGAGAGACATCACCGTCCAACATCAGCTCTTCACCTTGGTGTGCCTGGGCCTTCCACCGGACCACCGAGCAGATCGAGCCACGGACGAGCACCCGGGCATCTTCGAGTTAGTTCGGAGCAGAACTCACCGGGACGTCATAAACCAGTAGGCATGCTCAGCGGGTTTGAATAAGAGTTGGTCCGTGAGGTTAAGATACTGCTAATTTATCCAAATTCTCCCAACTGCTCGTTTAATCCCTTAACTTTACGTTTGCGTCCCTATTATCCCCTTACAACTACTTCTCACTATCGCCAAACTTGTTTGTCATCGGGTTGCCATAAGTTTCTTTTGTGTTCTGTCATATCACCTCATATCTACAAGTTTCTGAATGGAAAGTCTAGTTTCAGATGCCAGATGGGTCAACTGTCAAGACCAAAGTTATCTGTGTGTATTGTTGGTGTGAACTGAATTATCACCGCAGCACATCCAGTCTGAAGTACCACTTGATGACCAAACACACGGCGAATGCGAATTCTCCGCCGCCTCCTTGTCAAAACCAGGCGACAGTGGATGGCTTTCAACAGAGGCATATGAATACTATTATGTTCAAAGGAAACTTAAAAAAGGAAAGTTTAAGCCATGGTTTAACTGCACTAATGCCTGAGTCCTAGTGTACAATGATGTGCACTTTGTAACTTTATTTTGGATCACCCTGTTTTGATCCCTTAGAAAGGGCTGTTGAAGGGGCTTTTTTTGTAACCAGCTGTCATCTGTTTATTGACAGTGTTAAATTGTGTGAGATTTGATTCATTCAAATGTGAATGATTGCTCAAAGTGAGAATGTTAGTGTGAAATATAACACTACATGTTGTTTTCAATAAAAAAACATTTGCACAAAGCAAGCCTATTCAATTTTCCATGTTGATAAGAGTATTAAAATGATAATTCAAGGGACATTTAAAATAGATGAAAATGTGTGATTAATTTGCGATTAATTGTGAATTAACTATGACATTCATGAGATTATTTGCGGTTAAATATTTTAATCGATTGACAGCACTATACAAAATACAAACCTCCTTCTTCGGTGTGTTCAAACTTCTATTACTTGATGCCAGCAGCACAGTGATTCTGACTGCTTGGGATAAAATTGAGTATGTACTCAAATAGTTCGAGAACTTTAGGGAAATTTTTGCAGAAGTCGGAAGGGGCTTAAAATATATCAAATGTTGATTTTAGCCACTGAATGTTGTGTAAGTAGGTAGTTAAACAGCATTTTAATGACATTGCAACTATTTGAACCACTGACCTATAGTTTTGTATTTGTACTTGTACAGCTTCTGGAACACTCCAACTTTTATTTCTTTCAATTTATGCTTACGCATTGACTCAGTCAGCAATTATTTGCCACATCAGCTTACGCTGTTTTTTCTTAAACACATACTTGTATACTGCTAATAAATTTCTTACTATTTGTAACTGCACTGGGGTGATGAAGGATGATTGTGCCCATTTTTCTCCTGTTGCCATGATAAACCATGTTACCTACATTCCATTGACGAGAGCTCATGCGTATGCTTTACTAATGGTTAACTCAAGGTTGATTGAACTAATTGTCACCTCCTTTGAAACCACAAACTGTTGATTTTGACAACTTAGAGTGAGTCAACTTGAGTTCAGGTTTAAACTCAGAGTTGGTTGAACCTGCTGTCTGAAACAGATCCCAGTTGGCACACCTGACCCACAAGTATTGAAAACACACACACACACACACACACACACACACACACACACACACACACACACACACACACACACACACACACACACACACACACACACACAGACATACCATTACCTCTTCTCCTTACTCCATTCTCCATCTATGCCCTATTTGGATAAACTGAATTAACTAAATAATTAAATTCAGTAATTAATTTTCCCAACTGACATCGAACACCAGTCAAGGGACACAAATTTTTTTCTCCCCAGATGAACAGAATGAAAACAAAGTAAAACAAAAAGCAAAACAAAAAGGTTAAAAAGTAATTAGTGTGTGGTGGTGTATGTCTGAAGTGGTTTTCAATTGATTGCAGCATTGATCTGGCCAAATTAGAGTTGTGGAAGAGCCCAAATGTCATTGCAAAAGGTCTCACTCTCTCTCTCAGACATTCACTTAGGCAGTCCATCATTGCAATAGGCAACTACGAGCATCTACTTGAAAACATTGGAGAGGTATTTGTTGATGTAAGGTTGATGTAAGTGGCAAGTAGGATAAACCTTAAAATGCTGTCTGAAAAATTTGACATGGCACTGCAACATTATCTCCTTGGTGTATACTTCCCACTTGGCTTCATATTCTAATTTTAATGGACAGCAGTGTACATATAGGTCTGGTTTTATGGTATGTAGGATACAGGGTTAGTGCATCTGTCTTCTTTGCCATGTCATTGTCAGGATCAGCATTGGCAGGCTATTACGATTATCTTTGTCACGTTTCTTACTTACTTTATTTTTTCGTTTAAGACTTGCACTTGCATTTGCAAATGTCAAGTCAGCGCTCTTGAAAGCACTTCCAATCTGCATGATTTTGGGGGCTACCTGGACTCTCAGGGTCAAGAGCTGATAACAAAATTTATGTTGCATGGATCGCTTTGTTATCACAGATGTGGAAAAGCTTGGTTATGACAGTACTGCTGTTCTCTCAGAGAAGCTAATTATGTGGAAGAAAGATGGATGAATTACCATAAGTTAGGAATGGAATGAACATTTGTTTCTGACAATAAAATCTCACCATGAAGTCAATTCAGCAGCTGTTCTGGAGCTTTTGATCATAGTACCTGTTTGAGCAGAAAGTTTGCTGACTTGCCATTTTCTGAGGAAGTGACGTGTGATGTGATCGGAAAGCTCTAAAACAACTAATAAACAGACCTTGTGGGAAGAGAATTTTGTGAACTACCATCTCAAAGCTCAAGCTCAAGTCCAGTCACAAACATTTCCAGCAATTTCTATTATCAGTTAATAATAATAATTAGTTGAAGTTTATCAGTTTTTCCCTTTGATTCATTCTGTAGTCCTTAAAATATCCGGGAAAAAAATGCTGATCACAATTTCCCAGACCCCCAGATAGTGTCCTCATATGGCTTGTTTTCTCCAAACAACAGTTCAAAACTCAAAGATATTCAATTTACAATATACTCACATCATTTGCTTGATACATTACTTAGATGAGCAATCAGTTATCAAAATGTTTATGTGTTCAAGGTACGAAAAGTTGATATACCTTGCGGACCAGTACATGCCAACATCAGCTGCCGTTGCTGTTTCAGGCTGCTTGTAATCATAAGCCTAATCGTAAGCCAGCTCTATTTGAATCTAGAATGATGACTTTGTCTGCATCTGCAATGCAGTAGTAGAGTTAATTTGGGGATCCAGGACAAAAGAAGCTTAGTAGCCTTTGTGAAAGGGTCATGCATAAAGTCAACTGCACAGACAGCATGTGCAATTTTACCATCAAGCTGCAGGCAGGAATGCACTAGGAGACCTTAGTTCTTTCTGGCTTTCAGGTGAAATAAATACAAGCAATTATCTTATGATCTTTCAAATGGCTTCCTGAGACCACAAGTGGAAGCTGTTTGATCAATATGCCCTATGTACCCTTAGAGAAACTACATAAAGAAACACAGCACAGCATCTCCCCTTGCCTGACTTGTGTATTGATCTGCAGGGGAGTACGCGGCTTGCAGAGCGTGAGCTGAAATTACTCAACACTCCAAAAACAGAGCAAACGAGTGGCACATCACTGATCTTCCCAGGCAGAACTAGTCCAACAGTTGTTGAGGCAGAAAGATGGCAGTGACAGAACATGATCAGAGTGTTCAACACCTAATGAGAGTACATTCTTCTCGGAGAAAAATGAATAGACCTCGTCACTAGGACGGAGTGACAGACAGATATACATTCATATCAGGCTGTCAATTACTAGATTCGCATTTTGAATATACAAACATACTATATGTGGGCAGGCAATGAGACATTGATAAACAACAGCACGAAGAGTGCTTCTTTTATTCTCAGCTTTAGGCTCAATATGGAAAAAATGCTCACACATGCACACACAGTGGCGGTTGGTCTGTCTGTTCAGTCTGGCAGTCTAAGGATTTTGTCCAGAGTGAAAATGGCTACAATGATGAGCTTAAATGGTCACTTGGAGGGCCAGATAAGATATTTCCCTCTTACCCTCAGTGAAAGTCTGTCTCTCATTGCATACATTTTTCCAGCAATGATGATGTTCTACTGGACAATGTTGATGATATGTGGTTGTCCTGAGTAACAACATAATAACTTTGATGTGAAGTATTTTGATTGGCATTTTTAGTTTTATTTTTTTGTGATTCAATGGATTCAGTTCACCAGCCTGGTATTTTGGAGAAAAAAATAAGTAAAAAAAAAAAAAAAGAAAAAAAAAAATGGCCTCAGCAACAAAGACCAAATTATCTCCATGGCTAGATACTGGAAAGTCTTAGCAAAGAAGTATTTTGGTGATTTGGTAAACAGATTTGTAGTATGCAAGTTATGACTACAGGCTGTAAATCATCAAGGAAATTGCTGAGCACAGTTTCAAATGAATTGTAGCTTCAACTAAACTTGAAAATAAGAAAAATGATTCAACTTACAGTAAAAGAACTAAAAGCAAGTCAAAAGAAAAACTACCTGAGATTATTGCTCATGCTTTAGTAGAAATCAAATTGTTTCTAGATTTTTCCATGAATTCAATGAAAATGATGATTGGCTGTGTCCAACCTAGAGCCCAGCCATCAAAAAATAAAAGCAAACAGCCCAAAAAAGTCTTCAGAAACTTTCATTTTTACTTGCCTTGCCTCATAGACACCATCTTTCATTGTTAGGGTTAGGGTTAGTGTCAACGTATAAGAACTGTTAATTGCGATGTTTTCCTTTCAAAAATTGTAACCATTATTATGTTAATTAAAATGTCTTATCCTAATGCCAATATCTTAATTCCTCTTGATGTTTAACTAATGACCCAGGCTTGCATGTTGAATTATGCGATGGTATCCGCTATTCCCACAAGGACAGCTGAAATGTGTCCCAAGACTGCGGAGTGTGACTCATGTCAACAAGGTAGAAAGGTCAGCCTTTCAGAAAAGTTTTGCTTTCAAGCGCATCAGTGGTTCAGAGATATACAGTATGTGTAAGGCTAAAAGAGAGTTCAAAGCTGAAGTTCAAAGTGCTACTCAGAGCAAGAAGCTGAGCTCAGTTTGGTGTGCGGGGGCTGAAAAGAAATGCATGTTAAGCCAAGTAGTAATGCATGGGTTAAATGTACTAAAATACTGCTAAAGATCAAATACAGACATTTGCTAATATATCATACTTAAAACATCTTGCTTGCAAGATTGTGTGAATTGTTTGTAGGACATGAGTTTACTGTTGCTTCTATTGTACATTGCTGAGGAGAGCATCACTTAAATGGTTAAAAGCTTTAAAGAGAACTGTAAAAATCATTGCTGCCTAAGCTACTGCTAGGTTTCACTCTTATCACTGTTCCTTGCTCTCTGATTTAGGAGCCAACAATTGACAGATAAAAAATTTGACTAGGGTCCAGCCATAATGAATGCAACAACACCAAGACAATGAGTGTTGTGTTAAGAACCACTCCTGCCTGCTGTGTCATGTTTTACTGTAGGAATATCACAGTTTTCCATAATGATAGGTGTGGGACGTCTGGTGTCTGTGATGGTGGATTCCAAAATTGTATCTAGAAGTGAATTTTTGAGTTTATTTTGTATTCTGCCCTGTTTTGACTCGGCTGGTTTGTATTTTGCCAACTGTGCTGGGACTGATTAGCAGCTCATGAAGAAAACAATTCATTTGCTGGTGTAACAGGAAACTGAACTGAATGATATCTCTAACATTAAACACATGACATTTAACACACACTGCGTATGTGTCTGGTGCATTTAGTTTGTTCACAATGTTGGAAACCAGTTCCTAAGGAGCCAGTTTCACAGCTGACAAACACTTATCTCATTAAAAAGTCGCAGTTGTAAACTTTTGATGAAATTGTCTTTGGGCACATTGTGAAACAAGACCACTGGAGGGATTTCACTGATTTTTTTTTTCCAATACAAAAGTGGCTAAGATTGGACAATGTTTGTGGCACACATGGTTTGTGTTTACAAAAATCACTTTAGACAGGAATCAACATTGAAAAAGTCTGAGCATATTTCACTCTCCTATTTATTTATTTATTTTTTGATAAAACAAAAGGGCGCAAAGTCTGAATTAAAAAAAAAGGTGAAGACAGGAATGATGACAGAAAAGAGCTTTCCAGTGTGACCAGTGGACAGTTCAACTTACATACATTCAATCAGTTCAACATTGATTTGCAGTGACTTGGTCACATGGCATGGAAGCTAGTGAAAAACAGCAATTATTTTCAATTAGTTATGTAAAAAAAATGAAATAGACATTAGCAGTCAAAATAGGTGTGCTACATGACACAAATTTAGTGCCATTCTTCACTACTGGCCAATTCAGCACAGGTGTTGCCAATAAATTGTTTTGTGTCAATCGAACAGTCGTTTATTGTCGGTCCCTAAGCCAAACACTAATGTTAAGAGCAAGAACTCTGAGGTAAGCTAACTGTCCTCTTACTGCCAACACTGGCTAGACAGATAAGAAAATGCTGCTGGAATCTAGAGTGAGTGTGTGCGGAATATCCAACTTCAGCATGGTAAATTTCTGCTTTCTAAAAATCTGTTGAGTTGCAACTCTCGAAAAGTAGGCTGCTAAGGTTTGATATATTTATAAGGGAATCAATTTCAAATAGTGTTGTTTTTTGTGGATGTTTGACCCATTCATCCACCCTGCCTTCCTCCATTTGCAGACTTTCTTGCTCTTTATTCTCTTTATTCTCTGAGCGTCTAATATTGCCATGGAGGGGTTTGCAGTGGAATTAGTTGAAAGCCCTGTGCATCTCATAGAAGCATTAATGGTACTTTGTGCATCTATATGAGATGCCAAGGTGTGCTCTGGTATTTGATGCTCTGGGAATGAGACCAGGCTCAATAAGTCAGCCCTGCTAATATTTGTTTTCCCTCGTTGAATTTGAAATTCAAAGATTCACTGAATAACATATTGCACTCATGAGGTTATAATGTAGAGTGAGAGAAAAACACTGGTGCATTTGGTTGGTCTATAAATGGATTTATTTCATATCAATCAATATGAACTGCAGCATGTTTCCATTGGAGCATCTTCATTCTACTGCTGGTCAAGCATGAATTACATGGAATTAATTAGAATTATTGACAAAACATTGTTGGATGTATCCCATGTTCACCTTCACAGGTGCGTGTAAGGTCTTGTGTTCTCCTACAGTGAAGGTGTGTGTTCATTGTGTGTTTTATCAGATATCGGACATTTGTCTCAGAGGATGCGGGCCCCAACACGCTTGTTGCCACAGTGCTGGCGAAGGACCCTGATGGAGATGGGATCACGTATAAAATCACAACAGGAAATGAGGAGGGCAACTTCGTCATTGACAGCCAAAAAGGTTGGATTTTTGAATAATCTGTCCTTTTCTCTTGTTCTTCTTACCTGCATATTAGCTCTCAGATAACTATCAGTGATTTTTAGTTACATATGTTAATTCACATTTGCACCACAAGCGTAACACAACAGACATCTTAATGTGCATACCATACACAAACATACAATTTAGAATTCTAAAGAACCTCCTCACTCTACTCATTTATTCCATTTTTCAAATCAAGATAAGATAAAACATAAAAATAAAGTGATAAAAGAAAGGGGGAATTGATTAGAAATGATTAAAAATGAATCAAACTGGCCTGACCTGGCTCTCACTCTCTCTTCCCTCTACATCCATACACACACATACACATAATTTCTGAATGCATCTAATACATTTTATTCACGTACATCCTGTTAATTATTGAAGCTTATCTGTATTTTTGTCCTTTTCTTGTTGTTTCTCTCTCTTGGCTTGTCAGGTCTCATATGTGTTGTCCTGTTAATCACTTGATTGCACTATTAATAATCACACTCCAAAAAACAAGCAAAAAATAGTAGTGTTTTTAACTTGCCTGTTCAAATTTTTAGAGAGAAGTCTTAGAACGTTAGGCTGCTCAGGGGCTGCTATTATTTTGCTATTCACTTCCGTAGATTTAGCACCAACCCTGAAATATCCACAAAGATTGTTTTTTTCCCCCTGCAGTTATTTTCACCGTGCTTCGCTGTCTGCCCTCCTGCTATATTTACAAACACTGTATAGATGTAAAGCTCTGCAGTTTGTCAAGTGTACCTTAGAGGGTTTTGCCAGGATGCTTCACATGGTGCATAGTTTAGTTTCATGTCCTTCAAGGTGTCCATTATCCAGTGGGTGAGGATGCTTCACCAGCCGTCTTCTTTCTGCGAGGAGCTTTGTCGAGGATATTTAAATCGTGACAGGTCATGTCATGGAGACGTTCGAGTAATCAGTGAAAGTGTGAGGAGTGTTTTTACCATGTCTTTGTAACAAAATATCATCTGAGGTTTCTCATCACACATCTCAACTTCCTCTGAGGCAGGAGCAGCAATGCCAGGAGCAATGTGAAATAGGAAACTCCGTTAATGATGCAGTGTGTGTGTGCGCGTGTGTGTGTGTGTGTGCGTGTGTGTGTGTGTGTGTGTGTGTGTGTGTGTGTGTGTGTGTGTGTGTGTGTGTGTGTGTGTGTGTGTGTGTGTGTGTGTGTGTGTGTGTGTGTGTGTGTGTGTGTGTGTGTGTGTGTGTGTGTGTGTGTGTGTGTGTGTGTGTGCGTGCGTGTGTGTGCGTGTGTGTGCGTGTGTGGTAAGTGGGGGGATGGTGGCAATTTCATAGTGGTTCAACCCTTTTGTAAATTGCAACCCCCCTCTGAATCTGCATATCATATTATAGGGTAATGTGATGACTTTTACAAATTCAATTACTCAAAACTTCAAGGCACAATTTCCTCTATTCACCAGCAATGACATTCACTGTCAGCTGATAGTGGCGGTCATTTTGTCGAGCGAGGAGAAGACTTGTAGCTCGTAATTCGATTCCATCAGCTATCAGATGATGAGCACAAGCTTGATTTGCCATTTGTATTGTTTGGCTCTGATTTGCTTTTTGTCACACTGACCAAATTCCTGCCCATCATTGCTCATTAAAGGTCAACTTTGTATTCTCATACCAGCTTTGTCTTAAAGTTAAATGTAAAGGCGAAGTCTGGACGGAGGACAGCTACTGATTTACCTGCCAAATTTGTATTTGTTACTCCATGCGCATGCTGATCTGCAAATGGATGTATTGACATTGCTGGTATTTACATTGATTTATTTAGCCATTTACCTGTTAGTCAACGGTGTTTATCAATGGGTCAAAACACCCTGTTGTATCTTCACTGTGGGTTAATGTATTGATTTTTTATATATTTTTTCCAGTTAATTGATAAATGGTTTATTAAGTCAGTCATCAACTACTGTACTGATGACCTAGTTTACTCCAAAATGTAATGGAGAGCAAAGAAGGTGCAGCATGGAAAGGCTGTACCAAGTTCAAGAGAATTACCTCACAAATAGCCAATAGATTAATGCATTAATTGCTCATTAATACAGTTTAATACAGTAATACAGTTTCCTTATAGCCTTGTCACAAATGTAGTGTGCCTTTAGGTGTGAGTGACATGGAGTATGTTATTTTATATCGCAGTAACAGTATAGATCACGATATGCCAATTGTAATGACAACTCAATTAAGAAATGGTTTAAGATAATCGTACCTTATCATAGTTCAGCACATTTAATTATTTTCTTCTCTTTTTTTAGGACTTCCATACAAACAGAACATGACTCAATTAACTTTCAAAATGGAGACTTTACGGTTCAAGGTTTAAGTGAGAACAACAGAGGTGCAACCGAGGTGTGACCTTGTGAAGCAGCTGGATTGCTACATTGTGCTGCCCACCCTGATTATAAAGCAAAGATACCAAAGCTGTTTTCTCATATAAACTCCAGACAATGTCTGTGGAATCTGGCCCAGGCATTGTTCAGTTGTAGCACATTTGTCCGTGTTGTCTAGCACATTGATTCTATATTTCGTAGTGAATCAAATGCATTTCTCTGCAGGTGAAAATGGTACCCAACAAAACACTACTTACTGTTTACCACAGTTATTTAAAACTGTGATGATTAGTTCACTCATTTCAGTATGTGCTGATTTGCTTTTTTTATGTATAATATTCTGGACTGGTGGTTGGACAAAAAGTAACCTGAAGTCATGTGCATTTTTTCATTATTTATGGTATAGTATAAACTGATTGAGTTAAGTAAGTAATTGAAAAAAATGTGACAGTGAAAATGACAGTGGGTGGCTGTGGGTGGCTGTGGACTCAGGAGGTAGAGCGATCCACATGCCGAAGTATCCTTGGGCAAGATAATGAACCCCAAAAAAACTGCCCTGGATGCTGTGCCATCGCTGAATGAATTCATATGTATGTCGCTTTGGATAGAAGTGTCTGCCAAATGACTAACTGTAATTGTAAAATATGTTTGAGTATGAATATGTTCTTCATTTATGTAGCATTTCATGGCTTTCTTGCCATTCACAAAGTCCAGACCATTCAGACTGGGGGTTCATTGTCTTGCTTAAGGTCAGTTTGACATGTAAACTGGAGAAGCTGGGGATCAAACTTCCAACTGTCCTTTAAACAATCTGTCATCAGAGTTGATGCTGAAGATTACTTTTCTGTTAATCGACTAATTGATTAAATGTTTCAGTTCTATGATACATCAGTCCTAATAAAAAATACTGTAACTGAGTAGGATTTGGGTAGATAGCTAAGGTGAGGTTAAAGAGTCACCATATGCAACAGAAGAGATGAGAAAATGGATGGAATTCTGTTTCTGCAGCATTAATATGAGCTGCTTGGAGTGTCCTTCCTTTATGTCAATGTCACAGAATATGACTTTATTAAGCACCTTTAGGGGTGATGGATTTAGACATGCACATGCACAGAGGGAATTGAGCCTAATGCAGAGGCACACAAAGGTACTATACAATTTGTCTGCATCTGTGTGTGTGTGTGTGTGTGTGTGTGTGTGTGTGTGTGTGTGTGTGAGTGTGATACCATAATGCTTGTAATATGATCCAATATCTTGTTTCAAAGAGCCCAATATTTGGTCATTAAAACTATTTTATGATTCTTATAATGGAAGGCGAACACATTGGATTCCTCCCACCCTCTCCATCCCATCTCATTCTCTCTGAGCGACTGATCAAAATCATTTATTGCCTCCTCTCCCCTCTCATCCCTCCCCATCCTAAATGTCCGACAATCCTTCAAGCGATTGTTTTCCTCCCTTCCGGCAGGAACAGCTCTGCCAGACTCCCTCTCCAAGTTAATTTGCCTGTAACTCACCCTGGAATACAATGTGTTTCCCTGAGATTTAAGGCGCCCATTAGGATCCAAGCAGACTGGTCAATATGATGATCACGCTCTTCCTATTAAAACCCATAAATACAGAAACACCCGCTCTGTTGGAAGGCAGGAAGTATTTACTGACAGCTAAGGGGAAATGCTAGCACTAATAAACAGGCTTTGATCAAATCCCTTTTTTCCTCAGCAAAGTTTTATGGCATTTTGGAAGAGGATTTCCTTGAGAGTGAGGCAGTAGCTTTGTTTTCAATGAAGACCCCTTGATAACCAGTGATGGGGTAGCATTCCCTGTCCTATTGTCTTGTTTTATTTCTATTGTTTAGTCTTTCCTTCTGAACTGCTCACCTCTTATCTGTTGTGTTTGGTCTGATGTACTGACCTGTGTCTGATCCTGGTTTTATGTAACAAACCCACATTGCTTTGCCCCCATTCTTCTCCCCGGTTCCCTCTGGCAAATATATTGTTATTCTCTCTGTCTCTCCTTCACTATTCCACTTCCCACTCCTCTTTTAAGCTCATTCTTTTTCTTGACTCCATCATCACTTCACTTCTTCACTTCTCCCTCTCTGTTTCTCATATCCAGTCTGCATTTTTTCTGGCATGATGCTGAGCAGAGCAAGCTCTCCCTCCATCCGTCCCTCCGCCTTTCTCGACAATACTCTGTGTTGTCTTTCACCAATCCCTTGCTTCATCGTTCTACTTCCTCCCTCCGAGCTGCCTTTATGTGAAGTGACGGCTGCTCACTGAACCTTGAGGAAACATCTTCTCCATCTCTGATAAGCAATGATATGTGCTGGCCCTGTTAGCAGCAACACGGACGCACGCACGCACGCACGCACGCACGCACGCACGCACGCACGCACGCACGCACGCACGCACGCACGCACGCACGCACGCACGCATGCGTGACATACCCAGACACAAATGTAAACATACACAAACACCTGCATGTATGCACAGAATTAAAAAATGTATACGTATATATGCATCAGCACACATATAGGCCAACACATAGGCACACACACGCACACGGCCATAACCCGTACCACAGGAACTCACAGATTACAACAGACACTCGCTGCTTTGTTCTTGGAATGTCCTAAAACGTTTTCCATGTCCCATTTTCAAACACTTACCCGGCATGTGTTGCTCTCATCTCAGCCTTTTTAGAAGGCCCTATTAGATGTTTATGCCAAGCAGAGGAAAGCAGGGATCAGACTACAGGGCGCCTCCGGTGCTCTCTGTATATGTAACATAGTGAGCAGGCCGTAGCCTCTCCGTGTGTCTGCCTGCTGCCTTTACTGAACTGGTCACATTTGTCTGGCCTTCTGTCTCTATTCATTAAGCATGAGAGCACATTCTGGTGCTGTCGGAGCAGCGTGGGTGGAGACAAAGAAGGGTGGACTACAGCATACACTCTTAATGCATATTTGGTATGGATATACATGTCATTTTTATTCTAATTCATCATTCTAGGGACCAAGAGTCCAACTTTCTCACTACTGACTACTGCCAGTATTTCTTTCCACCACCATGACAAGTGCTACCATTACTGTAGCTACTTTTTAATACTGTAGTACTACTTGTGTAAATGTCAACAAATGATAATCTGCACATTTATAAAATTAAAAAAACAAACATATTTTCTTACAAAGTATTGATTTAGATGTCCAGTTTTTGAGGCACAGATTTCTGCCTTCACCCCAACACAAATGACTTATTTCTTTCCTGAAACAGTGCTCCTGTCCCTCTTTCCACAGAGCATACTGTCAACGGTTTTCATTGGGACTTTATCTTCAATGGAAAGTAGTTTTGGAAACATTTTCTATGAAGACCACATCTATAGTGTGTTACAGGGGCATTCATTAAGAATTCTAATGCGGAGGAGGCAGGGGAGCGTGGTAGCCCGCATTGTTCATGTTCAGACATTTCTGTTCAGAGACCTTTATTTTGAAATAACTCAATAACTCGTTCCTCTACACACAACATACTACATGGAAACTTAGCATCGTTACGACAGTTGATTGCTGAGGTGTGCATAGGTGAGTATAGGTTGTCATAATGTATAATAAGCCCTATCAGACAACCTGTAGTTTATGACGAGTCCAGAGCATCCACAAGATACTTGAAGCTATAGATCATACAGCACATCTATAATGTTTCATGACTGTTGATCTAGTGTATCAGAAAGCATTATATACATGTAGATGTAATAGATGTGGTTTTCCCAGAAAGTGTTACTGTTGTTCCAATTGAAAATGTTCACTGTGAGGTGTGTGAATATCTCAGGTTCTGTTCACTTCCATTCTGTTGGGGTGGAGGCAGGAAATTTTCTGATTCCTAGACTCTTCTTATGACATGGTGATGCTAGCATTTGTGGTTTTAAATCAAATATCTCAGTGACCTTTGGACCAAAACTCTTGAGCTCTCAAGCTCATCACTATGGTGCTTCACTCTCACATTACTTAATGTCACTTAACCTAAGCACATTGAGTTTCCTTGTCATGAAATGTGCTCTCTAAATAGTCACCTTGCTTTTACCTTTATGTTATCCTTCATATTATCACTTATCTTGTTCTTACCTGTACATAACCTGTCTACATTACAGCTTATTCATTGTATCATTACTGTGCACCTGCCTTGTACACCACCACTTTTTGCAGGGTTATAGTTCTGTCTTTTAATCTCTTTTATACATACTGTTGAGCATTGTTTGGAGGGAGAAAGAATTTCTTTGCCAATAACTGCCTCCCTGTAATTGTTGTGCATATGTCAGAAGATCTTGACTTGATTGTCATGGAACATTCCTGTCCCTTTCAGGATTAATTGTGATCCCTTAAGTTGTCACCCCTTGCCATTAGGTCAACATTTTAATTTCTCCAAAAGATTGATTTATGTTCAAATGCCTGCAAAGGTGAAACCATTCCTACCAGCCTCAGTTAGCCCATTGTACAGTGAAACCCCTATCAGCCCTAGCCACACACCATACAATAGTCTATTTGGTTTGTTTGATGAGAAATTGGGAGCAAAACATCCAGGCTACTGTCATTTTAGAGTATTGCTCTTTGTGTGTGTGTGTGTGTGTGTGTGTGTGTGTGTGTGTGTGTGTGTGTGTGTGTGTGTAGTTAGGGCATCCATCCAGGTGGGAGGCTTGGCTCGAATACATCCAGCTGCTGAAATTGCCATACTTCAACTGAAAGTCAGCAACACTAGCATTGAATAAGTGTTCCTAAGTAAAAGCCCGCTCTGCATGAAAGAGGGAGCAGACTGAATTGGATACACAGACACTGTTTGTACTGAAGGGAAGGTTGAAAGTCAGGGTTGAAATGCAAACAAAAGTGATGCAGCCTTGAGTGTGGGTTGTGCCGCATGCAGTAGCTATGCTGAATAGACTTCCAGGTGAATACTGGAATTGGCCTGGGTCTCAACAATTGCTATTGAGATGTGTTTCCATCATTATAGTAATTGACTTCGACAATGCTTATATTTGACCCCACAGTATATAGGCAGCCAGCAAACTTCTCTATAGAGTACTTCGTATTTCAAATGATGTATAATGGTAGTCATAGTCCTGGTCTTGAAGTCAATCTTGAAGACTGTTCAGTTAAATACATTCCCAGTATAATCGTCAGAAAATAATGACATTAAGATTTTCTCTGATTAATTCCCTCACACAATCAGAAAGCTGACTTATGTTGACACTGCTGTTCAGTGCATTACTGTATATACACAAGACAGCATAGTGGGTGGATACAAATTATAGATGGTTAAAAACTCTGGAATCAAACAACATTAAGTGAAAGGCTGGAGGGGATTCATTACCAAGTCAGCAGGGTTTTAGTGAATTTCAACACCATTTTGAATAGCATCCAAAAAATGTCAAAGAATAACATATTGAACATTGGTTTAAAATGTTTGGTCGAGTTTTCTTTTAATAGGTCACTAATAGCTTTCGTCAAAGCACATGTTTAGAGTTGTTTAGAATTGTTCTGTTATTGGTATAAAAACTCAGTATAGTACAACATTAGATGCATTAAATATATTGAATACATTTAAATAGACTGCAAGTGGTGCAATCACCCCAGGAAAGAGGGAAGAGAGCCGGGACAGAGCTAAGATAATCCTGCTTGGACCTAAGGCAGTTCCACTACCCAGCAGACTTCTGGCTAATGTCCAGTTGCAGGAAAATAAAATGCATTAAATAAGACTCAGGCTAACCCAGCAATGTGAAACCAGTGACTGCTGTGCATACATTTCAGAAGAGACCTGCCTCTATCACAATATCCCATATCAAGCTATCGCACTCGACATGTAGACTGTAATCCATGCTGATAGAATGCACATTTTCCATGTTTTTACCTTAATTCCACAAGCATGTCCATACCCTCAACAGGGAAGGGAATACCCTGGACCATGTTTACATGAATAATCCTGGCAGCTACAAAACCCCTCCGCCCGAATGTCAGTGCTTCTCCTGCTAACTTACTCCCAGTTGATAAAAAGGGTCAAATCATCAGAAAAATCAATCAATCAATAAATTAAAAAAACACAGTTTAAGTGTGGATAGATAAAGCTACACAGTGCACAATGATCAGTATGTGTTCAGAGATATACTTTATACCAACAGTGACAGCATGCATCCGCAAATGTGTTGATGATGTGGTGATCATAAGGAAAATATAATCATTCCCCAAGCATAAAGCCTGTATGGTTAGACAGGTGAAATCTGTCTCCAAAATCCAAAAGAGCTGCCTCTCAGTCAGGTGACAAGGAAGCATACAGCACCACCAGAGGAACACTGAATGCTGCTATTAAGGAGGCAAAGCTAAGACATTAGAAGGGACTGGAGAGATACAGTACTTCACTACCAACAACACTGAGGATATGTGACAAGTGATCCAGACCATCATGTCAAGGACATGTTTCCACATGAGCTTAGCACGATTTATGTAGACTTTGATCTCATCGACAAAGAGTCCACTGTAAAGTAAATTCTGTCTCTGGAGGACCAGTGACTGTCACTGTCCACAGCAGATGTGAGAAGAATCCTGCTGAGACCGAATCTGCATAAAGCTGCCAGGCCTGATAACATCCTAGACCGTGCACTAAGAACATGAGCCAACCAGCTAGTTAATGTCATTACTGACATTTTTAACATACCGTCATTGATCACACATCTCCACCCTGCTGAAGAAAACTCAGAAATCACTGTACTTCAAGAGGAAACAACGAATATTGTGCCAAGTTCCTGTTAACTTTTGCAGACGGATAGGAAGGATCCTGAAACATTGGAAACATTATGGACCTGTATGGTATATATGCACAGTCCAGGACAGGAGGTCTCTGATCAGTGATATTGGTGTGATGAGGTGCCTGTGTGCAGGACAAAGAATGCTAAAAGACAATACCCAGCCCAGCAACAGCTTATTGACCCTGCTGCCATCTGGCAAGTGTTACAGAAGTAAACGCTGCTGTACCACCAGACTTCATCCTACACACTCCACCATCAATAAGGTTATTTTTTATTACTATTATTTGTTTGTTTTGTATGTAGCATAAAGGGTGTACATCTTGCATTTCATTGTACAACCCTGTGATGTAAAATCATACATAAATTGACCTTGAACCTTAAGGCTTTGGCTTTCTTACTTTTATCTTAATTCACAAGAAAATAATTGCTTGTTTCCCTGATGGACCATTAGCTAATAGATGCTGTATATTGTAATACACTAGCAAATGTTCAGTGGCTCAGTACTGGTTTGTGGAATCAGGATGGGCAACATCTGCAATATATAACAACTGGTTACAGGACCAGCTTCAGCCTGCTTAGTTTTATTTATGCTTTCAAGAACAGCATTAGAATTTTACATACAGTGTGTTTATTCTTTTTCATTGGTGAACCACAAGGGAATCTCAGTCTGTATGTTATCCAGTCAACTAACAGCCACCTCAGATGTTAGAAAAAGACCAACAAATAGTTAGGATCTGAATCTGGTTCTGTGTAGCCAGTCTTCTTGTGAGTGTAACAATGTACCAGCTGGGAATAACAAAACAAGTTACTGTAATACTGTGTTTTGATAATGTAGCACAGACTGGATGAATTATGCCCACATAATTTAATGTGAAAGATTCCTTTCAGGAATTTATGGATCTCTCCCTGTTTGCCATCCATTTCTTTTGTGTGTCACAGTTGCGTGGTTACAAGGGTCACAGTTCTGTGACACAAAAATGTTATAAGTAATACACTGTCCTTCACATTTTGGGGGGAAGTTTTGAGATTGAAGTGAAAAACATTGCACTGTTACAAGATTTCAAGACCTTGTCAGCTGATCCTGAAAATGTCAAAATTAGGCACTCTTCTCACTGTCTTCAATATTTTAGGCATTTGTGTTTCATATTCATAAAGACCATCAAATTTTGAGCCAACACAACATGTCAGCACTATGCCGTGTGCAGAATGTTGTGAAAATCAGGTCAACGTTGCACAACTAGTAAGACTGAGAACAGCCTAAAACTGCATGAATATGGTGGATTTTTGTTAAACCACAGAATCTGGACTCCCTTAACACAAATAGCAACATGGTATCCGTATGAAATAACATACCAACTTTAATTTGGCTTTGAGGCATAATATGCTTGCTTGCTGGCTGTAGTTTGGCCTAAAAAAACTTACTGCCGGACTTTATTGCACTTGGCATAAACCTCTGCAGCAGCCTTTGCTGAATGTAAATGTTCGTGTGCTCCCATGTATATTCTACTGTGTAGGTGTGTGTGAGAGTATATTTGTGCATTTATATGTGTCTGATGCAATGTATGTGGCACGTCATTCTTGTGGCAAAGCTCCGTCCCCTTACACCTCTACGCTCTAAATTGGAATCATCTTTCCCCCTTTCTCTCGCGCTCTTTCCCTCCCTCCCTGTCTATTTTTATCTCTTTCCCTGTCTCACTCACACACACACACACACACACACACACACACACACACACACACACACACACACACACACACACACACACACACACACACACACACTCACACCCTTAACCATGTGCAGCAGTGCCAGGGAACCAGCCATTGTGACAAACACCTCGAGGCAGACACCTCCTCCATGGCAATCCTCCATCTCTTGTGCAACAACACACACACACATGCACACACACATATGCATACACACAATCAAAGGCAAACAGAAGGGACATACTGTATATGTGCAATTCAAATATTATGAGCTTGTATAACATTAACTTTAGCAGAACAGAAATTATCGTCCTCGTTTCGTCTTGTTTCCTTCATCATTCATTTCCACTACAAATCACTCAATGTAAATCTTCCTTCCACATGTCATGCTGGTGCACAGCTATGGATGTACACTCATGAAAAAATTGCTAAGAAATAAAAATCATGCACCATCTGGTTGTAATCTGTCTCATCAGCTCCCTTGGTCTGGAAAACAGAGATATAAGGATGACTAATACAAGCATACATAACTCTGATAAGTATACACATGATTCCAATTCCAGGGTCTCTTGTGTAACAGCAACCAAATGAACACATGACAGCCATATCACCTGCCCCTGTCTCTGAAGATAAGGAGGATGTAATAAGTGTATCTGCACACTTTGTATCTGCAGTGTATCTGTATACTCTCACACAAACACACACAGAGTAAACAGAGCACCAAAGGGTGAGATGAATACAGAGTGGAGGAGAGTCATTCAAAGCAGAGAGTGGGATGCAGATGAGACGCCTACACTGGACTGAAAGACAGAGTCAGTAAGAGAAAAAGAAATAAGGGATAAAATAGAATGCCAGAATGATGGATCTAAAAGGGAATACCGATCAATTTAACTATTCATATGTTGCATAGCAATAATGAAAGAAATTTTTCTCAGACCTAAGAACTTAAGTTTGTGTCCACCAGAAACCTATTTTTCTCTCATTGCTTGCCTTTTTTTCTTTTGATTTACACAAGAAAGACGGGGAGAGTGGAGGATAATGTGGGTTATTTTCCTGCTTCTCACATTCCTATGTTATCATGTTGTGTTGATTCATCATTCTCATACCTTATCCTTTATACTATACAATCAAGATTTCAGAAAAGTAGGGTAAAACATAAGCAAAACAGAAATGCAGTGATGCATCATGATTGGGTATGAAAGGGGCCGCGTCCAAAGGCTTAATATCTACAGACTATCCTAAACTTTCTCGTAAATCTGTTGTTAAAATAAGCTCCCTGGTTTACTTTGACAAATATCTGCAGCGTTCAAATACTGCACTGGACTAGGTCTGAGCTTCTTCGACATGAAAGCATGAATGGAAATCTGACAGAGATGTCACGGCTGCTGTCTCGACAGCTCTCACTGACAGATACAATGGATAGTGTGGCTTCCCGGTAAAGAACACAAATCATGTCTGTAAATGGACCATTCAGTGGCATTTTCACCTTTTACTGCATAGACGGACACTGAAGGTCTTGACAGGAAAAATAAGCCACATAAACACACCATCACACAACAATCATTTGGCAGAGGCGTTTCTTACATTGAGACCAATTTTCGGTCTATTGCATTGCTGAATACTTTGACGTGTGAATGACAGAGGGCACAGACTGATCCACCAACCATACAATTAATGACCACAACAGTTTACCCCTTGGGTTACAGTCGCTTTTGTTGTTCCAGTAATTCTGGCTAATTTTCAGAGTTCTTAACTATGCAACCTGGCCGTTTGGGTGTGCATTTTCAAATCATTAATTTGCACGTGACTGACTCAGTTCCACAGATAGTTACACATATCAGTGCACATTATGATGTGATGTGCACTAAAACTCTGAGATCCAAATGTTTGTTCTTGTTCCCCTCACAGATCAGCTTTGGTTATATTAGCTGATAATAATTTCAGTCCAAACAAAAGAAAAGGGATTTGGTAAAAATGAGAAGCGGACTCTCATTTAAACCAGGGGGAAAAGCAATGGAAGACCAAGCAAACAGCCCAGGACATGAATAACCCTGACAACCAGAAATTTGTGGCCTGGTTTGTGGTCAACAACAAATGTTCTGTAAATGACTGTGTGCGGTCAGCTTTTAATGGCTGCAGTTGAAGCAAAAGTGTTTGTAGTTGTTAATACCATTTGCGGTGAAATTTGCAGATTTATGAGACCCAGTGGTGAAGGACAGCATGGCTGTCTTGTCCTTGAAGACACCCAATTATCATTGCAAACAGTGTACCAAGAACTTCTTTTCATTTCAAACTTAAACGCTGAACATATTGACAGCAATGTTGATATATCATTAACAGCTGACTGAGCGTGTGTTAACCACCTGTTATCTTAATGTTTGGTTGAAGGTTTGATCCGTCTGCGCTCCAGCCCACCCCCTCACCTCCAGGGTGTTGAATATGTCCTCAACGTTACAGCAACGGATGACAACGCCTCAGGCGGCCCTCAGGCCTTGTCATCCACGGCTCAGGTCATAGTGGGAGTGGATGATGTGAATAACAACAAGCCTGTCTTTGAGAAGGTAAGACAAACAATGGCACTCTCACATCATTAAACCTTGTTTAGTTCTGCTCATTATCTGCTTGTGTTTTTGAAAGTGCTGGATAAACATCAGCTCTCCTGGTTGCCTTGCAATGCTTTGCTCGTCTTTCTCATCATCTTAATATATCTGAATGACCTCTTACTCTATCCTTTTCTTTACTGGCTTCTTTTTTCTGCCTCTATCCATCCCATGTAACTCCATCACTCATCTGTCTTCTTCTCTCTGTCTATCTCTGCTATTTATTAGTCTCTATCTCTCCTCTCTGGAGGAGCGATTAGCCGGCTTGACCCCTTGTCTCTGCTCTCTCGTCTGTCTCCTACATCAGCTTAGTCTTTTAATTAAAGCTTTGAGGGATGTGGCAGAAATCCCGACTGACCCACTCTGGAAGCGCTATGTCTCCACCTGCTTTTTTTTAGCCATGTCTTAATTTTAAATGAGGTGACTTTTCATGCCCCATGAGGTATAGCGAGCCAAGATTAGGAGCAGGGGCTTGCTGAGTAAACCTAGCTCAGTCTCTCCTGGGGGAAAGTGAGTGCCAAGTGTTTCCCTTTCGGCTTCACCTCCAAGCAGGAAGAAACAGAGGGATGGGCGGCAAGATGAGAGCCAAGAGAAAAGAGAGAAGAGAGGATTCCTCGTCCACAGTGTTTCATGTGCTCTGTATGCTCAATTGTCTCTCTCAGGAATCTCCTGCTGGCATCATACTCCAAATCTATGATTCATTCTTTCCCCTCTGCTGGCAGGATGCTGAATGCAACGGACAAACAAACCTCCGGCCCCCACACTCACCATGCCTTTTCTGAGTCAAAAGCAGAATTTTGAAAAGACGAGTAGAAAGATAACAGAAGATGAAAAAGAAATCAACAAATAAAGCAAATACACATTTATGAACAAAAAAAGCATAGTAATAGACAGAAGAGAAAATACTGGACAAACACAGTTTATTCCTGTGTTTGTGGTCAAAGGTGGACAAAGAAACTTCGTGGAAAAAAAAAAGAAGCAAAGAAAAAAGTGAGATGGGCTTCTTAGTAAAGACATCCAAGGTTAGTCGGTGTTTCCTCTGTAGCTGGCAGCCAGCAGCAGGACTCTGAAGCAGAAAGGCCCTTTTATCTTGTTTGATGCCCAATGTTATAATGTACTGGAGCCTCTGTGGAACTTAGGGCTGGATCAGTGGACCAAGAGAGACACACACAGACACACAGATACCCCAGAACTCTTGGATATAGCCAAACATCCTCCATTTCCCAGTGGCATAGGTATCAGACTGCAGACACACACACACACACACACACACACACACGTAACCACAGACCACATTTATTTATTAACCTTCAATACCCCTGTGACCCACTCTCATGTAGGTTGATTCACATACTGTACATTTTTATATTTGTAGCAGCACCTGGATTGGACATTTTAAAACATAGTGTGTAGAAAAAGGAGGGCAGAAAACCAAGCAGAGAACATTTCTCACTTCATGCCTGACTACACTTTTGAAAACAAAATACACAGACAAGAACAAAAATAACCAACAAACCTGCTGTGGTGTGTGTACTGAATTTACCACTTGGGGTCTCTTCGCACTCACCACACCTCATCTGGCTCCTTTCACTGTATAGGAGCAGTGGTTTGGGGAACGCTCTGATTCTATCTATCTATCTATCTATCTATCTATCTATCTATCTATCTATCTATCTATCTATCTATCTATCTATCTATCTATCTATCTATCTATCTATCTATCTATCTAGATAGATAGATAGATGGTGGTTCTATTCCAAATTCCTTCACTCCTCACTATCAGTGATGATGACCCAGCCACCATGTGAGGTGCTTGCACCTGTGATCTCATTTGGTCTTTACCTGAACCTCATGACCACTGACCAGGGTAGGAACACAGGTCATCCTGTATATCCAGAGCTTTTCCTTTAAAGTCTGGGACGATGTCGACATTACTGCTGTCTAAGCCACCTATCAACCTCACTTCCCTCACTTGTGAGCAAGACCCCAAGATACTTAACTCCAGACTGTCATGCAGACTGCCACACAGCTGCAAACCATCCCAGTACATGCTGAAGGTCGTGGTCTGATGAAGCGAGCAAAAGTACATCATCTGTAAAAAGCAGACGTGCAATCCTATGGTCACCAAACCAGACACTCTGTGTCCCTCCTATAGTAGAGATCCTATCCATGCAAATTACAGAATAGTTGCGAGGCACAGCAATCACAACATCTCTCTGTATTTATATGTGATGTGACGTGTGTGGTGTACACATCTTGGTTTGTTTCACATTGACTGATTAATTGCATGGGTGAATACCTGCATGCAAACCTGCATATCTTCACCATAACCGCAATCTGTCAAAGGCATAAAGCAAACTGTGAAGTGCTGGAGCCAAACAGTATAAAAGCTTCTGATAACTACAGATGGAAAAGTTGAAGGGGTGGAGAGAGGTAAAGCATCGTTGCATGAAGAAAGGAGAGCAGAGAAGAAGAGACAGTAAGATTGAGAAGAGGCAGGAAGCGAGGGAACACAAGAGGGCAAAAAAGGTCCTGTCATTAATTAGATGTCAAAAGAAAGTGTCAACCAGCAGTACACATGGATTCCTTCCTCTCCACTGTGTCTGTGGCACATCAACATCAACACTCTACTGAGACATGACAAAAAGAAAGAGAGATGTTGGAGACAGTGTAAGGGAAAGAAAGATGAGAGACCACAGAGAGAAAAAGTGGGGTAGAGACAGTGAGTGAAACCTAAGCAGCATTGATTGAAGGATAATAAAGTTCAGTGATTGGCAAAATCTTTGAGAACCCAAGCACAGAGCAGCTACTTTATGTCACACCAAGAGCAGAAGGTGCCGGGTGAATCGCTATGGTGACTCCAAGACTCCGTGAGGTGTTAAATGGAGAGTAAGATTAATGTTTTCAGGTTGAATTTAAACATTTTGACTTCCTGTGAATGTGTCTTCTGTTGCCATTTAGTTTCATTTACTGTCCTTTCCGAAATTTTCTTTGTCTATGGCAACTTGACAAATACAACCACAAAAGAAAAGACACTACAATTAAAGACAGACATTTAACAGCAGAGTGCTCCACAACAACACCACCAACAATGAAGAATTAAGTGATGCTCATATAACCCAGATTTGTTTAACAGAGCTGTACCAGAAGGTTGGAAGGATCTCTGGGCTCTGGAAGTCTGCAAAGTCGGTGCCCTGCATCTCTGTTCTGATGACAATGATGTGCATTCACCATACAGAGGGTGTGATGCTTCACTGTGGATTGCCCATCCACCACCATTCACTCACTCACAAAAATAGCGTCATACTGTGTAGTTGTTGGCCCTCACAAAAAACCAGGACTCTCCCGACAAAACCAGCTTTTCCGTTATGGACGGGACAGCAGATAACCAATCATAAAATGCTTTTCATTCTCAGTCTTGATTTTATTCATTCATATCCTGTAGATTATGTGGTACAAATTTATATCAGAACATTACTCTTCAAATCTTATGAGATGGACACGACATAATGGCAGTCATACAGAATCAGTTTTGCAGTATATCCTCTTACCAGTTTTAATATGTGTGAGTGGTTATGCGGGAGTGTATCTTCACAATTCTGACATGAGTTTATTACTGTATACAGTGCATATGTGTTGTTTTGGTGGGCTTTAGGCAGTGAAGCATTGTTCTCTGACCTTTAGCTGTAATGTTAGGGCTGTCTTCTGCACCTCAGTAGTTAAATATCGCTCTGCAGTCTGGTTTGGGAATGGAAGAGTGAGTATATGTCTGAGCTAAACCCCTGAAGCCCCTTTTCTTTTTTAGCTTTTACACTGCTTCATTCTCCTTGCTGCTACATTGTTTAAATTAAATGTTTAGCTATGCAGCTAAACTGTAAGCTGCCATTTTAGCAGGAAAAGTAACTGGAAGAAACCGCTGCAACATGAACACTGAATTTATTATGTCGTAATACCATGACAAGGTCAGACTTTGGTCAGTATTTAGTTGGGGCAGCTGTATGGTGACAGGAACATGATGAGGTTAGTGCACGGCAGGTGCAAGTAACCACACAAGCACACTTAATGTACTCCCACAGGTATTTTCCCAGTGTAAAATGGACATATTTTGAGAGCAGTTCCTCCCTGATGGAGACACAGCCCTTAAATACAGGCAGTGCAGCTCTAAATGTTCATGTGTTGTACTTTGTCTTTCACATGCATAGAATATATAATTTTGGCTATAGTGTCACTACCTTCTACGTATACAGCTCATAATTATGGGAGCAGATGCACAAATATTTAATCATAAAGTGTTTCTATTTCTAATGGGGCTGATTCTAAAAAAAAAAAAAAAAAAAAAAAAGGTTTTATGGGGCTGCCAGAAATGCACCTCTTTCATATACTTTTGTAATGTCTCACTGAAAAATTAGTGTTATTGAAAATAACTGCAGCCTTTTCACTGGTCACCCACAGAAGACTTTCTGTTTCCAATAAAAAAAGACAAGTTTTGAACAGTGCACAACCAAAACATCATCAGATTTCATATTTACTTAAGCACAGGAGCCACAGAGAGCACATCATTAGCTATGAAGCACTTTTGCCCAGTGGGTGCTGGGATAGGGTCCTAGACCCCTTAACCCACTGCCACAATCTACTTTACATAGAGCAAACAAATGATGAAAGCAAGCCAATGGATAGAAAAGGTGCAGGACTCAGACTTCTTACTTCTTTATTCACTCGTTATTTTGTGTCCACGTTACAGTCTTTGTCCCACAAGTATGTAGTCTTTAATCTGTCTTTTCAAAATAAATAACATGCCACCTCCCTCACACTCTTGCCCACTTTCGATGGAACGGGGTATTGATTTAAGTTTCTCCACTTACTTTGCCATGATCTTTTCTTCTTCCCACTTGTCCCCTCTGCCTGCTGTCTCATTCTCCTCAGTGTCAGCAGTATCGAGAGAGCACGTCAGTCCTGGAGAACCAGCCAGCAGGAACGTTCGTTCTGCAGGTTCATGCTGTGGATGCTGACGAGGGCTCTAATGGCAGGGTCACATACGGCTTCATGCACAAAGACTCCACTGTGCCCGCATTCAGTATACACCCAGACACCGGTACTGAAACACACACACTCACTTCAAAAAGCACAAACCTGCACGTAAAGAAGCATACACATGTTCACTCCAGTGGGGATTCTTATGCATATCCATCATGCTTGATATAGTATATAACAAGGCATGCAGGGAGCTTGCAAGTTTATAAGTGTACAATTTAAAGCTAAGATGTCGAAGATCCTTTTTGATACCTGGCAGAATGAAATATAAAAGTCACTCTCATTTTGCAACTAAAAGGATCAAAATTTAAAGCCTAATGGCTACAGTGCTATTTTTCTCCCATTTTGTGTGATTGAAACATACAGTTTGTCAGTCCTATTTTCTGATTTTAAAAAATTATCGCCACAAAAAGAAAAGCAGCCTTGGCCACATGAACGCTTCCTTTGTCTTGTCTTCATGAGATGTTGTGTTCAGTAGGCATTAATAGAACAATATTGACAGGATAGAGAAGGTGTGGGCCTCTGGATGTTCACGGCTGAAACTTTCAAGACTTTTTTTTCTCTATAAACATTCCTAGCACTTGGAGTCTTGCCAAAATTTCTGTCCTTCTGATTTTCAAAAAATGACTACTTTTTAGAAAAACTCTAATTTCTTTTCCTGCTCTGCTCCTTATCCACTCCACTGTCTTTAAAGTTTAGCCTCAAGCCGCACAGAGGAAATCATTTTAGTGTTAAATTGCAAATGCTCGGGGGACACGAAACCAAGCGGTGCTTGGTATAATTTAGCTTCTGATCATACTCGTCATCTCTTTGTCTTTAGGAGTAATCGTGACAGCAAGGAAATTTGACCGTGAACGCCAACGGGAGTATGCAGTGACTGTGACTGCCACTGATCAGGCAGCTGACCCACTGATTGGCATTTGTCAGCTCAACATCCTCATCCTTGACCAGAATGACAACAGTCCCAAGTTTGAGAACATCCGATATGAGTGTAAGTAGATATTAGTGTGAATTAAGCCTGCAGTATGGTGACTGAGGTGACTTCAGTGTTGCTTTTCTAACATTATGATGCCATGATTCCAAAATGACAGAAGATATTAGCTACATTAGCCATTTACTAATTGAGAGTGTTGATCAGGTTGTAATGTCCCCTTTTGTGATGTGACTAAGTTGCATTTTGTTCTCCTTGACTGGAAGTGCTTTGGCATTTTGTGTTTTCTGTATTTCAGATGTGTGTCTTTCTGTCTTGTATGTGTTGTCAAATTAGAGAGTGTGTTTCTTAATGAGCTTGTTGTTTGTTTGCAGCATTTTTTCAAAGTTTTTTTTTGCTTGTGTGTTTTTTTTTTTAAGTTGCATTGCATTGAGCGCACTTTCCCGCTGCACTGACAAATACAATATGCAAGACTGCAAAGTAAAGCTTCACAGAACCACTTCTTCTTCTGCTACCACAGACTTCCTTCGTGAGGATACAATGATCGGGACCAGTTTCCTGCGGGTGGCAGCTCATGACGATGACTTTGGCACCAATGCAGTCATCATGTACTCCATGTCCAATGAACAGCCGGAGTACCTCAGGGTCAACCCAATGACAGGCTGGGTGTATGTCAACCAGCCCATTTCTCAGGTACACATGCATTATACACATACAGATACCAAGATGCTACTAAGACGCTTTTGGGACGGTTTCAGCCTTCAATTTAAAATTCTTAGCTCATGCAGTTTGTTATATTTGGAGGACTTTTTGCCATGTTTGTGGTATCGCAGATAAGGCAACCTAAGTAATCCTTCATCTCTTTGAGATGATTGGATGACCTTACGGCTAATCACACGACATTGGCTCTAACAGGTATGTATAGAGATTATCCCAATCAGCCAGGAAAAAAGGGTGTAAACCATTCAGAGGTGGGGCCCCAGGACTGCAGGTCATGAATTTTTTCAACAATGCCCCTTCTGCCATGACATGGCCAGAAAAGGAAGTATATTTGTATTCAAACTAGAATCGGGCATTTTGGTTAATTTTGCTTTTGATAGCCCAGCTACGGTGGCCGACAAGGGCAAACGTGCCGCAAACGGCAAAACGCTGCAAACACAGGAATGATGCAAAGCCAAAAACACACAAACACATAAAACAAATGCAACAGAAAAATGCTGCAAATATCAAAACACACACAATCCCAAAACAGCTGCAAGAGAGAAACGCTGCAAATTGAAGAGTAGATGCTGCATCGACCGCTACTGCCTATCGGCGCTGACGAGCCCTAGGGCCGCCGTCTTGGACTGGTCACCCGCTGCACTCAGTGCTGTTTGGCAGGTGCAAAGAAGTGTAAATATAAAAAAAAAATATATATATATATAAAAGATATAAATCATATATATATATAGTATCAATATCATTCATATATACATATATAATAGATAAGTTATATGCCAGATATAGTTATATATCAGAGAAAATGAATATATAAATCATATATATTAATATCATTCCATATCATTCACAGTCTAGGCTACATCCGAATATTCTATTACTGTTAATCCCACATGAATATTAAAATAAACCAAACCATTTGTCCTGTATCATAGCTACATGTATGACGTTTGCAAAAAAAAAAAAAAAAAAAAAAAAACGTGTGAAAATCAGTTTAGTATTCAGAGAGTTACGATGGATTAAATGCGCTGACACTTCTTTGCACCTGCCAAACAGCACTGAGTGCAGCGGGTGACCGGTCCAAGACGGCGGCCCTAGGGCTCGTCAGCGCCGATAGGCAGTAGCGGTCGATGCAGCATCTACTCTTCATATCTCTATGGTCTGGTTCTACAGGTCCGGTCCATCCCTCTGGTCGAGTCCCCCTAGTGGCCTGGCGCACTTCCGTTTTGTGGAGTGAATTTGAGGCGTTTCTCTCTTGCAGTTGTTTTGGGCTTGTGTGTGTTTTGATATTTGCAGCATTTTCCTTTCGCATTTGTTTTGTGTGTTTGTAAGTTTTTGCTTCTGCATCGTTTCTGTGATTGCAGCATTTTTCTCTTGCAGCGTTTTTCTGTGGCATTTGTTTTATATGTTTGTGTGTTTCTGGCTTTACATCATTCCTGTGTTTGCAGCGTTTTGCCATTTGCAGCGCGTTTGCCCTTGTCGGCCACCGTACCCAGCAGATTTTAACCGGTAGTTTTTATTTTTGCATCTCCTAGTCAGTTGTGTCTTGGAAGATTTCAGTGTCCAGGACAAGTTGGAGAAATTCCAGTCAGATATCTGTGTTTATGAACCTTACTTTCCCATGCTGTTGTGTCCTTGTGACTAATGGAGATCATTTTTGAAATTGATCCAGTATTGAGTGAGAGCGCAGCAGCTGTTAGCCGTTATTATTTTGACTATCGCAGAAACTGTGCTCCCAGTCAGCACTGATGAAGTGATGAAGGTAGTTGTGATGTAACTTTGGTTTGTGAGAGTGGTCCAGCAGTCGGTGGACAGAGCTAGCTTGTCTGCCCTGGCTAGTTTAATTTTTAGCTCATCTTTCTTCTCCTCCTCAAAGTGTTTTTAAAAGTGTTAAGTCACAGTAGCTCTTGTTGGCGTGACGTACTCCGGCTCTAGCTGGTTGACTCCCTTGGCCTCTACCACTCATTAGCAACAGATAGGTCGCAATCATATGGCACACCATCTGGGTCACACACTGTGTGTGTGTGTCAAATTAGCCTGTAGATTGACATGCAGAACTGGTCAAAAATATTGTCCATTCAAACTTTTTGTTTGTAGCAGTGAGGCAGCAGAAGTCCAATGGCCAGTGCTAAACTGGCCTGCAAACATTCTAAGCATAATCAGAAAGATAATTTTCTTCACTTCATTGCCACTAACCCTAACCCTAAAAACAGTCTTTTTCTGTGCAATAGAGGAAACTGCCATGTCGTCTGGGCAAAACAGGTCTGTGTCTCAGATGAGTTCCACAATGATAAAAGCATGTAAAAGTCTGTATCCTCACACTTGACACGATGCCAGCGTTTTTGATGGAGAGAACGGTACACTAGAATATATTCATGTTACTATAATAGATACAAAAACTTTTCCACTAATGAGTATACCTGCTTGAAGTATAATACACAAGCTGGTACTGCCTACATGTTTGTTTCAGCCTTTGCCAGTATGACAATCTCAGATGTCATAATTGCTAAGAGCTGAGATTGAATTTTAAAAATGCATAATTAAGAAAAATCTTGAAAATATTTTTCATAGAGATAGTCATGTGAAAAATTAGCTCTATGAAAAGCAATTTTTGCATTTGTTAATTTGTAACAGGTTCAAAAGGGCACAGAGTGTAAATGACCTTCATTTCACTCTGTGAACCGTGAACAGAGTTGAAGAAAGTGAACTTGTCATCACAGTTTGCTTCTGTTCTCTAACATAACTGAACGTGGGAGTAAAGCCCCTTGGTTGTTGTCTTTAGTTACTGAAACAGATCATTTCCCCTGATTGCACTGGCTAAAGCTAATTGCTCTTGTAAAGCTTACAAAAATCTGCTTAATCAATACAGTTATCTTTAAGTATGTTTGTGTTTACCTGAATTCACCCTGCAGTCAGTTTCTCCCTGCACAGATGTGTGGAAAACAGATTGCTTGCTGTGTGATCTAGATTCACAATGTTTGTTTAGGACACTTTAATTCTCAATCTGTCACGGTAAAATGCAGCATAAGAATGTTTCATCCAGTCATTTCTCCTCTTCTTTTCTCTGCCACAGAGGACCTACATCACCAGGGAAATTGTGGCTACAGATGGGGGGAACAGGAGCAGTTCAGTGGAGCTGTCCGTCACCATCACCAACGTGAAGAACCAGCCTCCACAGTGGGATAAAGACAGCTACAGCGTGGTCATACCAGAAAACACTGTCCGAGACACGCCCATCGTGGTACGTTGGGGTGGGGATGTGGTAGTTGGGATACACAGGAAGCAGATATATACATATGGGTGCACTTTTTAAAAAGAAAATTCTCCTCCATTAACCACTGAAAAAAATTAAATCCCCACACATAAGATATTTGTACATATTTGTCTTGACATAAAAATAGACAAGGCATGTTTATTCATATAGCCTCTTACAATCTAAGGAGCAGTGGTGTCCTAAAGGATAGAGAAGCAGACTTTGCCAATTCAGTCCCCAGACCAGCAGGATAAATCTGGGCAGGGAAAATAACAAAGCAGTGCTTGCCCCTCCCTCATATACCACCACTGCAGTGCCCTTGAGCAAGACCCTAAACCCCAAATGCAAAAGAAAGTGCCTTACATGAAGCAAAGAAAAGCACTGCTAGAGCAAAATTTCAAACACAATAAAAATAGAATCTTATTAATTCACATAGATCAAGATTCAGAAAATCAGGCAAAATTAAATAGATTAAATACAAAAACACAAAGCAATAGTAATAAACCAGAAATACAGGTACAGAGCAGTTACAGTGCAGCAGTAAGCATGTGCATTCACACATGGTACTGCTGCAATGCAAACGTAGCCAGAAATTTGTCCTCCATTCCAAATAGAAGTGAAGCAGTAGCCTTCAGCTACAGGCTGCGATCAGAAAGGCACAGCACAGTTTACATTAGCACAGGACCATCACAACATACAACTAAAATACTAGAATGGACGAGGCATGCATAAAAGCAAAAATAAACTTTTTATACTTTCAATATTGAAAAAAACAAAAAAACATTTCAAAGTAAAACAGGTACTGTGGTGCTGTAAAATCCCAAGCTCAGCTGTGGCCAGAGGTGGTCATTGTATGTTACCGCTGCTCTCTGTTCTCTCTCTGTTTCCTGTTCCTCTCTGCTGTCAAATATCAAAAACAAATGACTTTTCTCAGAGAGGAGCAACAGCAATCTGTTTTGTGCAACTATTCTCCAAGTTTGTTATCACAACCTTGATGTGTCCCAGGTTGTTCAGTCATTCTTAATCAATGGCAAACAACAAAAGAGTATAACTGTGTAACAAACACAGCAGGAGACCCACAGGTTTAAGAGGCACTCCTACATAAAAATGCTCACATTCAGAAACTACCTTCATTTCATAGATAAGGCTTCATTATTTGCATTAATGCAGTTATAATGTATCCTGTCAACTGCGTTTGATTATTCATAGGCATTTCCTTTTCATGCCATTCACACATTTTCAACTAATCAACAATATTAAGCTACTGATGAATGTTTGAAAGCAAAAGACTGAAATTAAAAGGCAAGGAAGAGAACTTCACAGGAGGATGTGTGTGCGAACACGTCAATGTATTTGTGAGAGACGCTCAGAGAGTGATGGAGAAAGGGAGAAAGCATGGTCCCTGCAGTTCACTGTGTTAATCTAAATTGCAGTTCGGTGTTGATTTGACTGTTATGCAGTTACTCTCAGCAGGCTGTAATAGCGCTACCATGGAAATGTGAGGCTTTTATGGCCTAAATTAGCACATTTAATGTCAAGCATGTTGGCAAATTCTGCATGCCTGACAGGGTGTCTCATTATTGTAGTTGCTGTGCTTTGCAGGTTAAATGCATAAAGCTAGGTCACCCATAGGCAAACCGCAACTCACAGAAAAGGCATCTTTGATTTTATTAGGGATGTATATGGCATCAGTTTTGAGTAGTCTCTCTTTCATTAGTTTAGGGAGAACGCAGAATGAGGAGTGTATTCCACAGGATTTCAGGGGGCTGTTGTCTAGTCTAATAGAGGCTTACTGCCTAAATATTTTAGTGTTATTATTATGGGCTTTTTTGCCATTTGTGCAGATTCTTTTTCACTATTTAGAAAACATACTTCCATTGAAGCTCAGCAGCAGCTGAGCTCGTTTCCGTTCCTGTCCTTAGGATCACTGCTGGCTTTCAGCCTTTTTTCCCGCTCTCAAAATCGATAATTGGAAACATGCTGTCAGCTTTTCAGATGTTGGTCATCTCTAATTTATGACGGAATGTGATCACAGGTGACTAAATTTATTCCAAAAGTGAGAAAATGACAAGAGCATATTCAGGCAATTGCCCATGTTTACATGACCAAGTGTATGCCCATGCTATATGTTGGTTTGGACACAGGACAAACATATTTGCTGCTGAGGCATTATTTTAGCTCTATTTCTTCACTTATTGGACAAAATGACTAATATGCCAACTCCCAGGAAGTCGGTGTAGCTGTCTTTTGTAGTGTTATTTATCTCATCTATTGACCATGGAGTGAGAGGAGGTGACCATGGGTTGTCACTGGGACCAGTACTGGCTGGACATCATTACTAGTCACACAGTGGTATGCAGGCTAAAATCCTTGAGAGATCCTGTTGCATTGAAATTTTCCCTTCAATCCTCTTCTTTGTTCCAAACAGACCATCAAAGCAACCTCGCCTCTTGGGGATCCCAGGGTAACTTACAACTTGGAGGACGGCATGGTCCCAGAGACCAACATGCCCGTTCGCTTCTACTTGACCCCCAACCGAGAGGATGGTTCAGCCTCCATCCTGGTGGCAGAGCCCCTGGACTACGAAACCACCAGATACTTCATGCTGCGTGTTCGAGCACAGAATGTTGCTGCTGTGCCTCTGGCGGCCTTCACCATGGTCTACGTCAATGTCACAGGTGAGCCCTTTTGGAAATTTGCTTTTCGTCTACATGAATTTGTTGTAACAATCCCCAAATGTATCTATTTTCTTTGAAATATGTCTCCATGTCAGTGTTTCCATCTCCCATTCAAAGCATTAACACTTTTTCGATTAAGGCAAAAACCACCTCGAGCGTAAAAACTTTTTTGAGGGATTGAGGTTCCCATCTATTAAAAAAGTTTCCATCAAGCTTTTTGAATGCAGTATTTCAAAATGAGCATTAAAAACACACTCCTAAAACCACTGTGTTCCTGTGTAACAGTTTTGCATTCAATTTGAGTCATGCTTACACCCATTATATTTTCTTAACACTTAGTGCTATTCCATCATAAAAATTCTCAAATTAAGATTCTAAAAAAAGGAAGAGGACAAAAGGCATACAAAGATGCAAAAATGTGTTGTGGATGAGGACAAGCTACTCAGTGGAAACAAAAGTTTTGTGGGGGGAGCAAAAACTTTGTTGTGGAGCTTTGTGGAACAGAACTCCAGCACACTGATAAGCAGAATGGCTATTTAAGGTTGCAGGAACAGGGGACAAATTGGGTGTTTGATTCTTATTTTAAGCAGCACAGTTAGGGGCAGCAGGTAGTACGTGTGCCTCACAGCAAGAAGGTTCGATCCCCAGGTCAGGAAGGGCCTTTCTGTGTGAAGTTTGCATGTTCTTCCCGGGTACTCCGGCTTCCTCCCACAGACCAAAAACATGCTCATTAGGTTAATTGGTCACTCTGAAATTGTCCTTAGGTGTGAGTGTGAGCGTGAATGGTTGTTTTTTTTTGTATATGTTGCCCTGCAGTCGACTGGCGACCGGTTCAGGGTGTACCCCGCCTCTCGCCCGTTGACAGCTGGGATAGGCTCCATCCCCGGAAAGGGATAGTCGGGTATAGACAATGGATGGATTCTTATTTTAATTGATCTTATTTATCATTATTATTATTATTATTATTATTATTATTATTATTATTATTATTATTATTATTATTATTATTATTATTATTATTATTTTGATAGGTAGGCTATAAGCTAATGAAACAAAAAAAATGTACTTGATTAATTCACAGGATGGGCTTAATGGACCACAGGCACCATGCTTATAGAAAGAATGAATGGCCCAGTTAAGGTCCAGCTACTCATGTTTTACAAAAGCACAATTTCAGAACATGTTACTGACACATATGTGTATTAGCAAATTTCAGCCTTGTCACCTTATGTATATGGATTCACTACTGTAACCATTTTTTCAATGTGCTCATTGTTTCTAATGCTGCTCCTCATTATTCAACATGGACTCTTTCTAAACAGCTTGCACAACACAGCAGTTGTTTCACGGCTGAGGCCGTGGACAGAGAGAAAGAGTCAAGAGCATTTTGGAAGAGCAGAAGGGTCACTTGTATCATAGTGCTGTCTAGGTCCCGTTGCATTCTGAGCTTCCATTTTTTCATTAAAATGTTGAATTCCAAAGCTATACAAATCTAAACCATTTGCAGAGCTCACCAGCTGCTGCGAGTGTGATGAGTGCAATTTATATGCTTAACCCCACTCCACCACCTTCATAGTGCTTCTAAATATGATTACTTCAGTCTAGTGACATTCTGTTTCAGTTGATGCTCAGCCCCTGGTAACTAGGCTTAAGTCACCATTATCAATGCAAAATATGTTGGTGATTGCCAGGCCCTGACCTAGCTCCTCAAAATAACTCTGCCTACCCCACATGGCCCAGACTCCCCTGCATTTAATCCCTGTGCCACATGCACACACCATTCCACTGAATTGGTCTTAATCCAGTGAGGAATAATTAATTCACACAGACCCTCTCCTTTCTCTTTCCTCCCTGTCCCTCTTCTAACTTCCCCTTCTCCTGTTTTCGTGTCTCGCCCCTCCTCCCCCTTATCTGTCTCAATAAGAAAGCTCTTTGACTCCGCCAGAGGCAGTGCGGCTGGGGGGGGGGGGGGGGGGGGGGGTCTGTAATGGATTTAAGGCCCCTTTTTTTATTCATAGATTAAGACATTTGCTCAGGAGAAAGGGTAGGAAAAAATGGCACATGAAGCAGCATTAGATGTAATGTGTTGCTCTATTCAAGTCATTTCTGTAATGCTTTTGTCCTTAAATCAACTGTTAAAATTTGGTTTCTGCTGTTCAGGCAAAGCTAGGAATTTAAGTTCTGTCTCACTGGTTCTTGGAGTGACTTGCTTTTTTCTCCCGGTAACATGCAACTTTCTGTCTTCTTGTGGTTCAAGGTAACTGATTTTACACAATTTGCCTCCATTATTGATTGGTCTAATGCATGTTTTTCATCTTGACACCAGCAGGGCACAAATCAATAGGCTGGTGAGGGAGCCACCATGGTGCTAATACTGATCCCTTACAATGCTCTTGTTTCCCAGATCATATCTCCCACTAACACACTGCCAGATTACATGTTGAAAACTAGTGTTGTGTATATATATATATATATAAATATATTTGTCTTCTTGCCCTCTGACTTCTTGTACTCTGCCTTGTTGCTGCTGTAACGTGAATTTCCCCCATAGTGGGATAAATAGTCTGTCTTATCTTATCTTTTACACACGGCATATAGATTTGTACCTTTATTCCAATAGCTGCAGGTTTGCTTTTTGATGAAGGTCCAGAATCACCCTGCCAATTTCATAAGGAGGACTGAAACGGACTGCCAATGATGAACCAACAATAAGGAGCTGATATATGCATTGGAAGTTATTTTCTTTAAAAGCACCCACAATCTTAAAAGTCACCTTTAAGAAGTACCGATTTAAAATTCTATTGGAACATTGTTGGTGTAGTTAAACTTAATGGGCATTCAGACTGCAAACAGCTGTGCATTAAAGCATTAAAGTAATGCAAGGGTTGCTTTGGTGGGGGTTTGTTGCTTCAGATACCAGTGAGTCATCGAATTGGACCCGGAAGTTCGATTTGACTAACAGATCAAAGAGATTGACAGCTTATCAGGTGCCAAAGTAATGCTCTTGTTTTATGATACTGTGAGGCAGGAATTTACAACTATAGAAAATTATCGCAAAACGGCAATTATTTTATCTCTTATTACAGTGATTGCAAGGTAAGCAGGAGAAGGACATTATAAAGGAATGAGGAGAACTAGGATTGAGTGCTGGCACACAGGGCCGGAGTGGAACTCATTTTCTACCCTGGAGTTTCATGCCTCAGACCGGCCCACTTTAGATCACGGCCTATTATTATTAAAATCATGTAATTGTAATGCAAGTAAGCGTTGCTTCACAATATAGATTTATATCAACATGAGTGCACAACCTCAACATTATTCTTTACAACACATCCTTTTCAACAATATCTGAATCTATATTCTGTTCAAATAAGTGTTCGTCTGGGCATAGAAAGTGGTTATATTAGAACTAATGCTTGCTTGTTCACACTCTGTTACAACAGCTCACCTGTTCCTTCCATACTGACAGGAGTAATCCCCTCATCACTACTGGCTCCTGGCTCTGCTTCCAATCATAAATCACATTTTAAAAATGGTCATAATTCTCAGCACAAATCTCCCCTTTTTACAAAGCCCTCTGATCAATTCAGGTCAGTTTCATTAATGTCGTGCTGAATCACCTAGCATCTCAGGGCACTTTTCATGTAGAGCAGGTGTACACTATACTCTTCATTCTATTAATTGTATATTATTTATATAATATTCAGTCAACGAGCAATCCTACCTGCCCACTCTTGACTTGTGGGCTCAGGGCTGGTGCTTGGTGCTGAATCTTGCTTCTGACTCTGAGGGGCTACAAGACAAAGTTTCCCAGTTATGTGGCGTCGCATCATACTACAGTAGAATTTAAATAGCGTTATGTTATATGCCTCAACACTACACAATTCATTGACATGATAATTAATTAACTTGAACGGAAGTTTAACATCTTGCTGTGCCCGTTTCATTGTCCTCATTTGTCGTTTCAAACACCACTGACCGAGTGCATGGATGTGTTACGTCAGGGTGTGTCTGCAAAAAAAAAAGAAAAAAGCGCTGCCAATGGAGGCGGAGGCAGCCCAGGGACAGCAGTAGCAGAATACATGATCAACCCAGTGCCATGACTGAACACTGGCTCGGCCCAAACATTAGACCGGCCCACCGGGAATTGTCCCGGTCCTCCCGATTAGCCACTCCGGGCCTGCTGGCACATATTTGATGGCAGTACAGTGTCTTGCCGTGCCACACACATATGCACACACAAGAATAATAAATGGTCAACAGAGGACAAAGTTAAAGTTAGAAATTCTAATTACAAATAGCTTTTCAAAGTTTTAAAGGCACTGACTCAGTTGACATACTGAGATAAAGGCTGTATTGGAACTAAAAGAGTATAAGCACAATGCCTCTGTGTTTTGAGCTAAACTACAGAACTTATAGAAGCTTTCTGTCATCACATCTGTAGAGTTTGGCCACACAATATGAGGTTAAGGGATCTGAAAAATACAAGGCATCCAAACCATCAAAGGCTTTAGATTAACAGGATCTTGAATTGAATTCTAAAATGTATTGAGATTCAGTGAGGACTGAAGAAATATATGCATTTGGTGCTGCCCAGAAACCGTGCTGGTGCCCTCTGGTCCAAATGCTGGAGTACTTTTGCAGAATCATTTAGACAAAAGAGGGCTGACCAATTTTATACCCAGGAAATGTTAATCTCATTTTGGCAAATCGGGAAATACTTAGGACCAAACCAAGACAGCCTCATTGACACATTAACAGAGATCAGAAGACAGTAGATGGTAACTTGGTACCTTCTTCTTTTTTTTTTTTTTTTTGCAGTTTACCACAACAGTCAAAATCTTCTTTTTTAAAGGAAGAATTAAACTAGAAGTCATAAGAAACTAGTAGCTGAGCTGGGTGTCTAATTTCAACATGTTTCCATGTTTGCTGCCATATATCTATTTCTTCAAGTCCGTTGAGGTGAAAACAATAAGTGTTGTATTTCAGAAGACAACAGTTATCAGTACCAGAAGCTAAGTGAACCGCTACAACTGTTAAATTATGTGCATGAGCTGACAAATGTGGCCAAACTTTTGTTGCCGAACTCGAGTGCAGTGGACTAGAAGTAATAAATATCCTTTGAGTATCCAAGATTGTGCTGAAGTGAATCTTGGAAACTTTATATTAATCTATTTATAGTACAAAAATGTCTTCTTGCCATATTACTTTTTAGAGAAGAAGTAACAATGTATCTATTCAATGGCTCAGTGGATGTTACCACGTAGTGCTATTTTGCTAGTGCTATTCCTTTGTAAAGGAGCCCATCAATCATCTGTGCCATTTCTATCAAATCCACAGGACATACAATGCAAACATTTTTTTTCAGTGAATCCTAAGCACTCTCTTTCTTCACCACCTCTGCTTTTTCCAGATGTAAATGACAACGTTCCATTTTTCACTTCCTCCATCTATGAGGCCTCGGTCACTGAAGGGGCAGAATCAGGAACTTTGGTTTTCCAGGTTTCAGCCAATGACCTCGACCTGGGTCTCAATGGCAAGGTGAAAACAGACTTATGCATGCACACACAGACTGTGAACAAGTGATAATGTTGCTCTTCCAGTGCGGTCAATGGAAAGAGACATTAAGGTCTTGATTTACTTTTGAATACATGTAATCTATTATTATCAGACTCCCTCTGTTTTTCATTATCTAAAACGTGTTCTTCCTTGCTGTTGCAAATTAGCAGTAATTAACTGTGTTTCAGCACCTGAACCAGTAGGTGATAATATTTTAAGTATTTTTATAGTATTAATTTAGTTGAATATGTTCGGCTAGTCTGTCTGACTCATTGATCCTTTATCTGACTGAGGTTTGTGCAAGTTAGAAACTATGGCCCTGACCATGGCTCTAAAATATCATTAACCTAACTGCTGTGTGTTGAGAAAAAAATCTGTGGTCCTGTTCATTGTACTGAAGTAGCAGTCAATTTTATAATTTTCTTCCTTCTTCTTTCAGTCCTGTCCTTCAATTTCATCTTAAATCTATGATATTATCTAAACCATACACTACAAATAATCAATTCTGTAGTATATTGTAGCCTGTTTACTCTATAGAATGGCATCATCTTGATGGCCAAAGCAGTACCGTGTAGTCACAGAACGGTTACTGTAGAAGTTTTTTGTAATCTGGGAGTGGAGCAGGTAATGTGATTAACCTGAAATTAACCTGCACTGACTGCAATTTGAGGTAAAGTTTATACTATCAAAACTACATTGTGTTTTCAAAAAGAGGTGTTATTAAAATGCTTGATGTCCACATCTAGAAAAAAAAGGCCTATGCAAAATATGAATTTAGCCTAATAGTAGTTCTATTAAATCAAAATTATAGTTGCAATTATACTATCAAGAATTAGGCTACCTGCAAAATATGCACATGGGTGTGTTTGTTAGTGGTGTGGGGGCAGGGGGGTGCTCCCATTGGGCTATCCCTACAGTAAAAAAAACATAACAAATCACCAACTGACCTGAGCTTCTTTCTAATTTTGTCTGTCCCAACCCTCCACTGCCCAGATCTCCTATTCCTTGCTCGAGGACCGCAGTGGGGACCACCAGTATTTCCGTATTGACCCAGAGCTGGGATTCATCTATACAGAGACTGTTTTTGACCGCGAGACCAAAAGCTCCTACCTGTTAGAGGTTCAGTCTGTGGATGGCTGGGAGTCTGCACGGCCCGGCAAACACGGACAGCCCAACTCCGGTAAGTTAGACTCACCCTGCAGGATGAAGTTCTGATTGCTTTGGTGTTTTGGCAGTTTGCCGAGTAATGTTACTGAGTGTACGATTGAAGTCAGAAGTTTATATACACTTAGGTTTCAGTCATTAAAACTAATTTTAACCAGTGCATAGATTTCATGTTAACAAACTATAGGAGAGTTGATTTGGACATCTGTGTTGTGCATGACACGAGTAATTTTTCCAACTATCGTTTTACAGGCGGATTATTTCCAGTATTATTCTCTTATAATTCACTGTGTCACAATTCCAGTCAATCACTAGGCTGACTGTGCCTTTAAACAATTTGGGAAATTGCTGAAAATTATGTCATGGTGAAGCTTCTGATAGGCAAATTGATATTATTTGGAGGTGTATCTGTGGATGTATTTTAAGGCCTACCTTTAAACTCAGTACCTCTTTGCTTGACATCATGAGAAAATCAAAGAAATCATTCAAGGCTTCATAACAAAAACAAACAAACAAACAAACAAACAAAACCCAGTAGCTTCCACAAACCTGTTTCATCCTTGAGAGCAATTTCCACATACCTAAAGGTAAGAATAGAATACAAGTATGTAAACACCATGGCTCCACACAACAATAATGTTCAAGAAGGAGCTGCATTTTGTGTCCTTGAGATGAACATACCAGGATGTGAAAAGTGGAAATGAGTCCCACAACAACAGCAAAGGAACTTGTGAAAACGCTGGAGGAAACAGATACAAAGCATCTATATATATAGCCATATATTGACATAACCTGAATGACTGGTCAGCAAGAAAGAAGCCACTGCTCCAAAACTGCCAGAAAACAGCTAGACTAATGTTTGCAACTGCACATCAGAACAGAAATCATAGTTTTTGGAGAAATATCCTCTGGTCTGATGACACAAAAATTGAACCATCTGGCCATATTAACCATTGTTACATTTAGAGGAAAAAGGAGGAGGCTTACAGGCCAAAGAGCACCATCTTTGGGAACAATAGTGGTCATGAATTGACCTAAGATCGGGAATATTTGCTAGGATTAAATGTCAGTGATAAGGAGAGGTTGCAGTGCATAGTGGTGAAACTGTGAATGGTGACGGAGATTCCTATTGGTGTATCACGACTTTGAAAAGGCCTTTTGTTCCATGAGATTTTTTCTTGAGATTTTTATGATTCAGGTTCTGTTGCTATTAGTGTTGTAGTCCAGTTTATATAGTGATGGTGGTTGCTGTTCTACTGACAGAAAAAGAGGATGTGCATGAAAGGGGAGAGCGCTGGAGACAGCTGCTCTCTAGACTTCATTTAAGGCTCCGAATGTTCATTGAAGGCAGCAATAATCTGTGTTTTCCTTTTTCTGTCTCTTTCCCACATCTGCTCATCGCTCCCTATTGAAAGACCAAAGGCCATCTTTCTCTGTCGGTCTGCCTCTCTTTTGCTTGCTCTCTTCCTCCGTCTACCCATTTCTCTCTCATTTGCTGCCAGCTGAAATGCATACATGCTCCAGTGGTAGAATAGAGAGAAACGCTGAAATGAACAGATGTTGAGACAGATGGGTGGATGGAGAGAGGTGTTGAAGGAACAGCAAGACAGAGCAGGATATATTTTTAATAGATATGATCATAGATTATTAACGGATCCTCTCTCTAGGTTTGTGTCACTATGACATTTGTGGCAACGTAAACAGAAGTTAAATATTAAGCAGAACAGAGACTGAGAGACTGCAGTGAAGCTGTGGGAGTTTATTCATTTATTTATTTTCTGTGTTATTAATACTGAATGAGGTGGCATGGAGAAGGATTGGTGAAAGGCAAATTGATGCATACTTAAAATTGCAATGTTTTTTGTTTTTTTTTTAATTTAATGTATCATTGTGAAGTGACTGGAAATGGAAATGGCTATAGAATGACAGCATCAGTGTTTAGATTAGTTCACTATAAGCTTGGCTTTCACTGTACAATTTTGTCTGCCACTGGGTTCGATCTCCTGGTGATGTAGTCAGGCTGGCACAGTGTCTGTCTGCTTTCATGTCTCCATTATAGATTCAATAAATGAGTCAACTCACACCTTTTCCCCTAATCATTCTTTTATCCCCCCCCCACTCTGACACCAAACCCTGCTGAAGTGTGTTTGCAAGAAGCAAAGTACTAAAACATTACTCCATATGAAATCCAATTTACCTCTTTAGTGAAAATGCGTCTTTCTTCTCTCATATTAAGGGTTGATCATTTCTTCACTGAAATTTGGAATCAGTTGCAGAGTATCCTGTGCTTTTGGTAGTTACTAGGCTCTGAGGAAAATGGAAGGTGATCTTCTTGCCTTTGCAAATGGTGCCAACAGTCAAACACTAAGTTGTCTGTTTCCACTTTAACGAGGATGCACACACTCATTATTGCAATTGTTGTTAATCTCTGATGTTATGGTTTCCACGCAGTAATCAGGTCAGTGTGGAGTGAGGGAATTTTACTCAATGATCTGTGACACTTGTTGTGTCGCACATTACATTTTTTCCTACGCTGGCCCACTTGGTGAGTGGATCAGAGAGTTACTAGTCCCTTGTATATTTTCACTCGCCTGGCAGCTAATTCTTAAAGAATTTTGCCCGTAATTTAAAAATTTATGCTAATATTTCAGCAAAAATGGACAGTGAGAGAAAGAACATAATGGCATTTGTTTGTAGTCTGTATGTTCTGATGCTGCGGCGTACGGCACATCAATTTCAACAGTACAAACAGCACACATTACTCTACTGTATGTGGGAGACTCATTGCACGAGCTAGACAGTATTCACATTTACACCTTTGCTGTTTGTACTGTCATTTGTTGACGGACCACGTCACTGCACTACAGAAAATAAAGAGACAAGACTGTTTTAAAGAACTTTATATAGCACAAGGGAAAAGATACAAAATTAGAAATGTAAACATCAGAAACACTTAGGCAGAGCGGTACATGCCATGCAGTATGGGGAATTACAATGCAGTCTTTCTATCTGTTTTCTGTATTTTCTATTTTGTCAGAAATGGTATCACTGTGTTTTGCTCGGTCTGTATGTGCTCGCCAATTGAAGGTTCATGCAACACACCTGTGAGCTATTTTTGAGACCTGGTTGATGTAACACTTCACACCTCCCCCTCCAGTCTCACCAAGGAGCAATTCAACAATTAAAAAAAAAAAAGTCCAATAGAAATGTATAGAAAATGTGCTTGGCAGATTATAACAATCAGTTCAGCCCTTTGCATGTAATAACTTTTAGAAGACGGGGGAGTGAGACTTAAAATTGTATGAATGTGCCAAAGCATTTGCAATTTGTTCAAAAGACTGAGAAACTGTTTTTATGATGAGCACAAGTGACCAGGTGATGTGGAGTTTGAACAAATAGTTTTGAGAATATCCATTCTGATTTTAAAAATCTACTAAAGTGACTGAGAAAAACTGTAATTGAAGTATTTTTTGTGGAGAGATGGACTTGTATGTAGTATGTTCCTTAATGAACCCTTTGCTGCAGTGTTCACCAAGACTGCATCCAGATTACTGAAACACCCACAGCTGTATGAATCAGCACTGAGCAGCACTTTCTTTTTTTGACTACAGAATGTATCGAGTGCTTGCCAGCATTTCATATGTCTCTTGTCATGTGAGGATACTTAAAGTATATGGCTTTGCACTGAAGGTTCATGTTTAAAAACACCCTCTCAAGAATCTGACCGGTAAGATAAGTGGCATATCTCACTTGACACACTTGACTTTCCTCTTGACCAGGTGTTTCTGTATGGAAGCGAAGAACAGTCATTAATATTTTGAGCTTATGAAAAGGTGTTCACAGATCATTTCTCAGCTGGCAGTTGTTTATTACCTTGTGTGTGCATGTGAAAAAACTGTACACACTTTATATGAATGTGTGAATTTGTATTAAATAAAAAAATAAAACAAATGTGAATGCATAACAAAGTTTTGCAGCTAAAGAAATATTTTGTGCATGTATGAAAAAAAATTCTGCACACAGATATAATTTGCACATGTATGAAACGTTTTTTAGCTGTAGTTTTGTGGATGAGGACAATTTTTGCAGGAATGTTTTGAACAGTGAGGTTTCACAAAAAATGTCCTATCTGGATATGTGACACTGAAGTATACGAGCTTCAAGCTTCAAGTTACAAGCAAGAATTTCAACCATATTTTTATGCCTGAGCTGACCAGCCAATCAGCATATTGCCCACTGACAACCCAATCAGAGGAAGCCAAACTGTCCAGTCAGGGGCAAATGTTGTCTCCAGCATAGTCCAGAAGGGACCAGAACAAGTAGAATGGACAACATACTACATGACCCCCCTTTTGAGATACAGTCTGTCAGTCCAAGTGTCTCTTGTATTCATAGAGAATTTGCTTTTCTTAGCAGTTTGTTTCCTGTCTTTTTTATTGTGTTTCCCAAATGTTATCCCAAATCTCACTCTTACTTCTTTATGACATGTTCTGAAAGAGAGGAAAGGGTTTTCCTGTATGTTTTGTATCATGTATGACAGTATCAGTACTTCATCTATCCTGAACACAACCTGTTTGCTTTGGAAAAAAAGAAGAAAGAGAGAAAAAGAAAGTACAAGCTGTACTTAATTGCTTATCTACTACGCATGCCAAGCACCAAGACATGTTGTGGAGTAGAGGCTGCAGAATGATGTTAAGTGGTCACGCAACAAACCCTGATGAACACTATTTTCACAAGCAGTAAACAAGCACTCCTACCACTAACGAGCTCATGTGTGGGGTGAGGTTGGGCATATGATTCTTACATACATGTCTCTAGAAGTGTGAAAAGAGGAACAGAGCAGGCAGCATTAGCAAGAACAAGGAGGAGGATGAGGGATGTTTTCTACATCTGCTTATCGGCTTTGTTTACTTCCTCCATCCCTCCCTCTCTCTCTCTCTCTCTCTCTCTCTCTCTCTCTCTCTCTGACAGATTCTGAACACATGCAAAGCCTTGCCATCTGTGGCTTGTTTTGTTATAGCTCCAAGGGCTGCATTAGTTCGCTATCTGTGCCATGAACTGTATGCCATCTCTTCCACCCTGGCTTAAATAATTTATCTCATCTTGATTCGTGTATTGCAAATTATGGTCCTTTTGATACCGATATCAAAGGAAGTGTAGTATGTTGGGTTTCGCAACTACCGCACTTTACACTGATGCCTCCAGGGTGCTTTGTACTCGGCTTCAGCCTGCGGTTAGATGCTAAAGGAAAAAGAAACGTCTGGATTTAATGGTAAAATAGACAGATATTGTGCAGACAGATGACAGATGGAATAGAAAAATGGTATACAATGTTGGATGGAGGAAAAAATTGGATGTTATTTTTGTTCCTGTGTGCATGAAGAAATGTCTTCTTTCCTATGTGCATACTGGTGAAAAGTGACTAAACTGTTGCTATCCAAAGAGAGACAGACAGATGTTCATGTTCATGTTGACAGAATAAGAACAACCTCATGTTTGTAATCACCTTTCTCCTCTTGCTCTCTCTGTATCTGTCACTCTTTCTTATCTTTTTATTTTCAGACACGGCATATGTTCGCATTTTTATCAGTGACGTGAATGATAACAAGCCAGCATTTGCACATGCATCCTATGAAGTTGATGTGGACGAGGACGCAGACGTCGGCTTCGCCATTATTACTGTCAGTGCCAATGATGGGGATGAAGGTGGGTGGCATGGATGAAGGAACATATGAATGTGTGTGTGTTTCATGTAATGGAGTGATGCACATATAGAATGGAAAGTGTAGGAGTGATAGTGTGGCTGGTACTGTAAATCCACAACTGAGCAGATTTACTTGAGCGCATTGCTGAAGTGTTTCTCTTTTCCCTCACTAAAGAAAAACTTTCAGTCCTCACTGCTGCTTTTGCCTGACCCCTTTTTATTTTGAGGAAAAAACAGGTGTGCATTACAAAACATGTCTTGAAGTCATGAAAAACGCAGCAGTATGTGAGTATGAATCAGCCACTGTAGAGGAACCCATTTAATATAACCTTTCGATGTAAGGCAAAAAAAAAAAAAAAGAAAGAAAGAAAGAAAAGAAGAAGAAACTCTCAAGTGTTTAAATGTGTACTTTCAACATTTTGGGCTTCAAAACGTCAAAAATGTCTTACTGTTGATGTTGAACCCCAGCAGCTGTTGAAGAGAAGCTGACTGCAGCTCTGACGTGACTGGTGCTTTTCATTATTTTCCCCAATTTGTTGTCCATGGAAATATGACAATATTTTAAAATCAAGCTGTCTTTAGTTTGAAACACTGGCAACAGTTTAGAGAACTTGACTAAACAGACTAAAAGTTCACTGAATGCCACATGCTTCAACATGGCTGCACTTCATGGAGAACTACAGTATCATCAGCTATAATCTCTGGGGAAACTGCTCTAAGTTAAGGGTTTGTATACTATCCCTACAGTCCATGACAGTCCATTCAATTCTTTTGAACTGAATGGACTCAGGTAGTATTAAATAAGTACAGTATTTTTCTCATTTAGAAATATTAAACACTCGATGTTATATATGATCATGAAATACACATCATACACATACACATACACACCACAGTCTGTGGTGGAACATGCAGAGACACTCAGCTGTCATTACAGAAAAGACAAGCCCATTATTACTGTGGCTTACTCCATTAAAAAGAATCTGTGCAGGTATCTGTTTGGAAAAGGTCTGGTAGTTACAGATCAACAAATCAAATGAGCTCATTGGCAGTAAGGCTTGAACAACAGAGGGGTGACTGCAGCAGACATCAAGATACAGCTAAATGAGACAGAAGGTGTTTCCACTGAAACAGTTCAGTAAACTTGTGGAAGTAGGGCTGATTGCTCTTTATTTAGCCATCAAAACAGCGTTGATACACTGGTCCAGAGATGGGACATTTTTTTTAGAATAATCCGTCTAGGAGGCTGGTTTGCACCTTTTCTCAGCCTGACCAGGACGCTGGCCCGCCAACCTCATTTTCTTTTCCTTTCTTTCATTTAGTGCTGAACAAATAGTGTAGAGAGGGTTTAATCAGAGCCAAACATTCAATATGCAAGCTTATACAGCAACTGTAAAGGAACCCTTTGGACTTTTCTTCCAAACAAACAAGTTTAGATTTATTCTCAGTGTTGTTTCTCAAAACACATTGTTTGCGTTCTTGAAGTCTGATAATCCTTCCTCAAAAACCATTATCAAAGCCATTTGCTTTTTAATTATTTTAAATCCCACATTGTTTGCATCCTTGTTTGGGAGGTATCTCCTCCGCCTTTGTTGATGCTTTGCTGTGCTTCATTATCACCTGCTGATGAGTGAAATAATGTGAAACCATGAACAGGAATGTGTAGTGTGGGCTTGATCTTTTCAGTCTGATTTTGAGGCTTCTCTCTCAGGCTGATACTGTGACCAACTCTTAACACTTGTTTGGCATGCATATTGAATGTTTGGCTTCTCACACCCAAATGTGTGACTTCCCTCATCATCTGTCATAGAGCATGGACAGAAAAACAAAACAAAACCTAGCCTTAGTATTTTAGATTAAAGTAATAGTATTTTGGATTTTATCCTGCTGTATTTATGTGGTATGGTTTTATATTGTGCAAAAGCACGCTGTCGTTGTTACACAACATTTTTGAAATGGTATGCTGGTTACAAATAGGAAGCTTATAGAGCATAGTAAGATGATCGCAAGCAGCAACCAGGGCTCCAGAATGCGCCTAGGTACATTTCGTAACTATTTTTAGAGATGATGCCACTAAAATTGGACCTGCAAATATGCTCCGATTTTAATTTCACTGAGAGAGAGAAATAGCAGGCTTGTGTTTTGTATTGGCGCATTTCCAGTACACAGTTCCAGCTCTACTCGACTCGGTTCTACTCTACTCTACTTGGTTTGGTTGAGTTTCCATTACAATTGAGTACTTCATAGTACCTCCTCAACGTAGGCGGGGTCGTCATACCACGGCTGCGCGAAACTGCCATGACGTCAATTTGTACACGACGCAAACAGAGCCAACAAACAATGGAGGACATCGAGGCGATGTTGTATTTGCTGCTCGGTTTGTGGCTTTTTGTCACACACAAAGCAGATGCTGATATTTTACGAGCAGCCATTTCCCTCGAGTGAGAATAAAGAATAAAGTCAGCGGTTGCTGTTGCCCGGCATTACAATGGAGGGGGCGGAATTGTTTTTCCAGTGTTGGACGTTGCAAACCAGTGACGACACTCTCCGGCCAATCAGTGGCCAACAGGCTGTTGACGTCACACATACAGTATCGCTTCTACTCGCTTGGAACCTCGCCAGAGCAGGTACTAAAAATAGTACCAGGTACCAGGTACTATCCCTAATGGAAACACAAAACAACCGAGTAGAGTAGAGTCGAGTCGCGCTAGTGGAAATGTGGCATATGTGTGTATGAAGACAGACGAACATCAGAGGAGCTCTCAATAGCCAACAGCACCTATGAGTTTTCAGCTCTAACTGCCCTAACCTTAAACCAAGTCTTCACCCTAAAATTTAGTCTATGTCTGGCTGAAACAATGACAAACAAAACTTCTAGATGCTGTTGGCTGTTGAGAGCTCCTCTGATGTTCGTCTGTCTTCCTTATACACACATATAAAACACAAGCTTAAACTTTTGCACAGTACTGTATATACATACATGTACTCTTTTTGTCATGAAAAAAAAAGAGAAAACTATTGGCTACCAAAGCAGAGGGTTAGGTTAAGAGTTTCTGTTAGGCAAGTTGTGGTTATGGTTATGGTTGGGGCAAGTCTATGTAATGTCCCCACAAGTGATGCAACACCTAACGTGTGTGTGTTTGCATGTGCGTGGGTTGGTGGGGGTCAGAGGAATGAAACATAAAGTTTTAACTGCAGTATAAGCTACCTGATTTCTTGTGGCTCATGTCGAAAATTGAAGAGGTCCAGCTGGATACTTCTCTGGTGGTGAAGGGTGTTTTTTACTTCCAGGTGCTTTAGTCAGTGTGCTACCTTAATTTACTGTAATAACTGCACCTTTAGTTGAGGCTGAATTGGTAACTTTTTACCTCTCATCACTGTCAGATATTTTTTAGGAACTTTTTTAAGTAGGATCAAATTCTTCTCCCAATTTATGAGGCAATCCTTCTGTGTAAAACAGAGAAATGGAAAGTCAGTGTTTGGTTGAAATGACACACATATAATTGAATTTCACCCAGGAGGAGCCTGTGAATGGTGTTCATGTATTCACTGTTGCTAGTGTTTACGCTTAGCAAAAAGTTTAAACAATATTCAGACTCATGAACTCACACACATGGCTGCACGGTGGTGCCTCACAGCAAGAAGGTTGCCGGTTCGATCCCCGGGTCAGGCGGGGCCTTTCTGTGTGAAGTTTGCATGTTCTTCCCGTGCATGCGTGGGTTCTCTCCGGGTACTCCGGCTTCCTCCCACAGACCAAAAACATGCTCATTAGGTTAATTGATGACTCTAAATTGTCCGTAGGTGTGAGTGTGAATGGTTGTTTGTCCTTGCATGTGGCCCTGCAATCGGCTGGCGACCGGTTCAGGGTGTACCCCGCCTCTCGCCCATTGTAGCTGGGATAGGCTCCAGCCCCCCGCAACCCCGAAAGGGATAGGCGGTATAGATAATGGATGGATGGAACTCACACACACACACACACACACACACACACACACACACACACACACACACAGGTTCTTCACATGCTCATCTACTTGTGAATCAGTGTTATTGTAACACCTAATCCCCAAAAGTTGTAGGTCATCGATGCAGCATGTTGAAATGAAACTTTTCTGTTTTGTATATATATTATGTGTGCCCATGTATTACTCCCCTTGTGTGGACAAAAATCTGTCTACACAGTCACATGTGGGGACAAAACACAACACAAGTTAAAACATTACATTTTATGGTGCAGACTGAGGATAGGGTTACGGGTTAGGTAAGGTTAGGTTAGGTTTGGTACAGGGTTAGGAACAGGTAAATAGTGGTTATGGTTAGGGTAAGGCTCCAGGAAATGAATGTAAGTCTATGTAATGTCCCCACAACTGATGAAAACCCCCTTGTGTGTGTGTGTTTTATTTTATTTTTTTGTGTGTGTGTGTGTGTGTGTGTGTGTGTGTGTGTGTGTGTGTGTGTGTGTGTGTGTGTGTTTGTTTGTTTCTCTGGTTTCAGTGCACTACCTAGGGAGATGAAAGGAGTTTTGAAATTGGCACAACTGGGAAAATACATATATATATAAATTTTCTCTCCATTTGTTTATTCTAACAGTTGTATTGCTCCGTGTGCTGTTTCTTTGTCCTTTGGGTCTGAGCAGCTTTCTAAATACTTAAGAGATTGAGACAACTAGAAAAAAATGGAGAGAGAGGGCAAGAGAGAAGAAGAGGGAATGCAACTGCATATATCCCCTAATGTCTCATTTAAAATGCTAACAGACAGACAGTACAAAACGATCTGGATTACTGTGTTCTCCTTTCTCCTTCCTTCCTTTTCATCTTGCTAATAAGCTGTGAATTTCATCTTGTCTTCAGAGGTTTCTCCTTTCCTTTTCATAATAACATAAGACTTGTAGATGCATCGGTGATTGAGATGCGGACCTTGGCTTTACCAGTAATTGCACTGAAAGGGAACATTTCGTTGATCAGCATCTAATAGATTTAATGAAAAATTATTTGCGTAAAGCTTAAAAAGAAAAGAGATAATTAAGTGAGGTACGGAGAGTGCTTTGAAGATGAGGAGAGGGGGACCTTCACAGCAATATGATTTTTACATTGCTTGGAACAGTGGAGTTGTAATTATTCTTACTACTTAAATCTCTACATTCTTGTAATTTTACTGACTCTTTAAGCAGTAAGTGCCTTTTGAGAAAGCCACTTACTGCTTTAAGTCCTGGGAGCCATAGGACCTGATTACATTTTGTGTGACAGGAATGGCATGTGACATGATTAACAGTATTGTTAAAGTTGATACTTATTCAAATAGTACTTGACTCTCCATACCTCTGTGTCAATATAAACTCATTGAATTGAATTCTGTTGCGTTGCTCTGCCAGTGAATTCATTACAGCTATGGCACTGCAATGATGAAGAAAACAGCAGTAAATGCTGTGTTTACATGCTTCAGCACAGCTCAAGTTTCTTACACCTGTGAAAAAAAACATTTATTATTATATTATTATTATTATTATTATTATTATAGCTGAAAAAGCAAAATTACTACAGTTCTGAATAGTAATTATCAGAATATGCAGACACGACCGTAGCAGAAGAATACATGACATTTGGATGAAATATTTCTCATGATGTTATCCCACATTACCCAGGAGGTGTTCAAAAATGTCAGCCACATTTGCATACTGTACTTTTCATTTCATTTTTTGTTATTCAACTGATTAATTTCTGATGATATAATAGTTACAATAATTTATTTTAGTGATATATAATTTATTACAAAGTAATAAAATATAGAAAGATTTTTAGTACTTTCAGTATTTACAATGAAATCCAAAACATTGGTCTTAGAAATAATTCAAATATATATATATATATTTTTGTACATTGTTTGAGTGAACAGAGTAATTTTAATCAGAAATGTGATTGTTATCTATATATATATAGATGATGGACGCTCCTATTGCAATAATAATAACCCCGTGTACTCCAACTGTATGAAATAGAAGTGCAAACCTTCATTTTTATTTTGTGTTCTGAAATTTGTCTATCAGGTCAATAACACTAAAAAGGAAGTTGGTACCTGCTTAAAAGTAATTGCTTTTTATATTTTCATTGAAACGTCTGACTGCTAAATGTGTCAGCTCTTAAATTTGTGTTTGGTATGTGTCTCAAATCAAACTGCTGCTCCACTAAAATGGAAGAGATGTTGTGGTTTGAGAGCATGGATGTTAATCAGTAGGCAGATAACAGTCTCTGTTGTGTGCACAGATGTCAGTTCAGTATGTAACATTGGCAGACAGAAATAGCTAAGGTATAGACATCCAAGGCAACAGAAATCACTAAGACATCCTTCAGTTTTACTGTGCATTGCCTTAAATGTAAGACTTCTACTTCTGCACAGATTTTTTGTCATGAAGATCCTATTCTAATGGAGCAGGCATTGTAATCAGCTTTGTAAAAGCAGAGGCTGTCTGCTGTTGAAAGACGCATAACAATCAGATTGAACCAAAAAAAAAAAAAAAAATCAATTTCTGATTGTCAGACAGCTGAAGCAGGTAGATGCCATCTGTCTCTGTTAAGGAAGACAGATTGGTGGATTGGCAAAAACAGATAGCAATGGACTAGACTGGGTCAATGTCTTCGACAGGACTTACTTACTATAGGCTGCCTTGTCAGTAACTAAGGTTCATTTTACATAGTGCTGCTTCATTCAACCTCCATCATCTCCCGTTCTGCAGGTGGAAATGCTAAGCTGCGCTACCAGATCACATCAGGAAACACAGGAGGGGTGTTTGATGTGGAACCAGAGGTGGGCACTATCTTTATCGCCCAGCCTCTGGACTATGAACAGAACAAAAGGTAGGGACTTGCTTCAGGGGCCCATCTTTTGTGCTACAAATGTTTTAAGATGGATTTTACCTGAAATCCATGGTGTTATTTTCCCTGTTATATGATTATGTCTTTAATAAATATGCCATATCTTTAAACTCCACATTTAATACCTTAAATTAGTTACACCTTAGTAGTTAAAGAATTTCTCAACCCTCATTTTTCCAAGTAAGTTTTTTTTTGTTTGTTTTGTTTTTACAAATCTCATTTGGAAAACAGTTGCTTATTTTGTGAAATACCATGAAGAAGCTGAAACTTTTTACAGGTACAAGCTTCATGTCCTGGCTTCAGATGGGAAGTGGGAGGATTACACAACAGTGACGGTAAATGTGGTTAACAAGAATGATGAGGCTCCAGTGTTTACCGTTAACGAGTACTATGGCAGCGTCACAGAGGAGCTGGATGGCTCACCGGTGTTTGTGTTACAGGTACAGTCCAATCATTATTCAACTGTATGATGAGCGTGTGACAGCTTTTGCCATCATCTGTTTCATTCACGAAGGCATAAATTGAACCTGTCTTGCTTACAGTCTTTTAGTACAATATCAATCATGTCTGTGTCAAGTGCATATTTAACGCCCTTTTACAGGGTTCCTGTTAAAGTGAGTCCACTTGAAACATTCACAGCTAATCAGCTTAATTCAATGGGTAGATACAGCTAATAAGATCTTTGAGTTGGCCAAACACTTATCAGATGGACATCAGAAGCTGTTTTCTTTCAAATCAATGACCCCTTTTTTCCCAAATGTACTATTTGAAGTAGTAATTCCTCCTATTGTGAGAATGGAAAGTTTAATTGACATTCCAGCAGTAAAAAAGGAGAATGAGGCGTCATGAACGATCAGTTGTAGGTCCAACAAATATAAATATTTATAACTATATTCAAATATTTAAATTAAAAGTCAGCAGAAATCTGATTGAGGTAACCATTCTTTAGTTCTGCCCTGTATTGAGGGGAGAGAATTTCAGTTTTGGAATCTGATTTTAGTCTTTATCCAGTAATTACTGTGCAGTCATGGCTGGGTATGGTCCATTGTGAGGTCATTTGGGCTTTAACCCTGAAACAACAGCATGTATTTCATTAGTAATCATTCTGGTGCATAGAACAGTCATTTTAACTTGTATAAATTCTCTACATAGTTTAGCATACATACATCTAGTTTAGTGTAGTTCTGAACTAATAACTGACTAAATATTTTCTCACCATTATTAACCATCTCACTATTACATGAGTCAAAATACTCAAGACTTGATAGTAAGCCTGGTGCTCTCTTCCCTCTCTACATATGTAGACATTTTTTAATATTTGAACCAAACACAAGTTAATTTTGGCTCTACATGCTCTACATCTAACTGCAATTAATGTGCTAAATTGAAACATCTTTTGCCTGCCCAGGGTGTAATTGCTGCTGATGTGTTGAAAATTAGTGTGAAAACGAGTAGACAGAAGAAGAGAAACAAGAGAGGTGGGCATTTGGGTTGAGGAGGTTGCATCTGTGCCAGGTTTAGCTACCAGAGAGTTCTTAACTGCACGGAGCATTTTTGAAGTGCTTCCAGTCAAGATATCACTCCAAGTCAGCATCATTTCAATAATTTAATAGTGTAAAAAAAAAGTGATTACACTCTCAACACCATCTCTGTATTGCTGTACCTTTGATGTTGTAGGTAACCGCATCTGACCCAGATAAGGATGCTGACCAAGAGGCCCTGCGTTACTCTCTCCATGGCCAGGGTGCAGAGAGTGAATTCATAATTGATGAGGTCACAGGCAAGATCTATGCCCAGCGGACATTGGACCGCGAGGAGCGCGCTGTTTGGCGTTTTGTCGTCTTGGCAACAGATGAGGGTGGCGAAGGTCTGACTGGCTTCACTGATGTCATCATCAATGTGTGGGACATCAATGACAATGCGCCTGTCTTCACCTGCGCCCCCAGCTGCCATGGAGATGTGGCAGAGAACTCAGTAGTGGGGACGTCTGTAATGGAGATGACAGCTACCGACCTGGACGACTCAGCGGTCGGGCAGAACGCTGTGCTTTCTTACAGGATTATGGGTAGTTTAGATGCCACCAGCATTGGGGTGGGAGTTCCCACCTTCTCAGAAATGTTCACTATCAACCCCACCACAGGCACCATCAGTGTAGCCATGGGCAGTCTGGACAGAGAGCAGGTCGAGTCTTACCTCCTGGTCGTGGAGGCCAGAGATGGGGGAGGGATGACAGGAACTGGAACGGCCACAATTCAAATCAAGGATGTTAACGACCATGCCCCAAGATTCACTGATCACTCCTGCCTGGCAAGGATCTCTGAGAATGCCGAGGCCAATGCAGAGGTGGGTCAGATGGGGCTTCCCTGTTGACGAGGCACCAGTTTTTATTGCCTTATTTCATAGTTTATTTGAAATTACCTCTGCAAATGTATCAATAATGCACTGTTGTTAGCCATGTAAGAAAATGTTTTCCAAATACAGGTTTAACTATAAAACAGAAAAAAAGCTGTTTGGGCCCTTTTTCCAAAGAGGAGCATAAACAGGCAATATTATGGTATTTTCTTGCCCAGGCATTGCATCTCACAAATCAAAGCAAACAAGGTGGGGGACACAGATATACAACTCTGGTTAGGCTGCTACAGAGAATTATGACATATTTGCATGTATATATGCACGTGTTGTCTTGTATAATGACGCAATTCTCCTCTGCACCTTTTTGACAACCATTTCCCATTTTTAGATCTTTGGCAGAGTATTGTCATAATACAAGCTGTTAGCAACCAGAAGCCACATTGAGCCTATATACTTTATTCACATGATGTTATGGCTTGTACTAAGGTCCTGGACCTCGCTGCAGAGGACAGAGACACTGGAGAAAATGCCCAACTGACTTTTAGTGTTGTGGCTGGAGATCAAGAGCAGAAGTTCTACATGGTCAGTCACAAGCAGGAGCAGCGCGGCACCCTGAGGCTTAAGAAACGTCTTGACTATGAACGACACACTGAGCAGAGGTTCAATCTCACACTGAAGGTATGTGGACATAGTTCCAAAAGCCCCGTTCAACAATACAATAGTCTTGCACTATTGAAGATTATTTAATTAAGCTTCTGTATCATGTCTCGCTCTCTGATTCATGGGGTTTAATTTGTTAAAGGAACCGTCAGTGAAGGGAAGCATGTGTGAAAGGCACAGACTGTTAGAGTCTGCCATATTAGGAACAGTGCTGTGGTGCCTGATCAGAAAGTTTTCTGTCTTGATATAAATGATGCAAAAAATAATGGAAAATCTTTTTAGCATTGTTTTTAGTTATTTGTTTTTCTTTAGTGCTCATAAATTGCTCAAACCAACACTTTGTATGTTAAAATGTTGCCTTGATGAGTAAAAATGATGGAATAAGCCAGCCCATCCATCTGAAGCCAAGACAAAGAATTTCAAGGTGAAGAGAAAGCTAGCCAAACAGAACGTGTCATTTGCAGATACAGACAGGAACTTCACAGTTCCACAAGGCAACTTTTCATATTGGTGGCAGTGAGAGGTCACTTTTGGAAAATACCCAGAAATTCTACAAGGTGATATAAAAACCAGCTGCACACAAATGTCGATGGTGTGATACTACTTTGTGGCTTAGGTTGTCAAAGAGCAAAAATGTCTGATAACACAGGATTTATCACTTTAGGTAAGTTGTATTTCATTCTTTTATTTTTAAGAAGCTCTTAGTGGAAAATTCCAACCCTTGACTATGATCAAGATCAGATGAACAAATCTGTTTGGACAAAATTTACAATTAAGTACAATCACAATTAGTGGAGGGTGCTTTGCTCTTGTATGACATGTGAGACTGTAAGTGGTTTCTTTTTCAGGTTGAAGACTTAGACTTCTCCAGCCTTCTGCACTGTGTGGTGGAGGTGGAGGACTACAACGACCATGCTCCTGTCTTCATTCCACACTTCCTGTCTCTTTCCCCACTACCTGAGGACATCACTGTGGGAACCAGTGTGGCACGCTTGGTGGCCAGTGACTCTGATTCAGGCCAGAATCGTGACATCACCTATAGTCTATCTGAGGACTCAGATCCCGAAGGGCTCTTCACCATTGACCAGTCTGGTGTACTCTCTGTGGCCCGGCCTCTGGATCGGGAGGGGATACCACAGCATCAGTTGGTTGTCATAGCAACCGATCATGGGGTTCCACCTCTAACAGGCAGTGCCACAGTCCAGCTGCCTCTGTTGGATGTAAATGATAATGGACCAGAGTTTGAGGCGGCATACTCCCCAGTAGTCTTTGAGAATGTAGCCGGGCCACAGGTATGCTTGATCTTGAAATGTTTGATCTCAAGTTGTATAACATGTAAGATACTGACTTAATGCTATGATTTGTTGAATAGAGCGAAGTTAGGAAGAAGCAAAGGAGAAGTATTTTTCATTGGTTGTGTGGCTGAGAAAATCCAACCTGACCAAGCCAAAACCCCTAATGCTCTCCCTGCTTGTTTAGGTAGTGAGGTTGAACCAAACGTCGACCCTCCTTCAAGCTGTGGACCAGGACTCTCCAGAGAATGGCCCACCCTTCCACTTCAGTGTCCCCCCCGAATATCGCCACAACAATGATTTCTACCTCCAGGACAACCTAAATGGCACAGCGACACTAACAGCTCTAAGGACATTTGACCGTGAGCGCCAGAAAGAGTTCTTCATTCCTATTATCATGAGCGACAGTGGCCGTCCAGCCAAAACAGTGACCAGCACCCTGACAGTGACCATTGGTGACCAAAATGATCACGCACATGTGGCGGGGGAGAAGAAAATTTTCATTAATAGTCACCGAGGTGAGAGGGTCATCTCTGTTTTCATCTCATCTACTTATTCAAGCACATGTTGAACTTTGCTCTTAAAGGTAGTTTTCTGCCTCTGAAGGTGAAACTCAAGCTCACTGTGCAGTAATTAACACACACAGATGCATAACGTTTTTATTGTGTTTTTCACCTCTTCCTCAACCCAGTCACTGTCACCACATTATCACTGGTTGCATGATCATGTTGCCATGGTGCTTTTCTAAGGGTCACAAAGATAATGCTTGATTTGACATGCAATTAATCACAGCTGCTATGTTTATTCTTCTTCATCCTAGAAGCATGCATGTGTGTCTGGTATAAGGCTAACAAACCACATAAAGTTCAGATATAGGAATCTCAGATTTTGTTACAAAACTCATGCACATCAATTTGTCTGGTTTGTTATAGATTCGAAACACATTGCTTTGTTGATTACTTGAGACAGATATTAGAATTTTTTATTTAGTTATTTATTTAGTTTCACCCCTTTCGGTTTTTGCCTCTGAAAACCATGAATGCTAGCAATTTTCTTTTCATTTTGATCCAATTTTTTCTCAGTTTCTGGCAAAGGCAAACAATAGGCTAAAATTCACCATGTCAAGGTTTGTCTTTAAATTTTGAAGGGCACCTGAAGAATAATTCCCACATGGTTCAGAAAGTGAGGAGTTGAAGGAAAGAGAGTGAAACTAACAACAGTTCTTTCTACATGATTATAATCATTGTGCCTTCATACAGCATTTTTTTTTTATTTTTCCATTCTTGTCCTTCTTCCATTTCCCTTCTTGGTTCTGCTGCTGAATAAACCCAGAAAGATGTGCATTTGGACCTTTTTATGTATATATACATTTTCATCATTGTTAATGCATTGTTTGTGTGTGTTTGCAATATACGTATGTATTGCTATGATTTTCAAGAGTCTTGCCCTTGTATAGTATTACTGGTATGGCAGGCAAACACATGCTGCTCACAATTAAACATGTGTATATGGAAATACACACACAGTTTTCCTGAATACTTTTAAGCAATATCTTTTATGCATAAAGGTAATGATCATGTAAAACAATTAAATGATATCGTATGCTGATGTTTTCTGTCATCAGGCCGTATGCCAACTACAGTGCTTGGAAAGGTCTACTCTCCTGACCCTGATGACTGGGACAACAAGACATATGTCTTTGAGGGACATGTGCCAAGGTAAACAATTTGACCCTTCCTGAACCATTTGTGCTAAATTCTTCACATTTAAGACCGACAACACAATGAAAAGAAAGCCATATTATGTAAGATTTGTAAGTATTCTAACTGTTTTATCAGCCTGAAACACAGACTTAGGCAAAGGCCATCCACACACATGGGTACACTAAAATTGCCATAATTATCAAAATTCATTTGATGTCATTTTTTTGCTAATCAGAGCTGCCATAAACGATTTCAAGTGAGTGCCAATGATGGTTGGGCATCTACTTATTCCAAGAGATGTCTAACATCCTGCCATAGATAAATTGTATGATTTTTGGTAAATGAAATAACCCCATAAGCTAGATGAGTCTTTTATAGTTTGTCAATGATGCAATGTATATTTTCTGTCTTGGACTTCTGTAGAACCAACAACTATTCAATTCAGTTCAATTCAATTCAATTTTATTTGTATAGCGCCAAATCACAACAGAAGTTGTCTCAGGACACTTTCCATATAGAGCTGGTACAGACCAAGCTCTTTTATCTACAAAAAACAAAAAAAAAAACAAATTCCCCCATGAGCAAGCACATGGCGACAGTGGCGAGGAAAAACTTCCTTTTAACAGGCAGAAACCTCGGGCAGAACCAGACTCTGGGTGGGCGGCCATCTGCCTCGACCGGTTGGGTGAGAGAGGAAGAGCAAGAGAGGGAGAGTGAGACAGACACAGACAGACACAGACAGACAGACACAGACAGACAGACAGACAGACAGAAATGCAGTCAGAGAGACAGAGAGAGAGACAGACATGCAATCACAGTAACAGTGACAGTGGATGTAATAATAGCAGCAGCAGTTGCAGTGGATGTCAGGCAGGGTCAAGGCAGGAGACACAGCTGCAATCCACAATCCAGATTCAGCCACTGTGGAACCTGCGAGACGACAAAGCACAGAGACTCCGGGGAAGGGGCTAAGTTAGTAACACGCCGTGGTAGGACATGAGAGCGTGCGGATGGAGAGGGACAGAAGGACAGAGGAGCTCGGTGTATCTTTGGAGGTCCCCCGACAGTCTAATCCTATAGCAGCATAACTAGGGGCTGGTCCAGGACAAGCCTGAGCCAGCCCTAACTATAAGCTTTATCAAAAAGGAAAGTTTTAAGCCTACTCTTAAATGTAGAGACAGTGTCTGCCTCCCGGACAAAGACTGGAAGATGGTTCCACAGGAGAGGAGCTTGATAGCTAAATGCTCTGACTCCTGTTCTGCTTTTTGAGACTTTAGGAAGCATAAGTAGACCTGCAGCCAGTGCAGAGTGGCTAGTATTGGAGAAATATGATCTCTCTTCCTGGTTTTTGTCAGAACACGTGCTGCAGCGTTCTGGAGCAACTGAAGAATATTCAGCAACGAATTTGGGCAGCCTGATAGTAAAGAATTGCAGTAATCCAGCCTGGAAGTTACGAATGCATGGACTAGTTTTTCTGCATCATTTTGAGACAAAATATGCCTGATTTTTGCGGTATTATGTAGGTGAAAAAAGGCTGTCCTTGAAATTTGTTTTACATGGGAGTGAAAGGACATGTCTTGGTCAAAGATAACTCCCAAATTCTTTACAGTGGTGCCGGAGGCCAGCGCAATGCCATCCATAACTGCTATGTCATCAGAAAGTGACTTTCTAAGATGTTTAGGGCCTACTACTATAACTTCAGTTTTGTCTGAGTTTAGCATCAAAAAATTGCAGGTCATCCAGGTCTTTATGTCATGAAGACATGCTTGTAGTCTAGTTAACTGACTGGTTTCTTCCGGCTTCATTGGTAAATATAGCTGGGTATCATCTGCATAGCAATGAAAATTTATTGAGTGCTTCCTGATAATCCTACCTAAAGGAAGCATATATAAGGTGAATAGAATCAGTCCAAGCACAGAACCCTGTGGAACTCCATAGCTGACTTTAGTGAGCACAGAGGACTGAGAGCGATCTGACAGGTAGGATTTAAACCAGCTTAGCGCAGTTCCCTTAATGCCAATGAAGTGTTCCAGTGTCTGCAATAGGATGCCATGGTCAATGGTGTCAAATGCAGCACTAAGATCCAATAAGACTAGTACAGAGACAAATCCTTTATCAGATGCAATTAGAAGGTCATTTGTAACTTTAACCAGTGCTGTCTCTGTGCTATGATGTACTCTAAATCCTGACTAGAAATCCTCAAGTAAACTGTTATTGTTTAGAAAGTCGCACAGCTGATTGGCAACTGCTTTCTCAAGAGTTTTTGAGAGAAAGGGAAGGTTGGATATCGGTCTATAGTTGGCTAAAACCCCTGGATCAAGAGTAGGCTTTTTCAGTAGCGGTTTTATCACAGCTACTTTAAAGGACTGTGGTACGTAGCCTGTTGATAAAGACAGATTGATCATGTCTAATACTGAAGAGTCAATTAGAGGTAATACTTCTTTAAACAGGTTAGTCGGGATTGGATCTAAAATACAGGTTGATGATTTTGATGATGAAATTATTGAAATTAGTTGGTGAAGGTCAACAGGAGTAAAACAGTCTAAAACTGCGACAGACTGAGTAACAGTTTCTACGGTTTCTGTGTTTGAAGACAAAACAGTACCTGTTGACGGCAGGAGCCGATGAATTCTGTCTCTAATAGTTAGAATTTTATCATTAAAGAAGCTCATGAAGTCATTACTGTTCAGAGCTAAAGGAATACAAGGTTCAACAGAATTATGGCTCTCTGTCAGCCTGGCTACAGTGCTGAAGAGAAACCTGGGATTGTTCTTATTTTCCTCTATTATTGCAGAGTAATAGGCTGCCCTGGCACTGCGGAGGGCTTTCCTGCATATTTTAAGACTGTCTTGCCAGGCGGACCGAAATTCTTCCAAATTGGTAGAATGCCATTTCCTTTCTATTTTCCGTGAAGTTTGCTTTAATTTGCGGGTTTGAGGAGTATACCACGGAGCTAACCTCCTCTGTTTAATTTTCTTCTTTTTTAGGGGAGCAACAGAGTCAAGTTTCATACGCAATGAACCTGTAGCACGATCAATCAGGTAGCCAATCTGGGAGGGACTAACATTAGCATAGGAATCCTTTGTTGTATTGAAACATAGCATTGGATTAAATACTAATGGGATCATATCCTTAAATTTAGCTACAGCACTATCAGACAGGAGTCTGGTATAAGAATTTTTGCCTCCTGGATGGTAGTCTGGTAATATGAATTCAAAAGTTATTAAATGATGGTCCAATAAAAGAGGATTCTGTGAAGAGACTATTAAGTCTTCGATTTCAATGCCATATGTCAGGACAAGGTCGAGGGTGTGGTTAAAACAGTGAGTCGGTTCATGTACATTCTGATGGAAGCCGACTGAGTCTAATACTGAAATAAACGCAGTGCTAAGGCTGTTATTATCAACGTCGACATGTACATTAAAGTCACCTACAATAATTACTTTATCTGCTTTAAGGACTAAGCCTGATAGAAACACCGAGAACTCAGCTATAAATTTGGAGTAAGGACCAGGAGAGCGGTATACTACAACAAATAAAACTGCAAAAAATAAATAAAACTACAGTCAATGTGCAAAGTAGGTAGTGGTGAAAATAGGAAGCACAGTGATATAAATCAATGAAATACTTTTTGTTTGTTCACATGAAGGATCATGCTCAGCTTTTTCCCAAAGCTATTATTAATATCTCAGATATCTATGTTGTGGCAATTATTAGGTTGTGTTGTGTAGGTTGTGTTGGCCAGCCATGTTAGATACCCTGCAATCTGTGATGATTAATGACAGATGGTGGACCTGTACTACCTGGGATGATTTGCATTCTGTCTAGAAAACCTATGGGGATCAGTGTGTTACATATTGCTTCATGCCCTGAGCCATTTTACATTCCCCCATTTAATCGTGTAGCACACTGTGTCTACATCATATGTTTTGTTGTTGTGATTGATTTAGACATTCAAATAACGCAAAGCAACAACACACCTGAGTAAAATATCTCTCAGCAAGAGGGAAGCCAGATGTTTGTTGCTCTGTGATTGATTCTGGAGCCTCGTCAACTAATGAAGTCCTTTAATTTTAACAGAATTCAAACTGTTGCCTTTGTTGCTATTCACTTACTTACACATAAACTTCTGGGTAAATTCAATTCCAAATAATTCAAGTCAGTTCACCTGAAGATAATTAAATTGCATTTGAAATTATTCAAATTGGGCAGCACGGTGGTGCAGCACGGTGGTGCAGCAGGTAGTGCGCGTGCCTCACAGCAAACTGTGCGAAGTTTGCATGTTCTTCCCGTGCATGCGTTGTTGTCTGTTCAAATCAAAATGTGATGATTATCCAGCAGTGGTGGTGAAACTTTGAATCACCTTCCAAAGAGTGAGCATTTCCAGCATGGGGCCACTCTCCCTCGACAACCTGTCACCTTGAGAGATTTGTCTGTGAACACTGAGATGTGTGATGCTGCTCTGCCTAGGGGCACTGCTGACTGGATCATTATCTTTCCAATAATGTGAACCTAATGAGGGAGGTATGAACACCACGTATCCCTGTTGATGCACAGGGTATAGATACGAGTGGATACATCATCTTTAATCTTTGTCATTGACTTATATCATTACTTATCATTTACACACATGTGCGCACACACAAACACTTTATATAATATGTGTATATATAGCAAAATGCATGACCCAAAATGCCACACTCAAGCAAAGAGTGTGGGGCAGCTGTGGCTCAGGAGTCCTGCCCTGGCCTCAGCAGTCCACATGCCAAAGTATCCTTGAGCAAGATACTGAACCCCCAAAACTGCCCCCAATGCTGTGCCATTGGTGTGTGAATTCATATGTACATCACTTTGGATAAAAGCGTCTGCCAAATGACTAATTGTAATTGTAATTGCAAAGAGAACAGAGGCCAAAAAAGGTTTTAATGTCTTTAATGATCACTTGTATCAGCAGCCAAATAAGAGAGACAAGAGTTTCCAGAGTTTGGGGAGGTCTTGATAAGGAGGAGGCAAGCCAGGTGTTGATATAGAACTTTTCCAAGAGGCAGACAGATAGGGCAAGGATGGGGACAAGTGAGGGCAAGGCACCTGAGCACATACACTAGAGAAAAGAAAGTTAGGTAGGCAGGTAAGCAGGCAAATAAAAAGGTCAAAATTACTTGTCTGCTGCTACTGTGAAGATGAACAGACAATTCAATAGATACTGAGTGTAGTAGCTGGGGCTTATGCATTGTGGTGGCAGGTGAGTCTTGATTGAATGAGAGGGGGTTGGATGGAGGGGCACAGCTAACTAGAGCATACTGGTTTTAGCTGTAAACATGGAAAACAAGGTGTATCCTTAAAGTGGTTGACAGTTTTAGTTTTATAGCGGTGGGAACGATAATGGACTCAAATGTGAAAGGGCTTAAGAACCGGGGAGACAGTTTCTAAGAGTCAGTGTTTAGAGGGATATTTTTGGAAGAAAGCCAAACTTTCTGACCTGGTTTGCATACAGGAGCCTCCCTGCGCTGGTGATCGGCCATCAGCTTGTCTCCTCTTCTGATCTCAGTAAGGCAGCACAAGCCTGTTGTAAGCATACTCCACCCATGGAAAACAAATGGACCAGAGGGTCGGATTGGAGGCGGGTACGCACCTTCGGGCAAATTCCAGGTCCTGATTGGCTCTTTCAGTCTGGCTGTTAGTTTGAGGATGGAAACCTAAGGATCGACTTACTGACACCCTTAGTGCCTGGCAGAATTCCCTCCAAATTTGGGAAATGAATTGGGGAGCTCACAATGTCTAGGGGCATACCTGCAGACGAAACACATTCTATACTAAAAGATCAGCCGTTTCCTTGGCAGAGGGAAGCTTAGGCAAGGCAACAAAGTGGGCGGCTTTGGAAAATTAGTCTACAGTGGTTAGTTTGACTGCGTTACCTTGGGATGGGGACAAACCCGTGATGTAGTCTAGGGCAATGTGCAACTAGGAGTGGTAAGGATAGGAAGTGGTCTGAGAAGTCGAGCGGGTGCCTGGTTGGAAGTCTTCCCCTGGGCGGACACAGAGCAGGCAGCGACATATGGTGTCTGCCCCCATCCTGGGCCACCAGAAATGTTGTTTTAATATTCTCAGAGTTTGACTGGCACTGGAAAGGCAACAAAGTGGGCGGCTTTGGAAAATCGGTCTAAAGTGGTTAGTTTGACTGTGTTACCTTGGGATGGGGGCAAACCCATGATGTAGTCTAGGGCAATGTGCAACCAGGGGTGGTCAGGATTGGAAGTGGTCTGAGGAGTCGAGCGGGTGCCTGGTTGGGAGTCTTCCCCTGGGCGGACACAGAGCAGGCAGCAACATACTCCCTGGTGTCAGCTAATTGCTTACTTAATACCTCTCCCAGGTCGTGGTGTTGGGGAGGCACATTGGACAATTCTGGCGGCTCTATAGGCTTGGAGACAGGGGAAATCTTTGAGGGAAAAAGAGCCCCTAGGAGGCAATGTGATATGCAAAAAAACCTCCAAGCAGTTATATTATTGTGTGCCCAATCGATCTGAGGGTTGTGAAATTTTAACCAGAAAAACCCAAGCACTAGGGGGGTGTGCAGTGCAGACTGATTTGCTCAGAATGATTGCCAGACAGGGTGATAGTGACACACCAGCACAGTGCGTTGTGTTACCCTAGTGAGGGAATCACCATTTAGGGTGTTAGCCATGACAGGCGAAGGCAAGTGCTCCAATGGTAGACCACATTGTTTTCGGCCGTCAAGTTGTCAATAACGTCCTCTGCCCCGGATTCCACCAGCGCTTGGAGTTGGACAGAACAAGACTTAAAACACAGGATAGGTAGGACAGGTAACTGAAGCCTTGATTTGGGTGAGGAGTTATTTGTGGGCAGACTCCAATACTCCCAAAGCTATTGGTGAGCCTAATCTTTTGGCCACATAGGGCAACTCCTTATGAGGTATAAGGTTAAGGTTAGCAAAATACAGGACCCAAAATGCTGGAATCTCTGTTGTTACCACGATGAATGGATGATTCGATGAATACTGGGTGGAGAGCCTGGGCTTATGCTCTGTGGCAGCAGGTGAGTCTTGATTGAGTGATTGAGTGCAGTTGCGCTCAGGGAGAGGAGACCGAGCCCAGCCTGTCAGCCACGCCCTGCAGGGAGACACACTGACACCAGACAGACATGGGAGAGACAGACAGGAGACAGAGGGAGAGGGGAAACACAAGACACATAGGGGAAAAAGAAGGGGGGACAACAGATCTTCAGAGAATGTCATTTTTTAATGATAAGTTAAACTCTTTCAAACATCTTAAGATTAAATGTAAATGTAAATGTGCTTTATTTATACAGCCCTTTACAACAACCTTTCGGTGAACCAAAGTGCTTTACAATAAAATGAAAACACTGAGAGACAATAAAACAATAAAACCGAACAGAATGAAATACAATAAATAACATACAATAAAACAAAGTTAATGTCATCACGCTTATTGGGTTGTGAAAGCCATCCTGAATAAATAGGTTTTTAATCTAGATTTGAAGAGGCCCAGATCAGAAGCCAGACGTATTTCAGCGGGGAGCTTATTCCAGAGCCTGGGAGCAGCAATGGAGAAGGCTCGGTCACCCCAGTGTTTGTATTTTGACCTGGGCACTTCCAACAAGAGTTGGTTGGATGACCTCAAGGCTCTACCAGGCTCACGAACAGTTAAAAGCTCAGATAAATAAGGTGGTGGGAGGCCATTAAGAGCTTTAAAAACAAACATTAAAAGTTTAAAATCAATTCTGTATTGGACAGGAAGCCAATGAAGGGAGTTAAGAACAGGAGTGATATGCTCTCGTCTGTTTGTGTTGGTTAAAAGACGGGCCGCAGCGTTTTGCACAAGTTGAAGGCAACTGAGAGAAGACTGGGAGACGCCGACATAAAGTGCATTGCAATAGTCTAATCTTGAACTGATTAGTGCATGGATGGCTTTCTCTAAGTCATGGCGGCTTAAAAACATTTTAACTTTGGCCAGTAGACGTAGCTGGAAGAAACTAGTCCTGACAACATTGTCAATTTGTTTGTCGAACTTCAGAAGACTGTCGAAAACCACTCCCAGATTTCTGACGGTTGGACTGAGTTTTGATTAAAGGGGAAAGTATTATTCCTGCAACTGTATGTTTAACATTTTTTGACCCAAACATAGCTTAACCATGTCATATAATATTGCTACTTCAGTACACAAGAAAAGAACACATTTACTACCCATGACTTCCCATCATAGAAACAACCACTGTAACAGCCATATATAGTCAATGTTTTCAGCCTAGTCTTATTTACTAAATTACCCAACCATCCTGTCCAATTTTCCTCCTCAGTTTGATGCCTAATTTCTTCATTCCCTCCGCTCCTTGCCTTTTTCTTCCTTCTGTGTTAATGTGTCTGCAGTTTTCTGCTATTGAATGTGGGGGTTCTGGTCTATTTCAGTAAAAGCCCTCCTGGAGACTTGGCTCTGCCAAAGTGATGATCAGCAGATAAAGGTAGTATTGTAGTTATGTCTACCATGTTGTTTAGTTAAGCAAACAGCAGAGAAAGGAAATATGTATTTTGATTTTGCACATAAATGCATCTGTGGGATTGTTTTACTGCAATTCTCCTACTTTGACTGGAAAAGAAATGGTAAATAATGTGAGTAGTTGCTATAAAAGTCAATAAAAACAGGCTTCAGTAAACTGGGAAGTACCAATTAGGAAAGCAATGGTACTTTTGCTAGAGATGTGAAACTGTTTTTCAGTGAAACCTGGAATTACAATAAGTTCTAGACCCAAGACATGTGATTCTTAAGCATTTGGAAGATGGTAAAATGTATGCACGCCTGCTTTTTTGACTTTAGTTCAGCTTTTAATGCCCTTCAGCCATATTTTTTGATTTGGATTTGGATTTGAAACAAATGCGTGTCAACCCTTTTCTCATTTAGTGGACCTCTTTTCTGACAGATTGTATACAATATCTCAAGCTCAAAAAACCATCTGACCCCAAATTCTTTATTATTGAAGCAGGATTCTTATTATTATTGATTATGCACAACACCTGCATAAATCAGATGTGATCTTATAAGTATCTCTATGTCCATAATAACATGTTTACCCGGCAAGCCCATGTTGACAGCCTATGCTCCCATGTACAGCAAACATTGTTCTTTCTTGGAAGGCTCAAAATCTAGGCTTGCCTGTCATGTTAAAACCACCATGAATGTTATAGAGAAGAAAGAGCAACAGCCCCTTCAGCCTATATACTGGCAGTCGATGCTCAGAAGGGCACAGACAATAAAGGCTGATCCATCCCATGTCCTCCACTCTAAATACGACCTTTCATTCTGTGGCAGACAATATAGAGTACGACTCGATGGCGACTCAATGGTTTAAAAAAAAAGAAAACGCCTCTGTGCTTTCTTCTGTCTCTTCTATCTTAAACAGTAAGAGCATACAGCAGCATGAGCCATAGAGGCCATGACCCCCAAAGGGGACAGGTTGTGCAATATGTTGTTTTAAGGCACTTGAATGTATGTGTATATGATTACTAGTATGCAGTTGACTGTAGGCGGCACGGTGGGGCAGCAGGTAGTGCGCGTGCATCACAGCAAGAAGGTTACTGGTTCGATCCCCGGGTCAACTAAGAACATGCAAACTCTGTGCGAAGTTTGCATGTTCTTCCCGTGCATGCGTGGGTTCTCTCCAGGTACTCCGGCTTCCTCCCACAGACCAAAAACATGCTCATTAGGTTAATTGGTGACTCTAAGATTGCCCTTAGGTGTGAGTTTGAGCGTGAATGTTTGTATGTCTCTATATGTTGCCCTGCGATCGACTGGCGACTGGTCTAGGGTGTACCCCGCCTCTCGCCTGTTGACAGCTGGGATAGGCTCCAGCCCCCCCGCAACCCTGGAAAGGGATAGTCGGGTATAGACAATGGATGGATGGATGGTTGACTGTATCACATGTTTACGTACTCTGGATGTGTAATGTAGAATGACACTTGTTAAATGCTGCGACACTGAGCCAAAGAAAAATTTCCCCAAAGGGACAATTAGGAATATCATATATCGTGCATAAGCTACACACTGCAGCATATGCTGTAGAATGTGTTAATGTGGCCCTTGTCTCTACAAGTGGTTTATTATTTGATTTGCCTAGGTTCTGCCTTGGAATTCCTTTGTAATTAAACTTGAACGAGCTCATTTACTGTACAAGGGGAGCATGGAGACAAGGACCAAGTGAAATTGCTTCCTCGCATGTCTGTGTGCCCATTAGTTCGTCTCATTTTTCCCTTTTCCTTACACACCCAAATGTGCTGTCTCTGCTCACTTTTTATTATTGTCCCAGAGGGGAGCAGAAAAAAGAGTAAAAACTAATACACAGAATAAAACACCAAATAAATATGTGGCTGAGGGGTAAGAGACAGTTTGAACACGTCCTGCAGGCAACCGGACAGGGAAAGGGTGTTGCGCCTTATATCTCATAACTCACATCTGCTTCACTCTATTATCTGTATCATGGTTGATACAGGACAATAAATAATATTTTTTCCCGAAATGGTAGATACATGTTTATGTGTTAATGTTTTAAGCTACCTGTTGCCAATTGATGCTAAGAATCAGCCGATGTCAGCATATTTTAATATTTCTGGAATAAAGCAGATCAAAATCTGGTCTTTTCCTCACTGTTCACTAACTCTGATTAGCAAAGAGCAGTGTTAAAATGACAAATGTCGCTGGTGGCAGATCATATCAGCTGTCACTAATTAATGTTCATTCAATGAGTAACTTCATAACAAGCCAAAAGTAAATGCATCTGTTGTCTGGTTAAAGTGCTCTCTGCAATCTGCTGTCTGTGCTCAGCCAAAGATCATTCCTTAGAGAAGAGCTTGATTCTGTAACACCACTGTACAAGCGCGAACAGACTAGGGATCGGCCAATTATCGGCCTGGCCGATGATATCGGCCTAGATTCGGCATATTTTCGATGATCGGCATCGGCTGTTTTTTCCACTGATAACCGATAAAATTAATTAATGTATTTTAGAATGCACTCTTTTGGCTCTGATGCAGCTGTCTCTCCGCCTGAAGTCACCGCTCTTGGCTGTGTAACAATGTCCCGCCCACAGCCCTCACTGATTGGCTACATGGCACAAGTGAGTCAGTGACAGCCAATCGACACTAAAGCCTCTACATGCAGCGCCACAGACAAGGAGAAGCAGACAACTGCTCCGCCGATCCAGTAGAGATAAAGCAACAGAGTCAGTCGAAGTTGTAATAAAACCCTCTATGATGAAGTTTTAAAAATACCACAACCTTATGATTAATTTCAGTGATAACATGCAAGCTCAGAGTTGACATTTCACAGACCTACTTGTCTAATTGCATCAAGCATACGACTTTGCAAGATAAATACTGTCATGCACCAAAAAATGCCCTGCATGTTTGCATCTGGGGCATGTGCATGTGCAATTGGAGGAATCGCCGATCGATTCCTTTCCCCTGTGACTTGACTGTGACGTCATTTCAGCACTTTTCAAGTCGTACCCGTAAACTTTAATTCGTATTCACAGTGAAGACTACGTGGTCGTAGAAAAATGAGTTGTATTCACAAGACTTTGCACTCACAGCTTTCAGACTCGTACTGTACTCATATAAAAACAATTGTAACCCAAACCCAATTTCACAGACTCACGTATATGACAGCAGAATTTTGTGTAAAACAACTTTTATGACACACAAATTGTTAACTTTACAAATACGAAACTTTAATTATGGACACGTCTTTTTGACAGCTATCTTACACCATAGAAGAAGACATAACGACATACCGGTAGGTGGACTATAGCAAGTATAAGGGAGGAAAACCTGCTGAATTCCGCTGTTTGGCTCTGGAGATGAAGCTGTTCACAACTTCAACAGGGCGTATTTCATGATGACCCACCGCTACGTTATAACTGCCACAACTGCTTTATCATATATCGTCAGTCAAACCATGAACCATCAAATATAAGACATTTATGCTATGTTGTTTATTTGTCTTGTCTATTTCTTTTTTCTTTCTTTCTTCTCATTATTGCATATGTTATTATTGTTCTACATTATTCAGTCATGTATTTTTTTTTTTTTTAATTATATTCCCTGTATAATCACCCAAATGGTTGTTTACTTTTTCCCACTTATTTTTTTGTTATTCAATTGTTTCCTATTTTTTAGTCTTTATTTGTAACAAATTCATTTTTTCTTTGTTTTTTGATTATGTTTTTCATGGGTGAGGTTTTTTTATATAAGCCCATTCGGGTTTCATACCTCCCCTTTGCACATTTCAATCACAATAAGTGTTCATAATATCATAAATGATATGTTGTGCTAAAATATGTGCTAAAATAAATAAATAAAATAAATAAATAGCTGTGGCCAGACGCACAATAATAATATAGGCCCTTTCGGCTACCATTACTCTGTGGGAATAATAAATCTCCTAACGTGTCTCAGCCTGTTGGATGGCTCCTGGTTTATCAATAGCCAACACCAGAGGTGATTATAGCCTATAAGTTTAACAGTACTACACGCTAACGTGTCCTTGTTTGTTTACAGTCGCCTCTCCCTCAGCGGTCACGCTCTATGGTTGCTGCACTATGGTGCAGCAACTTAACTACGGGTGTTAAATGATTGTCTTTTTGCCTGTCACTTGTAAAGTCCAGGGATATGAGTCAGGCAGAGAGCACACGTTGAGGAGATTATTCTCAGTGCATTTTATTTTCAATCAATAAATTTACTGTCGTGTCTACAACTCGTGTGTAATGAAGCCTTTATTGTTTGCATTTATAGTTGCGAAGTGCCTTATTCTTATTTATGTAATACGACATACAATTCTGAGCACAAGAGTTTACATCTAGCCTACTGTTCTGAGATTCAGAAAATGCCTTCATTTCTCTAAATATATATAAATAAATATAATAATGAATAAGGAATTATAAGTGAAAAACTCTGGGAACCCCTGAAAATTTAATCTTTATTTACTCATTATGCTGTTTTCTGTAAAAATTTCATCTGAAAAGTAACTACTAAAGCTATCAAATAAATGTAGTGAGCCAAGGTTCCTGCCACCCTCTTTATTGGTTTGCTCTTAATCATTAAGGGAAAGGGAAGGGAATCATTAATCATCACTTTTTGTTTTAAAATAATTAAACTTAAAGGCATTTCAAGTAAGTTCCCTTTCAGTTGATTCACTCGGTACAACACATATTGTATGGGATATCACGCCCCCGCATGGCCTGACTGAAGACACCTCTATTCATGCCTTTACGGCAGATGACCTGTGGTGACGTATGTGAGGCCCTGCCTGCACATATATACGTGCATTACCACAGTCATCCTTCAGTTCTTACGCTCTTCACCTCGCCCCCCCCGAACCGACGACCGTGAAGAACAGCCTGCCCATGTTCCCTGATTTTGTCGCGGAGCTCACCTCGACATGGAACAAACTGCTGTCCACCCGCGCCACTGTGCCCGGCTGTGGTCAGTTTTTGGACCTGGATGGAGCTGAGAAGGCTAGTTTGGTCAACCTCCCGTCCATGGAGGCGTCCCTGGCAGCCTATCTGGCCCCGGTCCAGAACCACGGTGTCGGCGGTCTCACCACGCTCCCGTCCAAGCATTGTAGGTTCTCCGCATCACAGCTGGAGAAAATCTACCATTCACAGGCGAACACGGCCCGTGCACTGAGCTCCGCCACAATGCTCCAAACATATCAGGCTATGTGTCTGGCAGAACTCGGGTTGCTCATGCCTCCCGACAGTCCACTGTCCCCTCTCCTGAACGAGGTTTGAGTCGCCATGGATTACATCCTCCGTGTGTCCTGCTGTGCAGCGCTCTCCCTGGGAAGAGGGATGGCTTCTACGGTGGTGGCGCAGGGGCACCTGTGGCTGACTCTCTCTGATGTTTCGGACCGGGACAGAGCGGTCTATCTGGACAAGCCAGTGTCGGCTGAGGGTCTGTTTGGTCAGTCGCTCGACGCCATCCAGGCTAAGTTCAAGCTGAGCACGCAGCAGACCGCAGCTTTGAGCAGCATCATCCCCAGACGGGATACTAAGCTCAAGCAGCCAGCTAGTCTGCACAAACCGGCACCGCCGCCTCCTACCAAGAGGACGGCGCCGCCCATGACTTCAGCGCCACAGCCGGTGAAGCAACGGACAACCAGCCAGAACCCACGCCCATCAGCCTGGAGCAAGGGTCCGCCACCAGGCTCAAGAAGGGCTCAGCGCCCTGGAGGAAGATGAAACAGTTATCGTAACGTCAGGATCGACTCTGGAGGGGCTTCAGCAGCAGGGAGACACTGCCGCCCCTCAGTTGTTGCCGCCAAAGAGGCCGCGTTTATGTTTCGTTCAGGGGTCCGGTCCCGTGAGGCGCTGCCACCCCCAAACACAGTCTCCCAAGCACATCACCCCCTCACACACAAGTGCCCCAAATATGGTGCCTGTTGTTCATTCTGTGAATGTAAATGTGCATTTATTGAATTCAATAAAGACTTTGTTTTGTTCTCAAAACATTGCAAATCAAATGAGCCGGAGCAGACCAGTGTTGCTGTTCCCCTCCGGCATGCCAGAGAGCGATAGCCCCTCCCCCACAGTGCTGCAGGTCAGTCGGCTGGCGGTTCACCTCCCTCGGTGGCGCGCATGCCACCTTGAGTAGAGCGGACCGTTGCCATGGGTTACCGTCTACAGTTTGGGTTCGATCCAAATGTGGTGGCGACGATCCAGAATGCGAGGGCATCATCTACTAGGGGCCTATATGCCTACAAATGGCAGGCATTTGAGCAGTGGTGTCAGGACCGAAATGTGCTCCCATTTCAGTGCTCTATTGTGGATGTTTTGACATGCCTTCAGGAGCTGCTGGATAAGGGTCTCTCTTTCTCAATGATTAAGGTCTATTTGGCAGCTATATCTGCCTGCCATGTTGGTTTTGAGGGAGTGACACCAGATGCTCACCCTCTTGCTATGCGCTTCCTGAAGGGAGTTCGCAGGCTGAGGCCTGTGTTTAAACCCAGCGCTCCCTCATGGGATTTGGCGTTGGTGCTTGAGGCTCTTTGTGGACCCCCATTTGAGCCTATTGACTCTGCAGATATGAAATTTCTTTCATACAAGACTGCATTGCTACTTGCTTTGACTTCTGCAAAGCGAGTGGGCGACCTTCATGCTTCATGCTGCACCCGAATGCGGCGTATTTGCCTAAGATTATCCCCGCAGCCTATAGCTCTATGGCGTTTGAGCTCTTGAGCTTCTGCCCCCCTCCTTTTGCATCTGAGGAGCAGAGGAGGTTACATTCCTTGTGCCCTGTGCGTGCACTATGCACTTACATAGACCGCACCCAGGGTGTGCGTTTATGTGACCAGTTGTTTGTCTGTTTTGCTAATCCAGCCAAGGGCAAGGCGCTGTCTAAACAGCGGCTTTCCCACTGGATTGTGGGGGCTATCTCCCATGCATACAGCAGCAGGGGTCTTCCGTTGCCCCGAGGTGTGAGGGCGCATTCAACCAGGGGCATGGCGGCCTCATGGGCCTTGTTTAAAGGGGTTTCTGTGAGTGATATTTGCGCTGCAGAAAGTTGGTCATCACCGCACACTTTTGTTCGGTTTTATCGTTTGGACGTGACAGCCTCTTCAGTGGCTCACTCTGTCCTTTCTGCTGGGTCTACGATGCACTAGAGTATTGGAGGTTCGGCTCCAGTTCGGTGGCTGCTCTGCGGGGTGTGTACACATGTCCCATACAATATGTGTTGTACCGAGTGAATCGACTGAAAGTGAACGTAATGTTATGAACATAACTTCTGTTCCCTGAAGGAGAGGAATGAGGTAGCTGGGCTTGGTGAAGAGCGGCTATCGAACTGAAGGATGACTGTGGTAGTGCACTTATATATGTGCAGGCAGGGCCTCACATACGTCACTACAGGTCATCTGCCGTAAAGGCATGAATAGAGGTATCTTCAGTCAGGCCACGCGGGGGCGTGATATCCCATACAATATGTGTTGTACCTCGTTCCTCTCCTTCAGGGAACAGAAGTTATATTCATAACATTTCGATTTTGTGTTTGTGTTATTTTAAAAAAGTTAAGGTTATTATTATTATTTTTTTTTTTTTTTCACAAAACAAACAGTATACTGTATTCATTCCAGTCCCAGGTGTGTTACTCTAAATTTTGACACCAAAATTTTCATTTTTACTGTAAACGAATATCGGTTCTAGATATCGGCTATCGGTTTCACTTGATTATTAATAATCGGTATCGGCACTGAAAAATCCATATCGGTCGATCTGACTGAATAGAATGTTTCTATAGCTTCAGAGTGATATGTCATCTCTGTAGTGACTCATGTCAATTGTCAATTTCAGGAGTGCAAATCTCCCAGTTTAACTTTGATTCCCATTATATCAATCATTTAAGCTCAAAGACTTAATATTTTTTTAAACTTGAGCATAAAGTTTTTGGATTAGTAACTTGTGAAATATAACGTGTGTCAGATTTAGTATCTTACCACCACTATTTTAGTGTGTCACACACATATTTAATGAAAATGTAAGTATTTGATCGAACTGGATATCTGCATATATCCAATATTAAAGGAAAATAAAAGATTGGGAGATCCCAAATGGCCGCTGTGTCCAGTGCTGAAATTTTTTAAATTTTTATTTCCCACAATATATACGTATGTAATAATGTATGTTATGTATGTAATATATGTACAGTATATGTCATACTAGAGCACCAGCATTTCAGTATAAAACAAATGGACGCATCGGCCACACCTCCCCCTTTCCAGAAACAGCCATTATATCGCTCTCCTCAAAGACACAAGACATTGAACAAAACAGTAATATTACTTTGCAGACTACTATAAAACACACTTCACTCAAACTTTACAGAAACAAAATAAAACACACCAAACCGTCTCTCCACTGTTCAAAAAATCACCAACTCTGGTTTGGTCAAGATAAACTCTTAATTAGCCTAAACCTAAATCCATGTAAAATAATTATTAGCTTGCTAGCTATTTTGCTTGTGCCACCTACCTAAAACATGGTTTAGGTAGCTAAAGTTTGATGGTTTCAATTGAATTTGAATGCCTTCAACTGTGAAGGTCAGATTAAAATACACACAGTGTCAGTAATTATACCTAATGACTAATCAGTGCCATGCCAGCGGCCAGTAAATTCAGCAGTTTGACCCTCTCACAGTCTCAACCATTAGAAAAAAGCTCAGTCTGGGCCATGCTGCAATTGCACCTTTCGCCTGAAGGCTCTCAACTGTTGTGTGCAAAATTTAAGTCACTGCTTAAAGGTTTGTGCAGTGGTTAGTGACTTGTTTGTGCGGACTCATCAGATTGGCTTTGAAATGTTGTGATCTAAATGTCAATTTTTGTACACTTATGTTGGTGTCTGTGTGTTTTTTCTCTCCCTCAGTTACTTCATCCTGAACAAGCGAACAGGTTTCCTGATCATCAAGGAGAACGCCCCACCCGGCACCTATCAATTCCAGGTCCGTGTGTCCGATGGAGTTTGGCCTGACGCCGTCTCTACTGTCACTGTGCACGTGAGGGAGCTTCGAGATGAGGCCATCTACAACTCAGGGTCTCTCCGCCTGGCAGGTTAGATTGGCACTACAGAGAGAGACACACACACACACACACACACACACACACACACACACACACACACACACACACACACACACACACACACACACACACACACCACTGTCTCTGGTCGCTGGTCAAGAATGGTCCCTGGTGTCTTGTGATATCCTTGATCCTCCACTGGCTGTCCACTGGCTTCAAGTGGCTGAACTTTGACCCCTTCCGAGTTGAGGTTGTGGATGGTTTTGTTGGTTCTTTTCCTGGTGTTAATTCAGTCTCTTGTCCAGGGCAGTTGCTGTTTCAGATATAGTCCCCCACAGCTGTCGAGTGTGATGTTATACATGACTCCAGTTTGTAGATTACATCAGTTGTAAGCTACAACTATGTATCAGTTACTCACAGAATACCTATCTTATCAGTTTCTGTACATTTTGTTCAGCAATGGTTTCAACAACTCAAGCAGATTCCGTAAAGACCAGCTATACCGGGAATGCTGTTAATGGCAATGCAGGTACAGTTCTGAACATTGCACATGAGTGTAATAATGACTCTGAGCTTTCTCCTCTTTAAGATTGTCAGTGCTATTACTCCCATATTCACAAAGCCTGCTTCTAGTTTCCCTTTCAGCTTTGGACTTTTTCATGCACCGCTCCTTTATGTCAGCTTTGTTTTGACATTCGGTAAAAGGTGCTTCACCGCCTTGCTAATGGCCTTCCAAGCACACTTTAACCAGCTCACAGCTGCCACAATTGATGGCCTGTGACATTCATGCAATTGCAGCAACATGTAGGACCCATAGCAAGATCAATTTCTGATTAGCTGCTAAAATTTAAAGTTGCCTAAAAATGATAAACATCTTCAATTTAGTAACGTAGACGAGCGAGTGTGGTCATTTTTTGCAGACTTGTCCCCAGTCACAGAAAATTAATGAGAGCTGATTACTGTTTACTCTGGATGTTTGCAGTGTTTCAAAGGACTGTCACACCCTCAGTTAAAGATGTTTCCCTAGGAAAAGATTACACCCATTATTAATCCCTCTCCCTTGACTCATGGGATCTCTGTTGTCGTTAGCGCACACAGAGAAAAGTCTGTTTCCATTGGTTATGCTGGCAAAATAATTAGTGGAGAGGTTTTGCTCAGCCAGCACATTCTCCTAATATGCTGAGCAGCATCCATCATGACCTGATGTACAGCACATCGCCTGTCTGCTCAGAATTGAATTCGCTTGGGAGAGAAATGGGACATGGCTGAAAGATTTTTATGATTTCTGAGATATTGAAATAGGAACAGAGAGGGAGGCCAGAGGGTGCACTCCAAAGATGCGAGGAAGGGAAAGAGGGAGGAAGAAGGAAAGCATGGAAGGGAGAGTCAAGCCTCATTTAAGTAGATACAAGGATTTGTTCCTGATTCTGAAAATAGGGCTGAGGTAAAGTAGTCAGCACCAAACCCAGAGACGGTATGGTGGAGAGCAGCTGGTGCCCACATTTCAGTATTTGCAGGGAAATAAATGCATTTGCAAAAGGTGGATGAGCAAATGGATGTTTAAGATGAATAGCTCAAATCAAAATGAAAGAAACTGCCCCCGATTTTATTTGGTTTGGTGATTGAAACTTGTTAAGTATTTTTGATCCATTTAATTTAGAATAATAAGTTTAGGTTTTCCAACAACTTGTCTGTGTGTGTTGGGCGGTCACTTCATTGACGATTTTTAAATGGATACACTGTCATCGAAGGGCTGTTAGCTGCAGAGGGTATTGATTTAATAGCCCCAGAGGGACTTAAATTGAGAGCCAGAGAGCACTGGGGTCTGGCACTGCCGTGAATACAGTGTCAAAATCACTCACACGCTTTCAACCTGCAGTTCAGCAATGAACACTAAACAATTCACTAAACATGTAAGTTTGAGGTTGCATGGAATGTAATATCAAGGATTAATGACTTGAGGTGTAGGCAAGATACCAAAGCATTAGTGCGTGCGTGCGTGCGTGCGTGCGTGCGTGCGTGCGTGCGTGCGTGCGTGCGTGCGTGCGTGTGTGTATTTTATTTTTCCGCGTGCAGCTTTGGAGTAAACAGTCTCATTGATTCTCAGTCTCGGGGATTATGAAAATATTCTACTTATAGCATTACTTACACCTTCCTTGACATTCTAAATCCCATTTCAAGAACAAATGTGGATGCAATAAGGACGCACAAAGAAGGCACTTGTTAAATCTGCCTTGCTGAGATTAAGGCTCCCTCCCTCTGCCACTGTCTTTCTTGATATTGATGGAAAGGTAAAAAAACATGATAAACAAAAAGTCCTTGAAATGTCCACATGACTTTCACTTAGAGTGAAATGCATGGTGCACAGGGTGAAAGCACAATCAGAAGCCCACGAATGCATAAACCGCATAGAGCACATAGTATTATTACATGATAAAGGGAGAAGAACATTACGTACTGTTTCTTTCTGGAGATTTTCCTTTAGCAGAACATGCAGTGCAGAGTTGCTGACCAAAATAATTCACTATCTCTCCTTTCACATCTGTCTGCCCTCTGAGGTAAGTGCAAGTGTGGGATCAATACACAGAAATTGGGAAAAGCAGTTTTCAACCGCAGGGATTATGTGTGAGATACCTGAAACTCCTTCAGCTGCCTTGCGGATCTGACACTTTCCTCACCTCAAATCATCATTAAAATGTGCGGAACATTCCTTGAGACATACAGCACCATACAGTGGATTACCTGCAAACACCTGTAACCTGCTCAGAATCCATACTTTATCTATCAAAAGTAAATATTTTTGTCAATGAACAAGTCCTTGTGTCATTGTGCCATCTTGGCAATATAACAATGTTTTTCTGTGATGTAACCTGTGGCTACAGTTTTGATGACCGTGACTGAAAATGCCCAAAGCTGCACTTTTTCTGTATGACAATTTCAACAAGTGTAAACAGCACACAGCAGTACTGTATGTACTGTATGTAGGAGATTCAGTGCACAAGACTGGACAGTGTTCACATTTACACATGTTGCACCCGCTATGTTGGAGAACTGGCTGATCATTTATGAAAAGAGTCTAATATGAAAAGAGTCTAATAACAAAGTATAGAAAATATACTTAACAAATCGTTCACCATTTTGTATGTAGTGGCTTATAGAAGAAGAAGATTTGTTATGCTATATTAAGATGAACAAAATGAACAAATGTGTTGTGGGGATTAGACTCAACAGAGGAACAGTATAATATATTTTGATCAACATTTCATGCAGGAAACAGCAGGCAATTGTAAAAAGCAAAGCATTTGCAGTTTGTTCAAAAGAATGAGAAATTGCTTTTACTATGTGCACAAGTGACTAGATGTGGAGGATGAACAAGTAGTTTTGAGAATTTCCATTCTGATCTGAGAAATGTACTCAGAAAAACTGTAAGCGAGGAGCTAAAATGCAAATATGAAAAGCACAAGAAAAGCCACAAAACCTCACTGCCTTGTTTTCTTCTATTTGTTTTTCTTTGTGTGTTTAATAAACCACATACATACGATGGGTGAACGTGGTGAGGCCTCATACTGCACACCACCGTGTCAACAAATGTCTCTCATCCGCTCATCATTGAATTATGGCTGTGACTAGTTGTTATTTTGGTAACCAATTAAAGGGGTACTTCACAGGTTTAACACATCCAAGTCAGTTTACTGATGATGAGAAGTACAACTCAGCCTGTGAAACTCTGATAAATTAAACCTGATCAGACCTCTCAAGCCACAGAGGACAAATCTGCCATGCATAAGCTAATTCTGACCACCTATTTGTCGTCACTTAATGCAGGAACAGACGACAAACCCTAATGTTGACTGTTGTGTCTGACAATGAAGAAATGACATAGATGGATGCCCCCTAAATGAGTTCTTCAAGAGCCGTATGTCCATCAGCCACTGTGGCTCTGGTGCCCCGCTCTCTGCTCTTCTGTCTTTTTCTTTCCCAGGATTTTCCCTTCCTATCTAACTCAATGGAGAGGGCCGCCTTTTTATAATTGGCCTTTGTTGAAAAGTATTGTGCCTTTTATCAGCAACTGCTTTGATGTTCTTATACGAAATGCGTACATAATACACGTGGCACTCCAGCGTGGAGGCAGTGGAGAACACATTCACAGTTTCTATAAGATCAAGGTAAGCGATCAATTGCCGTTATTCATGAGGCAAACATATTTACGTTTGTAATGACAACAGGGTTAGCTAAGTTACAGAGGTGAATAAGACTGGATATGGAACCTCAGCAGCCTCCTCTCTGAGCGCTGTTCCTCCACAGATTTTTAGAAAGCAGAAATTCACCGTGCTGAAGTTAGTTTTAAGTTGGATATTTGACACTAACTCTGGATCCTGCCAAGTCTTGTCAGTCTTCCCAGTGTTGGAGGTAAGAGGACAGTTAGCTCACCTCTGAGCTCTTGCTCTTAACCTCAGGGACCATCAATTAATTACTGTTCAAATGACACGTAACAGTGTTATTGTCAACACCTTTGAGCTGAACTGCCCCAAAAAAGACACTAAATTGGTGTCATGTAGCACACTTATTTTATTTTTTTCTTTGTAAATAATTTATTTTACTTATTTAAAAAGAAAATAATCATTTTTTCAATAGCTTCCTTGTCATGTGACCAGTGACTCGATCTCCATAAGCACTTCAAACTCCACTCCCCTCCAGTGTCACTTTTTGTTTTGATTTTTTCAGTAGTTTTAAAAAATAATTTTCAAACAGATTTTTGCTGTTAATATTGTTTTTTTTCTCTACCTAAATAGTCCGCTAGTTGCCTCTCAAGAAAAAAATCTATTTCTTCAGTAGAATTCCACGATAAGTGACAACAGTCTTTCAGTGAAGGGGAAAAACACTTGAATTTCTTTTTTGTGGAAGCATGTTGTGAAATGCTTGTTTCCCTTTATAATATTTCATGGTCATTTTCAAGACTTCAGAAGTCTTCAAAATTGAAAAAAAAAAAAAAAAAAAAATCTTCAATTGCTTTGCTTGAATTTCGAAAGAGTGCCTTTAAAAGGTCTTTTGTGAGGAGGAAACACCACAATGCACAAAGACAATGATGGTGGTCGGCCTCACTGTTTTATCTTTCTCACAACAGTATACCACTACAAATAGGATATTTATCCCTGTTTACCTTTTTGTTTGAAATCACAAGCCTACAGGCGGGAGTACCCCTTTTCCATACGGCCTTGACACCCGACTCCAGTGAAGCCTCTGGGAAGGAGAAAAGCAGTTGTGAATTGTGAGGCTGGATCAAAGCCAGGTGCAAAGGCTGCCACTCTGTGTTAGGAGTTACTACCCTCCCCCCCAGCTCCTATCCCTCCTGACTGTCTCTCTGTCTGCCTCTGTCCTTGTTTCTCCCCCTGGACTGACTGATGGGAGCTGACATTAGCCTCGATCCCTCACGCTTTATCTGCTGAGCCCATTCTGAGGCCTGTCTTGTCTCTTAATGTCTAAGCTCTGTGTTTATCTACAGACCCACAGACCTAATCACCCTGCCCGAACCTTTATTAGATTTGTATTTGTGTCTGTATGTGTGAGTTACTGTACTTCAATCTCTATGAAAGCCAGTTTGAGTTTCTTTGTGATGTTGGGCAGGTTCTCTCTTTCTTAAAACAACACTCACATGCTAACATGTGCAATAAAGCAATTTTTGCAATTACACTAAAAACTGTTGCAATATACATATTAACAAGTGATTGTTATGACCCCCCAAAAAATGGCTCACAAAAGAGGTCTAACATAATTAAATGAGGAGTTTTTCAGCAGAAAACAATAAGTTTGTTAATACAAATGAACCAATCCACCCAAAAAACAACCTCAACCAACAAAAGGACTGATGGGCCAGCCAAACTGAACAAAAGGAAGAGCTCCAGACCAGCCCACATAGGGCCGTCGGATCTGGAATCTTTCCCCTACCCTGAAAACATCACAACTAAACCCTTAAAGGAAATAAAGCCACGATACCAAGCCTACTGGACCCATCAGAGAAAACAAACAGAATCACAACATAAGCAGTACAGCAGAAACCAATTGTTGCAGCTCCTGCTGCTTCCCAGGAAGGAGAGAGAGAGACCTGTCCATCAGCACCTTTAAGACCTGCCCCAATCAGGAACCTGTCTCCACCTTAAAAAGGGGCAGAGCAAGAAAGAAAGGTCAGTCACATCACAGAGCACCACCAGCAGGCTGAGCAGCGTGTAACAGTGAGTGTGAAGTTTACAGTGTCACTGATGCAGAGATTAGAGAAAAGGCGAATAATGGGACCAGACCTGAAATTAGATTAATACCCGATACTCTAATTTTTACTTTTTTCCTTATTGTTGAATGTCAGGTGATTAGTCTAATTCTACACATTAGCTGTGGCTAGTCGCTTTCTGTCTTTTCATGGGATTAATCTACTTGCAATACATGATGTGGATGCAAGCAATTGGCGCAGTCAGATAGTTAAAGAGAGAAATGTATTCATATATCACATTTTAAAATAATCAAACATGGCTGGAACCAGAATCTTTATGAAACAAAACAGCCCATGCCCAACCCATTACCCGGCTTGGACTCGTCTGGCTCAGGCCCGGTAGGAGAACTGCACGATTGGACACAGGTAATTCTGACAAAATGTTTTAGCATGCGTAGTCTGTCTGAAAACACATCAGGTTGGACTATATTCTAGCAAGCTGAAGTTTAAAATCAACCTTCAACACTCCTGTAGAATCAATGACTAAATGAATGAATGAATGAAAGCATAGAGCAGTTATGACTGTCAGCACACAGCTAAGCAGACCAGTTTCACTCCACCCACTCACGTGCTTTCTCTTAGATGTGCTGAAGAGTACGGGCCACAACTTTGTGGACTAACTAAACCCCAGTGCAACCTCTCCTTGTGATGGAGCCAGTCTTTTATACACACACTCCTTTGTTATGGTAGTGTTTCAATGTCATGTTCTTCATGACAAAGAATACAGCTAATTCATTAAAGCAACTGTGTGAAGACAATTTATCTATTCTACCAGCAGAATTGAATGGGCATGTATACCCTCCATGTCTGCCTGGCTCTTTCCACTTAAAATGTCATTTTAAGTAATTTTCAGTCATTCTGTACAATCCAAGCAAGGCCCAGCTTTTCTGTTTCGAACCATAAATTTCAAAACAAAACTCTACACATGAAGCCTTCTTTAAACTTCTGCATCTTGTAGTGCTGCTTCTGAGAGAGGCTGTTGGTAAGTCTGTCAGAAGACAAATGACAACAGGTTGTAAGGATGTTCAAGTGCAGGAAACAGTGATTGTCACACGCAAAGTCAGATTTACCTTGTCTGAACATTAGTTAGGAACTGCCCATTCACAATAGCGTAAAGCTGCTCATGCCTGATGTGTTCTGACACAGTGGTTACATAAATGAGGGCAGATTCCTGCAAGCTGTAAATACAATGGCTCAGCCCACACTTATGGCAAAAAACACACCAGAGGAGTCTATATGATGATGATGTGGTCATTCAAACTCAAGTCATGCTCTGGGGGAAAAGGAAACATTAGAAGAGGAGAATAACTGTGTTATTGTTTGTTGGGATTGCTTTTGTTTTATGGGACTGTTCATTGCATGACTTCACATTCAAAGAACAGACAAAAATATTGAGAAAAAGCATGTTATTTTTACTTGAAAGTATATTTCAAAATAAAACGTCATGATATGTATGACAACAAATGTAAAATTTTAAGATTAATGGATATGAACAGTTTCTCTTCTTGACACTTGTTGTCATAAACTTAACTTAAAACAAATAAGTTAGACACGTTCAAAATTTTTACTGCATGTAGTGTTTAATGCAATAATAAATGATGCAAGCGATTTTTAAAGGTCCAGTGTGTAAGATTTAGGTGGATCTATTTGCAGCATATGGCAGAAATAGAAAATAATTTTCATGAGTAAGTTTTCATGAGTGTATAATCATGTGAAAATAAGAACAGGTGCAGTTTTGTTATCTTAGAATGATCTTATCATATCTACAAAGGGAGCGGATCCTCCTCCACAGAGTCCTCCTTGTTACACCCCATTGTTTCCACAGTAGCCCAGAACAAACAAACCAAACACTGACTTCATAGAGTGCCTGTCAAGCTTTTCGTGTTTTTAGCTGCCACTGTAGGGGAATGTGAGGTAAAGGGTATTCAGTTGGTTAAAATCAGCACACTCACCACTGAATGCCACTAAACACATCCTACACACTGGACCTTGAAATTAAATTTTACTCTAGGTTTTTGACACATCTAAAATGAACAAGACATACTCATCAGTGCCATTCCCCATTCCATGATTATATTTGTTTGGAGTAAATAGATCAAGATTAAGATTTAGATTAAAAATACAAAAATAGACAAATATTACTATTAGAGGTTATGAAATGTTTTGTTTTACAATGCATCTAATTCAGTAGATGGGAAAATATTGTTACAACAATAGTAACAATAATTGCATTTTCTTAATCTTATATATATAGCATATAGAATATTCATTGTAGTGATGGAGTTAACCTACAGCCTCTGATAGAAACAGTACAACAAGATGCATACATTTAAAAAGGGCTTTATGTGTATAATTTTGTTTTGAACCTTGTTCTCTATAACAGAAAATATGGTCTTCTATTGGATTGTAAAAATGACTGAAATCCCCAGTTTGCATGAACAAAATGATGAATTCAGAAAACAAAAAATTAAATGATTATCAATAAGTTTTGTGACAAGGTTGACAAGAAAAAGAGAACTTATGATTGTTTGATCAGTTTTGTAAAGATGTTTTCTGCTGAGAGAAATAACTACTTTGTCATAGACTCTAGAATATTCTGTGCTCAGTTCACCAAATAAACACTCAAGAAAATACAAGTGTTGGTTCGCTCTTTACTGTCAAGTAATCGTGCCCACACTTGTTGAACGTTGGCATGTATCATGACAGCACATGAGATTAAAGTCCTGAAAAAACCTGCAGTTCCACATGAAGTGAATCTTATTAGTGGAATAAATATTAAGAGCCTTTCTTGGGAAAAAAAAGAAAAAAAAAACAAAAAACAGTGTAAAAATAGTTTTCATTAAAATGTTAATTTAAGTCACATAAGTATCATCTGCAAAGTAAAGTAGAAAGATTCATTACATAGGACGGCTTCTATCAGAGGGTTACAGTATATTATTAGATAATGTTAATAGATTTTTATTAACATATCTGAAATGTTAATAGCACTTCAATGTGTTGATTGTGGTAGTGCAAATTTTAAGATCTTACATGCACAAAACATATGATCAACTACAATATGATGAACACTAAGCAATAATTTGAAATAGATGCTGCTTACATATTAAGGGTTAATTAATAATAAAACAATCACATGATATGGCCAACATAATATTAATGCTCATTCTTCCTGATGAATATTTTTACTTTTGATACTTTCAATACATTTAGCTGATAATCCTTCTAAAAATCATTGATATATAAGTTGGAGTGCAGATATTTTTACTTGAAATTGAGTATTTTCACGTACTTCTACTTTTACTCAATTTTTTTTTGTTTTGTTTTTGTAAAATTATGAGATAATATGTTTTGTGTTAACTCTTAACTCTAATCTGAAAATTAAGTAGTAGCTCCAGCTACTGCTCTGGATGCACAGGGCCCAGAAAAACAGAAAATGAAAGACCTTTAGAGACAAAAGATGGCACCACAAAGAGGCAGAGGACCTTGAAGCCTGAACCTTCAGGGTATCTCATCCTCAGTGGAGGCTGCAACACCCAGGAAGGAGAGGGACAACACCACCACATCCACCTCAGAGCAAACCAGCAGACAGGAATTTGAGGCTGAACACCAGCTTCCGAGGTCGCTGAACAAGAGAGGCCACAAATCAATCTTTGCTGGTTACAGCAAATCATTTTCCAGTGGCAGAAAAACACATTTCCAGGGACAATGTCATCTGTGAAGGCATCACCCAGAATAGGAGGACCTCACTCTTGAGGTGGTTGTCATGATAAAGATGGCAAGAGCAGCAGGCTTGGTGGAGAAATTTGCACCCATTTTCCTACTGGATTGTTATGATGACATCCAGCCCCGTCCATTAACCTACTTAAATACACTGAGGTCAAAGAAGGGTCCCTGCTGGAGGAGGACTCATTCTGAAGCAGCTGCAAGAAGCAGTGAGGGAGCTTCAATCAAAAAACATCTTGATTGAGACTCGCACTGATGTCCCTCACTTGAAGCTGATTAACCTCAACCTCAGTTGCTTCACAAAGAAGGCCTCATCGTACAGCATCTTCTATGGTACCTCAGTCCACATCCCACCAGATTGCTGCCAGTGCTGGACCTACAGGCCTTGTCTGACTATACTGGGGCAACTGTGAGTGGTCCTGCATGACATACTGCACAGGGACACATGATTCAAGACAACAAGGTTGGTGATCAACAAACTCAACGTCAATGAGGAGTTGTCTCAAAATTGTCAGGACTTGACAGCTCTGGCCTCAGCCAGCCCTCCATCCTTTGGACCCCCTTCTGTCTTAACCCTTAAAACTTCTCCCCACCCACCTCATCCTCTACCCCCATCCCTTCCCTCCCTCCCCTGAAAATACATTGACTCTTCTTCCAGGAGCCATCAAATTATGTCTTAATGTCATTTTAAAACAATGACCACATTTACTTTCTCACTGTTTGTTACTATTCATATTGTGTGGTCAGAGCCTGTTTTCATGAAGTTTGTGTCACATGATTGAAAAATAAATGCTGTAGTTTCTACTGAGTATGCTAAGGTGATGTTGAACCTATTGTCCTGAAATTTCGGTCTTTGATGATCTGACAAGAAGTTTATTTTATACAGCTACACATATTATTACATATATAAATTTCCACAGCCACTTACAACCTATAAGTACACAAACAGAAAGGCAGGTGTTTGTGTACAAGGTATTGTATTTTACCCCAAATTGTAATTATTGTTTGAACATTAAACAGCAACCTTTAACAATCTCTAATATGCCATTTGGTTACATTCATATTCACTTCAAATACTTCCAACTATAAGCACAGTCAATACATTGCTCTTTAACAAAAAAAATAGAAAAAAAAAAAACCTACTACTACTAGTGTTTTTTTAATTAGATTTTTATAAAGTGATTTCTGGGTGCGGTGCAAGTCTGCAAAACACTTGAAACGAAGCGTATGTAGTGTAACTAGGGGAGTTACCTTAATTTGATGTTGCATTCGTTGATAAAATGACGGGGCACCTTCCTCAGCTAAGAAGGACTGCAGAAATTAACTGCTATAAGCTGATAAAAATTACTAACGAATGGACTAACAGTAAACCAATCTGATAATCTGAAGTGTAAACTCTGGATACAGGGATCGTATATATTCAGTTCAAAAGGACACCGTCTAACCAGGACTTATATCAAAATATCATTTATTAAGCAGAATTATGGATAATGAGTGATGTATCATGAATCATAAGACAGAAGATGGGAGGTGATATGACAAAACACACGAGAAACTTATGGCAACACAATGGTAAATAAATTGGCGATAGTGAGAGGTAGCTGAAAGGGAATAATGGGGACGCGAACCTAGAGTTAAGGGAATAAACGATTAACGGAGAGAATTTGGACGAATTGACCGTCTCTTAACCTCACGGACCAACTCTTATTCAAACCCACTTAGCGTGCCTACTTGACTGATGGCGTCCCATTGTGCTCTGCTCCGAACTAACTCGAAGACGTTCCAGATGTTCGTCCGTGGCTCGATCTGCCTGGTGGTCTGGTGGAAGGCCCAAACTCCAAGCTGAAGAGCTGATGTCGAACGGGGCTTCTCTGGAACTGTTTCTGCGGTGTCGGTTACAGATGAGGGACTGCTCCGGATGGTCGTTAGCCGGACCAAGGATCAACAGCTGGCTGCAGGGTTTGGTTCAGTTGAGTCCGTGACAGATTATTTTAGACTGATAGTACAAATCAAGAATCTCTTCGATGGCCGGTCGAAGAAGGCTACAAAATTAGTATTACTTGCCTAAATTTACTGATGTTAAAACTAAACGTTTGGCTAAACAAAAAGGTTAACTTGGAAACTTGCGGCGAACTATAAGAATACGTCTTCTGAAGATAACTTACGCTACTCGGAATGGCTTTGAGTAGCTCGAAGACGAAAAAAACTTAAAAAGCAAAAACCACTGTGTAAAACTTAAGAAAAAGAACTAAAAGACGAAACTAATCGTAACGTAACATAATCTAAACAAAACTGAGTAACGCGCACTGAATTCATGCTGCGGCTGCAGACATTTAAGCCTCGCTCCTGGGGCGGGTCTAATGGGCCGGCCGTCGAACATGCGAGACGCTCTGTGACGCGCAATCGCCTCAAGGAGCTGAATTAATCAATGATTCACACGAGGGGCTCATCTGCTTCTCACTATGGTCAATCACATATAATTTCAATAACAAATTTTCAATGACATTTCAACGTTGTTCACAGCATGCATCAGGCACTTCCTATGGTTGGGTGACAACATTAAATGATAATCCTGGTACAGTTTCATCCCAACATGAATAATGATTCAATGTATAGCTAATACAAAAATAAAAGAAATAGAAAGAGATAAAGAAAGAAATAAGAATAACGAAATAAAGAAAGGCAAACTATTATTGCCAGAATGATTATCATCCTTATGATTGTTCCTTAATAAAAGTCTCATAAAGCACAATCAACTTCAAACTCTACGAACCCTTAGATGGTAGAAAGGCTCCATAGCAGAGCCTCAGGCAAATCTTAAAACAAAGTTAGATTCACAGCTTGTCATGGGACGTGGGAAAACATGGGCAGCATACAGATCATGGGTTTAGTCATGTGCGTATATCCAGCGTTGATTCATACAGAGATGCAATTGTCAGGTATACCAAGAAACAAAGTCCTCCGGCTTACAAACAGTTCATTTCAAGGTTGGCTACTTTGCAACCCATCAGCAGACTCGGTTTGTGGATTCAGTTGAAACCTGGCCTTTGTTCTTCCCAGCCAGCTTTACTGTATTGGGTCCTTAGGGCTATTGGGGGAGTGATTAGCGTTTGAGTGGGACACCCTGAATAGGTGATAGGTGTTAACCTTTTGGCTCTCCTTTTTCAACATGTGAGAAGAGTACTTCACTGAGCCAGACATACTGTCTCTCTCTTTGAAATCTGATTGCATTATAGATAGACCAGATGGTCTACTATTCAATCAGCTGACGGGCTTACACCTCCGTTTCCCTTGAGTATCACCAGAAAAGGAGGGAAGGAAGGGGTCAGTTGGAGGCTAGTTCTTCTACACGTAGAACTGGCTTTTAAGGGAAAACTAAAGTGATGATAGTAACGGTGTATTCTAAACACACACACACACACACACACACACACACACACACACATATATAGTCTGTGCAGTCACAAAATGACCTTTCAAACAAAAGATTTTGTCATATAAAGTGTGCCATCTCCATTAAGTTATCATCACAGCACAGAGTGTGTTGCAGACTATTTTTTTAGTTTAGCACTTGGATCTGGTTTGAAAGTAATTGGAGTCATCCTTGAACAGGGCTGAAAATAATGAGGCCACTTCTATACGGTCCACAATCACAAGTGTGTGTGTGTGTGTGTGTGTGTGTGTGTGTGTGTGTGTGTGTGTGTGTGTGTGTGCACCATGTATTCCTGACATTGTGGGGACATGGATCTGTTTAAACGGTCACGCTGTGGGGACTCACTTTCCTTATGGGGACAAAATCCAGATTCCCATAATGTTAATCATTACATTTTAGGATGAAGACTTGAGTGAGGGTTAGGTTAAGGTTAGAGTTAGGGTTAGGTTGAGGCAAGTAGTGGTTTTGGTCATGGTAAGGGTAGCTGTCCAGGAAATGAACATAAGTCAATGTAATATCCCCGTAAATTATGTATACACAACTGTGTGTGTGTTTCACAGACATCATAGCAAAGGAGTTCATTGAACTGAGAGGGAAGCGGCGGAGCCGTTATGAGCTGCTGGTGGACTTCCTGTCTGAGATGCTTTCCGTTCCACCTGATGATGTCAACATCTTTAGCCTAATGGATGTGAAAGAGCGAATGCTGGATGTCCGCTTTGCTGTGCATGGTGGCCCATCCTTCCTCCAGCCCGAGAAAATGCACGGGTACCTGGCTGCCCACAAACAAAAGGTAGGTCAATGTTTGTGTTCTTTAGCCTTTTAACCATATCAACACTTAAGGTAGAGACAATAAATTCCTGTCAAGGTGGTTGTTTTGTTGGCTGATCTGTGGTGACTGTGTTGCTCTTCCAGCATCTGAATCTGTTGAAAGGCACACACATAATCTTCATAACATTGTCTAACCAGTGAGTATACGTATGACAATGGCACTTATCCTATATGGACAAGAGTTATTGTTCCTAAGGGGACAGTGCTCTCACTCTGCTCTTACACTTGTTGGTTGCAGGCAGCAAGTAGTTTTTGTAATTGTTTTTTTTATCGATGGAGGTTCGGGGAGAACCCATGAGTATTATGGTCTTCTTACCTGTTGAAGAATTGGGAATTCCATGACATTTTCAAGGCACTTTAGGCCAATTTAGACCAGAGATTAGATATAGAGGGGTATTCCCAGAAAACATGCAATGTATGTACCAACACTATTATGGCTACATTTAGTACAGTTTGACTTATCTCTGGGCTTTATTTTGAAGTACCTGTATAGATTTATGCACAAACTTAAAGTGAATGAGCTGATGTTCCGGGTTGTTGGATGATTTTAATATATTAGCCCAAATGTTGCCCCAGTTAAGTTCAAGGACTCAGGACTCAGCCATTGGCAGAGTTTTGGCACTTTTAGAGATTAAGTAATTATAAATTTTGGACACCTATCCAGCAGATGTTGATTAAGGGTTGACCCAAGTCCTCAGTGGATAAGAAGGTTAAGGTGAATCCCACAGAACTCCATGGACATGGATTGTTGATCTCAACTGCAGGTACAGGAACCAAGAAAACCCAGGAAGAGAATAACACTCGAATGAAAGTAATCAATTTTTATTATGCAGGCTATTCCTGAAGACTATGGACTCCATTCAAGGCCCAACTGCCAGGATTATGCAGTAAACTGTAATTATATTAGATTGGAGACCAGTCACAGAGTTTTAAGTGGTCCAAACACTCTTGCTTATCTAAGCTTCAGTCCACAGAACATTACATCTGCCTTACTGCATAGTTTTACTACTTCCTGCACTGTCTGAGGCTAATGTGTACCAGTTTCTATGTCACACCATTGTCAATGGCTTGAATTGACCATTAATAGAATTTAAAATCGGCTATTGCCAGTCCTCCCAAGTGCTTAGAATGTTGAAGTGTATGAAGCCAAATGTGACGTCTTTTGCAATCCCAAACGAATCTAGAAGTGTGACTTTGTCTTGGGGATGAATAAAGCTGTTTTATTTATTTATTGGGGATGAATAAAGTATCTATCTATCTATCTATCTATCTATCTATCTATCTATCTATCTATCTATCTATCTATCTATCTATCTATCTATCTATCTATCTATCTATCTAAGTCAGATAATGTGTTCTGTCAAAGTATTTATTGGTGGGGACATGGAAATCATAGGAAGAAGAAAATTTAGCCTACCAAGAACATTGATTTTTATTCGTGAGATTTTGCCTTCCACTTTGAGATTTTGTGTGCAATAAATCTGAGAATTTGGTTTTATTTAAACATAAACATGTAAAAGCAAACTTTCGAAAGGGCTGCAGTTCTGTTGTGACTGATATTGACTGATATTGGTCTGTAGCTGCTGCATCTCAGAAGAGGCTTACCTTTTAATACTGATACAAGGGATGTATTTTGGTCACAATGAAAGAACCCAGTGTCAGAAGCAGAATTAAGAGAATCTAAGAGGAGTGAACCGATAGCATTCTATGAACAGCTCCAGAGGCAGACAATCAAGGTGTGGTGATGTTGCTTTTTGCATTGAATTCAAAGCCTCTTTAAGTTCTGAGAGAGTAAGTGTTACCTTAAGGTATTCTACATCCTCATTATTGAATGAAGATAGGTTGAGCTGTGACAATTATGATTTGAGAGCAGTCAGATCAAGAGTAGGTTCAGATGTATAGGGATGAGAGTAAAATGATCCAGTAGTGTGATTTATTTCATCTGGGTAATGGGTAAAAGGTCCTGATGGAGTTTTGATTGCACTGATCGTGGAAAATTATTAATTTTGTTTTAACCTGCCAGCTAGAAGTCTACTTGAACTCTGATTGTAATATGTAACTCTAGTATGGTGGATGATGAATGCAGCTTTAGCCTTGAGCAAATTATTTGATTTAAATTTCAGAACCAAGAGAGTTGATTGAGTCTGGTCAGAGAACTGATGCTTTTGATCTGATTTTAGTGTCTGTACTTCACTTTCCATTTGCATTATTCTATGGTTTTTGGATGCCTTTAAATGAGAAAAAAATTAAATTAATAGGATTCTCATCTTATAAAGCTTTTAGTACTTTCCCCAAATATTTGGGGTGAAGATGCCGTCTCTGAATTGATTTTTACGAATACTTCAATTATTTGATTAATCTGTCATTCCAAGAACTCAGAATTCTGGAGTAATGTTATATCAAGCACCACCTATGCATTTGGTTACTGTAGTATCTGAAAATTATACATCACTGGAGTGTGGTTATCACTGGGACCACAATAGGAAGTACATCTGTAAAATTAAAACAATGTTCAGATGAGGGGAAACAAATGTGTAGTTAACTCTTGAGTATGTCTTATGTCTGGAAGTCTTAATCATTGGGCACCATGTGTCAATAATATTCAGATTACCTAATTTATCTAAATTTATTGTCACCTTGGAACTATAAAGGTTTTGTCTGATATTTTTGTCAAAATTGAGTTCAGTCTCGTTTTAACCAATTCAATTCAATTCAATTTATATAGTGCCAAATCACAGCAGAAGTTGTCTCAGGATACTTCCTATATAGATCTGGTACAGACCATAATTTTTTATCTACAAAGACCCAACAGTTGCCTCATGAACATGCACTTGGCAAATGATCACACAGCCAGTCTCTGGGTGTGGCCTTGGGTTGGACAGAGACAGAGAGATAGAGAGACAGAGAAAGAAATGCAATCACAGTAAAAGTGACAGCTCTAATAATAGATTATTTTAGAGCTTGCTGAGAAGTTGTTTTTTTTTTTTTTTTCTACTTTACTTTTTTTTTTCTGTGATAATGGAAACTAAAATACAAGACTGACACATCCTTCCAGGTGATCCTTTCTGAATGTATTCCTGGGTCACAGACAGGGTTAATGCATGACACATGTACCTTTACCTTATTAATAACATGCATCATGGCAGCTGTCAAGAAGAGTGGAGTCTCACCAAACCTTGAGTGTTATTACAGCTCTAAACATGCTAAACTGAGCTGCAAGGACAAATGTGCTTGGATAAAGTCTTCACTGGAGTTTTGATGCCCACAAGCAGCTTTCACAAGACCAGACAACATTATGCAAGCAACTTTTGTGGTGAGTGAGCTAATAGCAGAGAAACTAAAACCTCATTCAGAAGGAAAAATTGTGAACGAGTACCTTATTGCTGCTGTGAGGCTACTAGCTCCAGACAAATAAAATAGTTTCAGAATGTCGGTTTTGAGGAACTGTCACAGAGGGGATCACTGACATTGCAGAAAATATAGAAAAAGCACTGAACGACACGAAATTTGTGACGAAACAACAGACATAACTAATGAAGCCCAACTAGCCATTTTTGTGCATGGGATTACTGCAGAGGGAGGAATTGCTGTCTTTGCATGCCATACATGGCACTACTTAAGGTGAGGATTTGTTTGAGAAAGTCATTTAGGCTATTTTAGCTAAGTGGCCTTGCCACAGATGGGATTAAGTGCATTGGTCAAAAAAGAAATGAGTCATCTCAGTCTCAATCCAAGTGACTTACTTTTGTGCCACTGTATCATACATCAGGAAAGTCTGTGTGCACATCCCCTGAAGCTCAACAATGTAATGACAACAGTCATTTCATCAAAAACAGAGGGCTAAAGTGGCACCCATACAAGGAGCTACTGAGTGAGCTTCAACCAGAGTGCAGAGATCTGGTTTGTTATTGTGAGGTGCAATGGCTGAGTAATGCCAATATACTCACATGCTTTTGTCAACTGAGGGAAGAAGTAAACAATTCATGAAGATGAATGGAAAACCGGTGATAGCAAGCGGCTGTTAGGCTTGGCCCAAATTTATAAGAAACTGGGCTCAATGCACAAAACAGGAGACAAGAGTAAGAAAAAGAAAAAACAAATTTATTAACAATAAGTATAACAAAAGGCGCACTCATAAGGAGTGGAAATAACAACCAAAAGCACACTCAACGAGTGGAGAGAGAAACAAAAGGCACACTCGATGAGTGGAACAAACAATTCTTCACGTGGGAGGCTGGATGGAGGCTGAGGCTGGGCAAAGGCTGAACGTGGCTGGTAGGCACTTTGAACAAACAAAGCACAGGTGAGGCAAAAGAAAAAAGCCACCGACAAAATATGGAGAGCGCAACTAGGCAAAGACTGGACGTACTCACTGGGCACAGTTTTGGAAAATTCATGGGGGATATCAGGCTAATCCGGCGCCCACTTCCTTAAACACTGAGCCCTAATAGGCTCATGCGCGCCTGGTGCACTGCCAGAGAGGCGGTGCCAGCTGGGTGCAGAGAAACACCCAGCTGAGACAGACAGGGGAACAGACAGACAGGCACATAACACTAGGGGAAAAGGGAAACAGAGAACACTAGGAGCAGACAAATCTAGCTGATTCTCGCAGCGGCTATGTGATTTGGTCTTCATGGTGGACATTACCACCTCAAGCTTCAAGATCCAAACCTCTCCCCAAATCTCTGCTTTCACATGTGAAATCATTTGCAGCAAAGTACTTACAATAAAGCTGTGGCAAGGCAAGTGGAAAGAGGGAACGCAATTAATTTTCTTACTATGCAAGAACAAAAGCCTGCCACGGCATCTGAATATGCTGGTTAGAGTGAAAACTCCTCCAGGCATTTGGAGAGCAGTTTCTGGACATGAAAGTAAACAAAAGGAACATATTTGCTGCGCCATTTAATGTGGAACCAGCTGATGTGCCTGATGACCTACCAATGATATCATTCAACTGCAAAGCAATGCTGAGCCCAAAGTCAGTTAAAGCAACTTCTGCTGGATTTCTATAAACTGTATGTATTTTCCGAGGATTTTCCCACTCTGAGGAGACATGGATAAAATGGAAAACTAAATTAAGTTTTACATTGCCATCCTATCCTGTTTCTCTAAATTGTTAAATTAAATTCATGGATTATTATAGGATATTTGGGTAAATTTTCATACTTTTGAGACAAAGCTCAGAACTACTTGTGCATTACGTTCAGGAAGCCCCTGGAAGTCCAGAAGTATGTATTTTTTCAACATACTGATACTCATTTGTCCTGAAAACTTTCTCTGTTTTCCACCACTTGACTCAAAGTTCTGTACATCACAGGAAAGTAGGATGCCACGGCCAAGTGAACATCGACTGTCTGGGAAACAGGAGGATTTAGGTCATTTTCATCTACATTATCTTTCATCCATCCATCCATTATCTATACCGCCTATCCCTTTCGGGGTTGCGGGGGGCTGGAGCCTATCCCAGCTACAATGGGCGAGAGGCGGGGTACACCCTGAACCGGTCGCCAGCCGATTGCAGGGCCACATGCAAGGACAAACAACCATTCACACTCACACTCACACCTACGGACAATTTAGAGTCATCAATTAACCTAATGAGCATGTTTTTGGTCTGTGGGAGGAAGCCGGAGTACCCGGAGAGAACCCACGCATGCACGGGAAGAACATGCAAACTTCACACAGAAAGGCCCCGCCTGACCTGGGGATCGAACCGGCAACCTTCGTGCTGTGAGGCACGCGCACTACCTGCTGCGCCACCGTGCAGCCCCATTATCTTTCAGTGAAGAGTAATTAATGCACATTGCAGTGTAAGACATACTTATGCTAGCCTTGACCTCCAAACTGATCAACTTCATTTATTTTTCATAACTGTTCTGTGAAGGATGCTTTTATATTTTAATTGGCATGTTTTCTTAAGTGCAGGGTTGTGAGCTTGATGCTCATTTCCACAGTAATATCACTTAAGCATAAATTAGCAGGGTAACAAATATGGACAAACACTGATTATATCAGAGGAAGCACAGCAGCTTGATTGACATCTGGTACCGGGTTTGGATATCAGACCAGGTCCATATTGTTTGAAGTTTTTATTTTCTCCACATGCTCACATCTGAATTCATTGAATAAATCAAATCTCACACAGTTTAACAGTGTCAATAAACAGATGACAGCTTTACATTGTTGCCACTTACATTAGCATCACAAACTGACATGAAGAGCTGCTCTACAGATCTTGGAAGATTCAGATCTTATCCTTAAGTGATACCCTTAAATAATGTGGGAGATTTTTATTACTGTTTATTATCTGGCATATTTGCCCACAAAAAACTATGTAGCTACCAGCTAAATAGCGGACTGAGAAATATATGATACAATTGGCACTCTCTTTATCATTTTTTAGAAGAAAAGAGATCTACTCTCGCATTGTCATACTTTGACATTGCATGATAAGAATGAGGAAAACAGTTAGTGGAGAGCTTGAAATCTTAAACAGATCAATAGCAGGTGCAAAATGCGCTCTTCACTGTTTTTGTGCCAGCACTTAGTTTGAATGATCCTCCTCTTGATATAGAAGGGTTCTGAGAACAGCTCAGGGAGCAGCTGGTAAATCTCCACCAGATTTTGGTCGACCTTTTCTCACCTGTCCAAATGAACTTGATCTGTTGTGATTTAATTCAACCACCATATGCACAGCATCAAGGAGTGTGATCACTCCTATTAAGATATTAAGACACTTGCATTCTAACATTTTGGCAGATCTCCAGCACATTTGGATTTAAAAGTTAAATCATGTCTATTATTTTAATCTTATCTTTCTAAGAGCATTTGGGTCTAATCACACCATGGGTAGACACTGCAATACTGATATCTGTTTTGATAAATCAAGAGCTATAAAACTCAGTAGTCGCATTTTTAACGTGTTTCATGCCTTTATTGAAGTATTTTCCATGTCGTGTCAAATTTGACATGCTTCCACACAGAGATGGTTCTGTGTCATGATCTGTTGAACATTGCTCACTAGCTTCCTTGTTGTGTGGTTATTAAGAGAATAACATTTGCTAATAGGGCGATAGGGCAAAGAGATAGATATCGGGGGTGCTCCTCGTTGAGTAACACGATTGAACTTTGTCTGGAGTCAGACAAATCATTAGAGATTGGTGGGGTCTTTTTTCAGAAGGTAGTTAGAATTTCGAACAAAAAGTGAAAGGTCAATTAAGTCAAACTAATGTATGAAATGAAAATGACCATGCTTAAGAAAAGAAAAAAACAACAAAAGAAAACAGCTTATGCATTTTGTTCCTTAGAACACTATAGATTGATACAAAAATACCCAAATGTCAAAGTCCAGCCCAGCACTTACCTGTTGCTGCACTACTAGCCTATTAGACTCATCAGGAGGGTATTTAAGCAGCACTGGCATTCTTTCCTGTTGCCAGATTGTCTATGCATCATGCCAGACTCTCCAGCGTTCACTGCCTACTTTTTCATTGGTATTCGACCTCGCCTGTTCCTGACTACTCCGTCTGTCAAGTCCCTATGTCTGCAGGTGTGCACATCTCACCACCTTGGTCGTATTGAAGAGCGTATTCCTCCTCCGAGAGTGATTTCTACTATGCCGAAATCTGTAAGTGATTTCTGCATTCGATCCACTCTCATCACAGGAACTCCGTCTGAGCCGGCTTTCTGCTCCACCCCGTTTGTCCGTTTCTCCGTATTCCCCCGTAAATCAGCCAGCACTGCAATTGCAATTAAATTCAGCAATATAATATGCCATTCTCAACACCTTTGTGATCCAGATCAGTCTCGTATGTTACTATTTGTAGTAACATACTAGAAAGTCAGGCACTGTGCGAGAACAATTTTCTTGTAAATATTTCCTAATAAAAGCCTTGTCAAGAAATGAAGGGATCCTATCCACTGAAACTCTTTTAGGCTGTTAATTTGAAATGGATACAGCAAATGCAGATTAGAAAGAGAGAAAATCCCATCTAATGGTAATTCATTCAATTGTATTCAGCTAAAAGACTGGTACCTTGTTTAAAAAGTAGTGCTGTCAATCAATTAAAAATTTTAATCGCGATTAATCGCATAAATGTCATAGTTAACTTGCGATTAATCGCAAATTAATCGCACATTTTTATCTATTCTAAATGTCCCTTGAATTATCATTTTAATACTCTTATCAACATGGAAAAGTGGATAGGCTTGCTTTATGCAAATGTTTTATGTAATGTGTTATATTTCACATTAACACTCTCACTTTGAGCAGTCATTCACATTTGAATGAATCAAATCTCACACAATTTAACACTGTCAATAAACAGACGACAAAAAATAAATACTTGGTTACAAAAAAGCCCCTTCAACAACCCTTTCTAAGGGAACAGGGTGATACAAGATAAAGTCACAAAGTGCACATCACTGTAAACTAGGACTCAGCCTCAGGACTAGGACTAACCCTAACCCATAGTGCAGTTAAACCATGGCTTAAACTTTCCTTTCTTAAGTTTCCTTTGAACATACAAGCAGTCAGACTGTGATGCTCTTCTATTTATTCACCTGAGGCTCATCAACCCAGCCTCTTATTTCTCTCCAGAAACAATGAACATTACTTGGCTATGGCTGCAGTAAGCTTGTTTTTAGTTGCGGTATCCATATGCCTCTGTCCAAACTATGGTCTTGTCAGTCGACCCATCTGGCAATTTTTTGAAACTAAACTTAACTTTCTATTCAGAATCTTGTTTGCATCCATTTCAGCGTTTCGCGCTTGACATCCGCCTACACTTTCACAGCTAGCGAGCAGGAGAGACCAAAACATGCGTGGGGCGTGTCTATTGTTTTGTTTCCAGTTTACAATCGGATCCTGTAGTTTTTCTTACGTTACTAGCAGTGGACACAGCTTATAAAAAACTACAAGTTCACTAGGTCACAAAGAACGTTAATCACGCGATAAAAAAAATGACGCTGTTAAAATTGATTTGCGTTAACGCCTTAATAACACGATATTTTTGACAGCACTACTAAAAAGCTCTAAGCCTTACATGTTATCATGGAGTTTGTGATGGAAATATTCCGTAATTGATGGCTGATTCATGTTTTTTTCTTGAAAGACCAACTCATATTGCCAAAGACACAGCCTGTATTGTGTGTTGGAATGGTCTCCCTCCCCATGTTTTACCTCTCTTTAATGTCTCTCTCTCTCTCTCTCTCTCTCTCTCTCTCTCTCTCTCTCTCTCTCTCTCTCTCTCTCTCTCTCATGAGTGTGGAATATTCTTTTAAATCCAACCCAACCCGACTCTAACAGAAATGCACAGTGTGGATTATGCCTGTAATACTGGCTTTGTAGTCACAGAAAAAAAGTGAAGAAAAAAGAAACTCCAGGAGAACTTTGCATTGTCAATTGAAAAGGGTGTGTAAAATGATATAGATCCTCCTATATTTAATCAGAAATTGTCATCATAAATGACATTTCACCCACTAGAAAGGAAAGGCTAAGCAAAACTCAAAGCATAAAGAAGCATGTCATCTTTATATAGAAGAGGGTTAGTTTGTTTCAACATTTGACTTCATCACCCTGATGCTCTCTGGCCACTGGCTTCAGTCAGACCTCATTTCACGTTTCAAAAGTCTGAATGGGGGTAGGAGACCTGTGTGTGTGTGTGAGTGTGTGAGTGTGAGAGAGAGAGAGAAAACCATAGAAAGTGGAATTGTATGCATTTCACCCCAGCAAGGAGAGAATGAGAGAGCGCTGACCTAGAGGGAATCATGAGCCAGTCTGTATTTGCATGTGTATGTCTGTCAGGGAGAAACAGTCCAGAGTCCAGTCATGGCCATGGTGGTCAGTTCAGGTCAATCACTGGATTCAACCGTTTGCCTCTTTCTTTGTATCTTTCCTGGTTACCCACTCTTTGTTTCATATGAGTATTGTCAAGGAAGAAAAGAGGCAAAAGATTAGAGGTGCGCAGAAAAGCCTGCAAGTATATTAATAAGTTTTTCGGCTGAGAAAAGCATGGCTACGCAGAGAAGCAGAGAGGTAGAGAAAGATATGTAAGCGCAGAGGTAGCCGAGGCTTTCAGGTGTGATTTGTGAGGAGAGCGCCAAGCGTTTCATCTGAATTCAGCCAGGTTCTTCGTAGAAGACATTGATCAGAATGAGATGTGAAGCGTGGCTATGGAGAGGATGAACGGGAGCTGAGGAGATAGAGGAGGGGGGCAGCTGGTTGATGGGAAAGAAAGAGGAAGGGAAGGGGGGGTGCCAGAATATGATGCAGCGCTTACTATTAATGTTCCCATTTCTCCAGTAATGCCTCAGAAGTAGGAAAAAAAGGGAAAAAACAGGAAAAAAAAAACCTTTATTCCCTGTCTTTATATTTCTTCCTGCTCTACCTCAAGAATGAAAGTTATCCTTCAGTGCTCTCCAGCATATTCCACTTGACTTTTAATGATATTACATTGGTTTTCAACTCTTTACAAATCATTGGTATGGAGCTCAGATACCAGGGTTCAGCTTGTCATTATATTAATGTGGCCTTGGGAGAAGTAGAGGGAGTTTCTCAGTATATTGGAACAATACTCCAAGGAACAATACATGTCTCTGGTCCATTGTTACTTGCTATACACACAGTTCTGCCTTTGAAAGATTCAATGTAAGCCTCTCTGTACACTTCCTAAACATTTGGGAAGCTATGTAGAAAAGATGGGCAAGCTTTCGAGTAAAATACATTTAGGTGGACTGTAGAGCCTTGAGATACAGTAAAAGAAAAAGAAAAAAAGAAATGTTGACCAACATCCATCAATAAGAATTAAGGAATGCATATTAATATGTTCTTTTTCTCTCAATAATTTCAAATATTATTAGATAGGATAATATTATTGACTTCACAAACAAACTAACAAGAAATTATCACTAGCATGAGACCAATGTGGTAATTTTCTTGTCCCACCCCCAATCATTGTTCCCCTTCTCCCCTTCTCTCACCCACCTCATCCCTGACTGCACACATTTCTATACTTCATGAGAGCATCTCATTGGCTTTTAGTGTCAAAGATTTTAAAGATCCATTATCCTGTGCTGGGAAGGAGACAGCAAAGAACTTGACCTACAGTATATTATGGAGAAAACCTATTGACCTGATTTCCTCATTTTTTATTTTTTTCTGTTCATCAGTATAGAAGTATAATGCATTAATGTTGCAGATAAAGACAGTGAACACAAGCTTCTTTGAGGTAATACTAGGCCCAGAATTTTTTGAGTATGAAATAAATCTTGCTATAAAAATATGTTACTTCAGTCTGTCTCAGGCCTGTGTTTCTGTCAGTGTATTTTTGTGCACATTTTGAAGTATCGCAAGTATGTGTTAATGTGCTAATGTACTTAGACACACCTTTTGTGGGTAAGTTCTGACATAGCGAACATTTAACTCAGATGACTGATCAGCTGTTTCTGCAAGAAAGAAGAAGAAGAATCTGTTTGTGCAGATTAAATATCTCATCGCTGCACACAGAACAAACGAACAAAAATGTCACATTTCCATCATTTTTTCTGCTTTATTTTCTCTGTCTGAAGTTCGACTGGCACTTATTTAATTATGCCATCTTATTAAGCCCTATTCCTCTGAAATGGTGTAATGATTTTTACAACTGGAGAACTGGCTACACCTACTGCTTATCTTGATGAACTCCCAGTAATCACAAAACGGTATTGGATAGAAACAAGCATTCATTCACATTTTCTTTTGTTCATTTTCTCAAAATTTGGTTAAGATCTGGGGTGTACTTGCATGGATACCAGCTCGTCCGTTTAAATGGACCAGTTACAGTAGATTCCAATGCTGTCATGCAATCCAAAAAGTACAAAAAACATTCAAACAAACTTCTCCTGCAGCACAATCCACCTGTGAACTTTCCACTCTTTTGTGTGCTCACTATGTTCTTAACATTTATTGTTTAATACACTGCTTCCACGCTGCAAATTTATTAGACTATGCAAGTTCCAACAGCAACACATGTTGACATTAGAAATGTTGTAAGTAAGTACAAAGTAATATTAGTAGAAAATATATTTTTTTGAAGGGCCATAGCTATGCTTTCATAGCAACAGCTATGAAACTCAACCATACTGTTTTTGACATTTCACGTTAATACTTCTTGGTACTTAGTGCTACAGACACATTTGCGTCACCAGCCCTTTTAAGAAGATCCATCCCCAACAATGCCACGTTTTATCCTCTTACCTTATAATGGCCAAATGGTACACTGTACACACCTGATGTCAAACTGTTTACAGAAGTGAACTGGAAACACATTATATACGCACCATATTTATTCATAGATTGGATTCACCTGCAGAACAGCCATTCCACATACAAGGACACTGATTAGACATCCCTGTAACACCTACAAACCAATTTGTTCTCAACTGACACTACCTCCACATTCTGTTTGATTGACCAAGCAAAACAAACTGTCATGTAACACTCAGTGACACAAGTAATGCAGGGAATAGGTTTTATAAATATGCAGAGACATAATAAACAGTTGGACTTATAGTTGGACAACCCTCAATCCATGATTAATTTAATCTGCACAAGACTCTACATGTTCTCAGAAACATTGAAGCCAATGGAAACCAATGAACAGAAGCATTTGTAAATGGAAAATGGACAGAATAAATGAAAGCTCAAATCATATGAAACATCAGTCAGTGAACAATGATCCATAAGACATAAGCGGAATCAAAGTTACAACTAGTACAGCACAGACCATTTGGGGGAATAAGTGGAATAGATGTAAACTGCATGTTTAAGGAGCACAATCCAGTCTCACTGAATGAGATCCAATCAGTCCACAACCTTGAACATGAAGTGACCCCCTTTTTTGTGGTTCAACACAGTTCACACTGTGTGTGTGTGTGTGTGTGTGTGTGTGTGTGTGTGTGTGTGTGTGTGTGTATGTGTATGTGTGTGTGTGTGTGTGTGTGTGTGTGTGTGTGTGTGTGTGTGTGTGTGTGTGTGTGTGTGTGTGTGTCTGGGTGCGCATCTGTGTCTATGCATACATGAGTACTCTTACCAATCAAGGATATCAGCATATTCAAATGCAATCCCACCATCACAAAACCCACTACACCACAACACTGTAGTGCATAAGCATGTCCATTTCATTTTCCCTTCCAGTGCTTTGTCAAACCGTTCAACCTCAAGAGTCATAGTTTCCTTTCTGCCTCATCACTTTTTAGCGTATTTTTTCAGGAATTCATGCAGAATCACAGCTTGAATTCTTCAGCCTAAACTGCTTACTGTACTGTAATACATTCACACAATGAATGCACTTTCCACATCAGCATTCTCTTGTTGTGTTTACACATGTGGTTATTGGTCTGTGTAAGCTAGATTAGTCAGACATGATTACCTACGCATGCATTTAGTGTAAAGAGCAGCTATTACAGGGTAATGAGTGCTAGTGTTATGTGTTATGTGCTGGATTTGGGTTGTGTTATGTTCCTTTTGCAAATGTACTCACATTGACAAAGTGGTAATAGCATTGGATACACTATAAATTTGTTTCAGTTAACCATTATCACCATCAAGTATTTAGCCAAAACCCTACATATGTTTATCATATCATATGTTTATGTCAGCTCATAAATAATGTACAAATAGGAGCTGCAATGTAATAAATTACAGTGCTTCCATCACTCTGTGCACTTGGTCATCGTGCACTTTTCCAACATGACAATGATCCAAAACACACATCTAAGGCCACTGTTGCATTTCTGAAGAAGAACAGGGTGAAAGTGATTCAGTGGCCAAGTATGTCTCCTGATCTGAACCCAATCAAACACCTATGGGGAATTCTGAAGAGACAAGTTGAGCATCGCTCTCCATCCAGCAACCAGGCTCTAAAAGAGGTCGTTCTTGAAGAATGGAAAAAATAGATGTTGCAATATGTCACCAACTTGTTCATTCCATGCCTAGAACTTGGTGCTGTCCTTAAAAATCATGGAGGTCATACAAAATTCTAGATGTAGTAGTTTTTTGTTGTAGGGTGTATTCATTTTTGCATCAACTAATTTAAGTAAAACTGAAGATTTTGTGATCTAAGTTATGCTATTAACTTTCTTTCATGTTATGAGTTTGAACAAATGTTCTATAAAACTCAGTCTTTTCAAAATTTTGGAAATTGTTCTTGTGTTCAATGAGATATTGATTAAAATCTTACATTTTAAAGGGGGTATACTCAAGGGGATATACTGCTGAGCACTGGATTAGAGTCAGTGAATTTTATTTGACGAGTTTGATGATATCCAGCCAGTGTGGTATGGCAGATAAGCATAACATCACTTGCATCACATTTTGGGTCCTGTCTGTCTCAGAACTGTTTTATCTAAATTCCACCACCACGTCTACTCCCCCACCAGGGGGTTTACATGAACATGCCTGGTAGACCGCCCCTGCCACCATTTTGGTTGATCACATATTTCCCTGCTTTTCTTGCCAACTTACTCCCAGCTGATAAAAAAGGGTCAAAGCATCAGGAAAGAAAAAATGTTAGTGTGCACAGATGAAGCTACAGCTTTGTTTTGAATGTATAGACTGGCACATGTTCAGAGATGTTGCCTCCCAGGAGAACCACATGTCTTGAGGATTATACACCAACATTCACACCAGACTTCAGCAAATGTTTTGATGATGTGGTGAGATCACAAAGACAATAAAATGATTCCCAGACCAGAAAGCCTAGATGAACGGATAAGTGAAGCCTCTATCCCAAGCCAAAAAAAGCTCATTCAGAGCAAAACCAAAAGCTCAACCTCAACACCAAAGATATGTGGCAAGTCATCCAGACCATCATAGGCTACCACAGGGGGCGCATTCACTCTGTCTGTGAAGTCTCATTTGAGCTGTACACATTCCATGCGCAGTTTGATTTCCTCAACAAAGAGTCAGTTGTAAAGTCTATTCTGCCGCTCTATAGCACTCATCCACATTCTGATGAAGTGCTTTCAGAAACTGGTTCTTCAGGACATCAAAAACAACATCCCAGCCAACCTGAACCCTCACCAGCTTGCATTCAGAGCCAACAGACCCACAGAGGATACCATCCACAAGAATGCTCTTCATTTATTTCAAATCAGCATTCAGTACAATCTCCCCATGAAACTGGTAGGCAAACTTAGCACTCTGGGCTAGAGTACCACATTCTGTAACTAGACACTGGACTTCCTCACTGACCACAGACAGTTTGGATTGACAGTCATATGTGCTTAATGCTCAGCACTGGAGCCCCCCAGGGCTGCTTGCTGAGCCACCTCCTGTTCATGCTGTACACCCATGACTGCAATCCCTGACATGTGGAGAACTCGATTGTCAAGTTTTTTGCAGATGACATCATCATCAACATCATCAGCCAGATTTCAAGTCAAGTCAGTTTTGCTTATATAACCAGAATCCCAAATTACATCCGTTTAATGGGTAAAGGGGAAGACATCTCATGAAAAGCAATGCCTTTGTCTACATCAGTGGAGCTGAGAAAGAGCAGGTGTTTTAGGTTCCTGGAAATCAGCATCACAGATAACCTGTCATGGCCATCTCACATCTCAGAAAGCTCAAAAATGACTGCATTTCAAAAGGAAACTTAAGATGGCAAAATTCATGTGCCAAGTTCTTGTTAACTTTTACAGAGGAGCAATAGAAAGCACCCTGCCTGGAAACATTACAAAATGAACATGGCCAAGGACAAGAGGAACAATTTTTGGGGGTGGGAAGCTGGTGGGGGACCATTGTCGCTATACTATGACCTCCCACTGGTAGGTTGAAGTGCCTGTGCAAAGGGAGAAATACCCTACTGTACTACTTATAGTCACTGAGGTGCAGGTCAGTTTAACCTTGTGTTTCATCAGTATCATGTCAGTTGTCGAGCCAATATCTGGTTTCATTTGCTCTGTTTTTCTCCGTCCAGCTCCAGTCATTCCTGCAGATCAGCGTTTTCCAGATCCGGGTAGATGAGTGTCCGAGTTCAGAGTGTGCAGGGGCCACTGGCTGCACCAACGTTTTGAATGTGCGAGACACACCCACAGTGGTGGATTGTGGTACCATGAGTCTTGTATCTGTGACAGTGGAATCCACAGCTGTCTGCTCCTGCCCAGGTAGAGAGCAGTCCCACCAGCCCTGCACTGCATATCCCAGAAACCCCTGCTTCAATGGTGGCGTGTGTGTGGACACTCAGCATGGCTATAGGTGAGTTGAAAATGAACGTCATACACATAACTGAGTCTAAGGGGAAGAGTTTAGTAGAAAGCAGCTAGGTTTAATTTGTCTCCGGGTGAAAATCCTCATTTAACTTTGACTTCATCACAACTAAAAAGACGATAACCGGGAACATTAATGCCATTTAGTTTGCCTAGTAATATACAGGAGAGAATTTAGAGCTTAGATATGACTAAAGCAAAAATGCCTAAAAAGTGAAAATGTACATAAATAAATGAATACAATGATGCAATTTTCTGAAACTGTGTACATGTTAAAGTGGCAATATTGCTGTGGTTGCATTTTACTGAAAAATGATCTTGACACTTATGTTCAAACATGGATATTTGCAAACACACGCTATTTATTAACTTTGGCACCGGAGAGCTCATCTGTCAGTCTGACTTTGCCTGAATCAACCAAAAAAAAATAGGGCTTGAAATACAACTCCTTACATTTTTTTCATATAAAAACACTACCTAAATTATTCTAGTCTTTTTTTCCTCACATGTCCCAACATGTAATTGTGGTTAAGGAGGTTGGCAGATTGAACTGGGAGTGACAAGCAAGTGTTGGAGGAATCACAAAAAGTGTAATGGGGAGTTTTGTACACTCGAATGACTGTCTTGGTGTACATGTGTTTCCCTTTCTCTCTCTCTCTCTCTCTCTCTCTCTCTCTCTCTCTCTCTGTGTTTGCGTTTGCGTGTTGGTGTGGTTAGAGATCGAAGCTGAAGCCATGTAGGGAAACTCATTTAATACTTTAGGCAATTCGTTTTATTTTGACTGGAGTGCTTCTCTCTGTTTCTTTCTCTTTCCTGTCTTTGTTTCACTCCCTGTCTTTGTTCTTTGCTGTTGCCCGGCTGTGGAGGTTAAAATTTGGGGTAATTACTTTAACCTTTGTTTTTCTCTTGCTTTCTCTTGCTCATGTCTCTTTGAGCTGCCCCGTTAGGCTGAAATATGAGAATTTTGACATAGTTTTTTTTTCTCTGGGGGGTTGTAATACTGAATGATATGGACCTGATGTGGAGCCAGCCTGATTATTCACCATATGTTAACTATGTTTACGGCTTGCTACCAGAAAACGTCACATGCCAGTTGACCTGTCAGCTCTTTCATTTCCAGTAATATTTGCACAAAGATTTTCTCACCATGAGAAACTTAATATCTGTTCTATTTGAGAAGCTTTAGAATGATAATAATCAAGGAGTATGATCGAGTAATTGGAAAGGCATTAATGAATGAATAATCTCAGGACATTAGAGGTGTTTTTGAATGGCTAATGCTTAGGTGTGGTTGTAAGCTTCTGCACTCCTTAGCTTATCCTACAGCTTGTGTGCAAGATCAGCCTTCGGGAGCAGACATAACAGATATAGAGAAATCCCAAGCAAGTCATGTCATCATTGGAAAAGAAAGCACACATCGAGAGAGTGTGTCTATCCCACAGTTTGAATGATCTCTCTTGGTGCAGCAACATCAGTAAACATCTTCCGGTGCTAGTTTTACGCCGACTTTTTGGTTCTGCCAGACATGAAGAATTCCCAATGCTGCAGCTTAGCAGGTCTACTACCTGGCCTCCAGACATATGAACCGCACAATGTGGGATGTGCTGTTTGCTTATGTACGAAAGGAGTTTAACCCAGTAAATCAGGTTCCAGTTTGGCTGATGCTGTTAATGACCTGACTGCAAAGAAGCTCAAAGGTACACATCAGAGGAATATCAAGATGAATACCACAAGCACTTATAACATTCAATGTTTCTGAGCTTATTCCCAGCTTTTAGTAATGTCTAGGCATGGTGAATGAAGACTAGGGATATTTTATGAGGAGAGCAAGGGAGAAGATGGATGTGAAGGAAGGTATTAAAAGGAAATTAATGGAGTAAACATGACCTCAAAGCATATTCTTTTGAGAGGGTGCCAGTGAGATGAAGGCATCATGCCTGTGGTGTTCGTGTGTAACTGTGTACGGATGTGTTCATGCTGTGTTTAGAGGAAAAATGATGCCGGTTGTTAAAAATGTGATGGAGATTAACCCATCAAAACAAACGACAGTGCCACTAAAGGAAACTTTTATTTAATATTATAGCAGCAAATGTTCTAATAGTCCCCAAACCCCTGAGCTCTTAATTTGAACTCCCAGGTCTTTTGTGCACTTATTTTGCTCATTAACAGCAGAGTATGTTGTTTCTCACTGATGTGTTATTACTGTCCATGAATTAATTAAAGTGAAGTTGCAATTACTATTTTTATAGTAGGGAGTTCCTGAACTCTGTTACTGCTGTTAAAAGCTGTTACAGCTGAAGATAGTCTTCATCTCGTGAAGCAATTTCAAATTTGAATGGCAAAGTGTCGGCAGCTTCAGCTGCAGTATGAGGCAAGAAGGGAATAGTTACACTAAGCATGTTTGAGGGAGTTAATTTAAACTCTAATGTTTACTCACCATTCATTTCATTTCTTTGGTCATGTGAGAGCTCTGCCATTGAGGTACCACATAACCTCATTCAGTATCCATTATTTGTTAGTGTTCTTATACAACTATTTTGAATCAGCAAAATACACTTTGGAAAAACATCATCCACAGATTACTTTTTGCCATCCTCGTCTTTGTTCTGGTTTCAAATAGGGCTGGGCGATATGGCTGAAAACTCTATTGCGATATATATTTTTATATTGGTCGATATCGATAATTATTTATATTTTTTATGACCTATTTAATATAAGGACCGGGAGAAAAATACATTCAATTTAAACATTTTTATTTTAAATGGAACCTTCCTCTGATTATAATCCCCTCAGCTATCAAGGCAGAAAGGAAAGGAAATGTCAACACAACCATGGAAAACACTCAAATAATAAATGTAAAAAAAAAAGTGTAAAAATGTAAACAGAGAGAAACCTGAGAACTTTTTTTCTGCAGGTTTAGTGCAGGAAGTTCACAAACTGATTCACCTTCTGCTGAATGAAATGTTTTCAAATATGTGCAGTGTTTTGTAAACATAGCAGAAACTGAGGTAGACTTGACATCTGTAACATACAAACAAACAAACAAACAAACATGATAGACAGCACAGTAACACTGACTGAACTATAAAACCAGCCTAGACATATGAACAACTTTAGTCATTCTTCTTACTCTAAACAAACATGAACTATTCAATTATATTTTTATTTTAAGTGTGTTTAAGAAAAAAAAAAGCACGTGTAAGAGATGTTTATAACCTGGCTTCTCCTCAGTGCTCAGTGAAGCATGTCTTTAGCTATATGTTATCCTGCTGCCTCTGTTACGTCTTCGTGCCTTTTTGATGATTTGTCATCAGGCACTGAAGCAGATACCTCTGCATGGTGGTCAGCTGCTTGTGCGGTGGTGTTGTGGTTGGCGGACGTTGGCGAATACGGCTGCGCTTCAAAGAGTGAGCGCGGCTAAGGTGGTTAAATAAATTTGTGGTATCACCGGTCTTGGTGGGGGCGACAGTCTTGCATAAGTTACAGACCACATTGGTCTGACTACGGTCCGACTTATAAAATCCAAAAAACTCCATACTGGCGAGCTGACTTTCCCTGTTTTATTGATAATTTCTTCGCTCGCTGCAGCGCTCACTTTCTATTTCTCATCTCACTCCTCGCAAAGCATCAAACACTAGACAACGAGATGGCGCAACCGAACTTGATAATGTTACACGATTGGCGTGTTAGCGTGTCTCTCTCACTGATTAGCGATTACTCCCTACATTACTCGGTTACCTGAGAGCGAGTGTCTTTGTTCATGCAACCAACCTCGCTTCGCAACTTCAGGTTTCTTCCAACAAGAAAAAAAATTACTGAATGTTTTATCGAACGCATTTTTTATTGATATTGATGACATGTCTATCGCGAGACATATCGCTATCGTTTTATCGCCCAGCCCTAGTTTCAAATGTGGGGGCAAAAATTAGGATTTTGAAAAGTTGAACCAGTGAACTTGGTTCCTAATAATCGAGACCAGATTCAGGACTGAACTCAAGCTACTTTACACTTAGGGAAAACGCATATGTTTTCATGCGGTTGGCCTCTCGAGTTTTTTTTCATGGAAAACAATCATTTTTAAAAACACCGGCCAAAGTAGAGATTTCTGAAAACGCCGGTTATGTGTTGGCGTGTAAACTGGGTTAAACGGTGTTTTAGGTTCCAAAACGTCACAACATGCGACTGAAATAACATAGCGACCTATGTTTACACTCGTGCCCATAGGTTTGGCATAGTTATGATGCGCTCAACATTGTATTTATCCAGGTTCATGTAAAAGACAACATTTTTGAAAACGATGTTGTGTGCACGATGTTATTTTTGAAAACGGAGGGGCCAAAATATCCGTTTTCCAAAATACCCTGCTACGTGTAAACGTAGGCTCAGTCAAAGTCAATTGCTTGCTGAAAGTCTTGAGCCTGTGTGTCAATGGGTCAATACGACCTCTAGAGTGGGTCCAAGAGGACTTACATTCAAGTCTGGTCATATCTTTCTGTGTTGATATGGCGAGTGTGACCTTGATTATTAGGGCATGTACTGCAACTCTTTTTGGTTGCGGCTGCTCCTTAATTGGTGGGGCATCATGCTGCTGCCAGTGTTAATGTTCCCTTTTTGATTTGTCTGTTCATGCTCTCCTAAAACCAGCAAACAAAAAGTTTCATCGCTGCAGGAGATAGATGCTGAAAACACTTCAGCTTTTTACTTTAGGCTCATTTTCAGCTACTTCTGCTTAAGATGTTTAATTTCACACTTTTCTCACAATCTTTAAACATTTCTTTCTTTCTTTCTTAACATGTAAAATGGGTATTAACACCAAGGATGTTTTAATACAGCAAGGAATACAGAGATTTTATTATTAAACTTTCAAACTCTTCCCAAAGACTCCCTAAATATCCTGCCTTTATATTCTTGGATCCATAGAATTCATAGAAAACAACTTTGGGACAGCTGGAGACAGTCTGACAATTTCCTCTGTACAAAACACCCTTATTAGCGCCAACGTCCTGATGCCCAAGTCCCAATGTCTCCCTTGCTTCCAGCAGCAATTCAACACTTGAATGGCTGTTGCATTCATCCTCTAATACCAATGTCAAAGCTCAACTATAGAGTATGTAATTTTGCATATGGGCACTCACATGGCCAGAAAAACAGCAAAATGAAATTTATGTAGACTTTGCATGCGTAGCATCTGGGGTTATGCAGGAAATGATGTGGAAATGGAAGAAAAAGAGTTTTCTTTGCAGCCTTGACATGCTCACAGAGAAGCCACTGTTACTGACACAGGGATGACACCACAACGTCAAACACAGTGCGAGTGAAAAGGAGGAGGAAACTGCTTGAAATTCTTTCTGCCGGGGTGAGACAAATCTTACAACCGTCTGCTTTGTAATAGGTAGGATTGGTCAAATTCAGAGGACAAATTTCTCCACAAGAATTTTTAGAATACACCTTAAATTAAACAGTTGATACTCATATCGCTGTTGGTAGGAGGATGCAGAAAGACAGAAAAACACATGCACATTTTTTGAATATTGTTTCTTGCTTTCCAGTATACTGTTTCAAATCAAAGATTTACATTCTTACTCATGTGTCCTTTATCCATCTGTTCATTGTTAAAACTGCAGCATATCCTCCCCACTTTTCCTATATAAAAGCACTTACATCAATTTGACATTAAGTGCCTGGGAACCACGCTTTTGCAGCATTCGGGTTCATATCATCTAGTTTACAAGGCCTTGGTGGATGCAGACATCGGTGCTGCAGTTCCTGACAGGATTTAACTGCCTGGTCTTGAGTCTGACTTGCAGATGAAAAATGAGACTTTCAGAACATTCTTGACAGAGTCTAACTCAAAATACAGCTCTTGTTTTCTTCTCTGGTACCTGCCGTTATAAATAGAAACAAACCTTTCACAACCTCCCGCTAGATGAAAAAGCCAGCATGTTAGCTGTCACATACTGCCAGTTCTTGTTTCGAATAACTAGCAAACAATTGAACTGAAGGAAAGTGTCTTCATTAGCATAAATCACTCAGTAAACAAGGCCAAAAGTGGGGCGAGAGCATTTCAACAAATCCTTTTAACTACAAACATGATGACGAAATAGGCTCTTTGGTGCTTCTAGTGGTTGAGGAGACATGACCCTGTTTAACTTTGTGTAATTCAGCCTGATGCTATGTGTATCCTCAGGCTCGGATCTTTAATGATGGAAGTGAAGGGCTCTTTGCAACCAATTAAATGAAACGCCAGTGTGTAGACCTAAGCTTTTATCACTATCTCAGCTGTAATTCCATGCAGATTTTGGATGTTATGATGAAATTAAGAGTCAATTTTCACACTCCAAGCTGAAGTCATCTTTCATCAGCTGAAATCTGCACATCGTCGCATTCAGTAGTGTTGAAATAGATATATAGCTTTACATAGGTAATCAACATTATATACGAACTACAACACAGGATGCAAAAGTGTCCAGTTGACCTTGATATTACATCGTTAGCTACATTTTTTGTTTATTTGTTTTTAGCTTTTTATAGAACAGCAGCTTTTGTTTATTGGTGTCATATAGCATTATTTGTTGCGGGATGTGGCTAAGTGGCTAAGAGAACTGACACTAAATACTATACATGTGCACAAAGCTAGCAAGTTTTGATTTATGAACAGCTAGCTATAATTTTTCCTTGAACATTTCCTGTCCAGAATAAATCAGCTATCTTGAGGTTGTTGTTTCCACCATGCAACGGCCTCTAATTCAATACTGAACCCTATCCTTTTTTTTTTCTTTCTTTTTTCAGACTAGCACAGAAGACAGTGTTAAAGTCAGTCAATGGTTAAACAAGGCGAAGAGTCAACAGCAGTGCTAGCGGCTCTGTGAGGCTACATAGGCACAGGCAGACAAACAGACCGCCTTTGCTTTTTAGGAAAAAAAAAAAAAAAGCTTGCACCATGTCATTTACAGAGCAGTTTAATTTCAGCTTGACTTTAACATCAAACAACACTGGGCCATGCGGATGCTATATAATTATGATTACAACTAAAATAAATGACAGATTTCAGCTTTGAAATTATCATCTGAAGAGAAACATCCACAGTACATTTACACAGACCAGTGAAGAACACACACGCAGGCCGTATATCAGTCCTTGGCAGAATTTAGACATCACAGAAGAGAAAATCGTAGTGGCAGCTGCCGGTACAGGTGCTCTATGAATAAGATGTTCAAATACTTAATCCTGAAGCAGCAACAGAGATATACGTGTTCAGCAGCACACACACGTACTCCCTCCAAACATATGTGAGCACAGATGAATGTCTCATCACACACGTGTTCACTAAGCTTTCTTGCTGTGTCTTGTAGAAGTTAATTTTACCCTTCAGCTTCATTTAATTAGAAGCAACGAGTGGAAAGGGCAGGATTTCAGTGTGGATGGATGGAGCCAGCGTGTAATGTGGCTCACTGCTGGACCAGAGCCGGATGACTGGCTGGATCCACTGTAGACATAATCCCTGGATTGCACACAAACACACTCAAACACACACGCACAAATACATAGTTATTACAGATGTGGACTTTTTTTCTCTTCTCTCCCTGTTAATCTCTGCAAACAATGTTGCATGGCTTTGAGTGGTGCGACACCTCTGTTGTCTAGTTCAGAGTACTAATGGAGCAAACTGATTGTGTGGATAAAGTGAGGTGGATAGTCTCCAGAGGACTCATCCCAAAATGTGGGTCTTAATAAGGTATTTTAAGTCATTAAATCAAACTTTTCCAATTCATTTCTGTGCAAATATAATCACAGTATTACCTTGTTGTTGTTTGTTGTTTGTCTTATCCCTGGTTGTTTTTGTATACTATATTCATCACTTGTCAGAATTGTACAGTGTGTGTTTCAGCATTTCATCATCCTCCCATTCCACTGAATTAGAAGAAACTTAAATAACTTAACAGAGTGTAGGAAATACAGCCATTTGTGTGTCCACCTTAATCGTCAAAACACCAAATAAGGGAGGAATTCTGTTCATTTGTCTATGAATCCATGACAAGAGGTACTGGAACTGCTCTGTTGACTAGTGGTAGTAAGGACCTTAATAAGTTACATATATGTCCTTAAATTTGTCACCCATTTATTCATTTATATTGGTGTTGTAGTAGGGCACCTGCTCTGTAGGCTTTACAGCCTGTGTGAAGACACCAAGACCTTCACTCTGATGATTTCACTTTCAGCAGCACTTTCACTTTTTTCTGTCTGGACATGTTCAGTGAACTTACAGACTTTCATCTTGTACTCCAGAGTAATGCTGGACAAATTCATCTTCATTTCAACATGATAATTTGACAGTCAAAGTCTAGGGTACGGTGTAAACCACTTTTGCTGAAGTACATCCATACCTGCAGATGCAGAATTTATGTCAGAGTACTGATGATGCTTCTAATTTGCAAACTTTTCAGCTCATGAAAGACAGCATTTACTGACTCAGAGGTTTTACTAGTTACTATTTATTTATCACTTCATTTATCCCAGAAGCTTTCCCTATTAGCTACATTGTTTTGATTGGCTACTTGAAACAGGAGAGAAAACAGAAAAACCTGCCTTTAATTCTGATGAACGTGTCAAAATGGTGCTTGTCAATGATATATTTCAACTTCTGTTGCCTCTAAAATATCATGTGCTGCATGTCTTTTCTGAAAAGTGAACGTGGAACAGAATGAAAATACAAAAAATCTTTCTTTGTGAAGTGTCAGCCAAGTAGATGACAGGGAAAAAACAAGGCAGAACAGGCGAAGTTGTCAACCCAGAGACACAGATGCTGTATGATTGTCACATTTTCAATCACGCTACAGTACCTGAGCTCTGCAACATCTACTGTGTGATTCTCCAGGTTCAGAGGGGGTGAGAAATGGGATGTCAGGGATGAAAAAATGAGGGTAGAAGGAGAAGAGATATGAGAAATAATGGAAACTATGAAAAGAATAGAGCAATGGGAGAGTTGTGAAGAGAATGTGAGGAAAGAGGAAAAACAGGAAAGCGGAAGGTAGAAGGCAGAAAATGGGGGCAAAGGATTGGGAAATGGTTACAAGAGGATCATAAGAAGGAAAGAAGAGTAGAAAGAAGAGAGAGCACAAGATAATACAAAATAGAATTACTGTGGGATAGTTTCCTGTTACAGACGCTTTCAGATATGACCCCAGCCCAACATATTCAAATACATGCAATAAGATTATGGGTCAAGATTGGAGGAAGAACATGCAGATAATGGAGGCACTGGGATTAATAATGAGATTAGGGAAGTGACAGGGTTGTGGATTGGGGGTGGGATTACGGCTGCCAGTCCGACATTAACAAACACAATTCCCAACAGCCAGTGAGTGAGCAAAACAAAGCCGCCTTAAGAGGATTGAAGGGCTTGGCCATTGTGACTAAAACTGTCTCAGATTGTCTTGCACTCAGAGAATTAGGATGACATTGTTGAAATGGAAATACAGGCATGGGTGTTTTCTTGGTCACTAAAGTCATGCGCATTCATGCACACCAGCGTAAATTCTGGATATGTATTAACACAGCAAAGGTTTAAAGTCCCTGAAAACTTGACTTCAAATCCTTCATTATCTATTACTTCAAAGTATTCTTCTGCCACATTAAATAGCCATGACTAAACAAGTAACATTCAAATTGAAAGGAGGGGAAAACAAATAGCTAAATGGATGCTGGATACAGACATGGATGCACTATGGGCTCTTCGTAGATGACCCTCATTAACTCTCTGATTTACAGACGTGTGTCATAATTCATGTAGCATCATAATGAATGAACCATGAACACTCTCCTGTACCTCAGACTGACATTGTCTTTTCATAGTTACTATTTGCCACTTCCTCCTGCACCGTGTCTATGATCCTTTACTCTTATGTCTTGACACTGTATATATTTTGTATTTGCATCTTACAGGTCCACCAGTTGTTTGGTTTGGTTATTTATTATCACTACGGTTAACCCAAATGATCGGCTCGTCATCAAGCTCAGCAGTGACCTGATAATGAGCTACTCATTTGAATCAGTTGTGTTGGAGCAGGAAACATCTGAAACATGCAGGGCGGGGGGGCTGAGGACCAGAATTTAGAAACACTGAGTTAACCTGTGTACATTTTTTGGCATAGTGTATATTTTTGGGTGTGCACCTCACCATTAACCTGCTTACTTGTATGATCATTACTTTAAACTTATTTACATTGGCTTTGTGTATGTAGTTTGGATTTGCACCTTCCTGTTGACCAGTGTCTATTTTCGTCACATACAGTTAACCTGTCAACATTTCAGACATTGTGTACATTTGGTTCACACTCTTTCCTACTTTGTACTGCAACTCCCACATAGCAGTTTCTCCCAGGATGAATGAAGTTCTTATCTCATGTATCAAGAGTTTCAACAGTCAAAAACTCAGCTAATCTGCTTCATCAATGATGAAGTGGCCTGGCAACAAAAGCAAACAATATCCCAACTGTCACCAGATTAAGATTCAAATTTTGCTAAATCCTGATTGATGCAGAAAAGTAAGTGACATCACGATTTCCACTTAAAAAAAGTTACACACAGGAAATTAACCAGATGGGAGGCAGATGTAGCCATCGCTTTGTTCCATCTGTGATTTGAGCACTTCCTACATTATTCAATGACTCGGTACATTACTCTGTGTCTGGATTCAAATCATGCATATGAACAGTGCTGGGTAAGTTGATTGACAGCATGTCATCAGTTACACATTACTTACTGAAAAGCCTTTACGTAACTTTACTAGTTACTCAACAGCAAAAATAATTATTTATATTACTTCTTACATGAAATCATTAAAGCCAAGAGAACTTTGAACAAAACCAGGTGACTCCTGAGTGGAAGTTTACCTTTGGCTAATGTAGCCAATGAGCAGTTCTCCTCTTGTGGTGGAGGATAATCAAGCTAACATCAGTCTGTCCACTGAACCCAGACCAGACCAGGCCATCATGGTATTACACCACTGAAAAAGTACTTAAGTTACTATAACGTGTCAGTAAGTGGTGTGTTACATTCCAACACTGCCTACTAAGTGCTGAGGTCTCTGGACAGCTGGTTTAGCGACTGCTTGTGAATAACGCAAGTAATGTTAATAACATACTAGCTTAAAGGTAATAAGCAAAGCATCAGAGCACTGACATTTTTCTGTTCAATAAGTAACCTAATATAATGCTGTGTGTTTACTTGTACATCGTGTGTGTGTGCGTGTGTGTGTGTGTGTGTGTGCGTGCGTGCGTGCGTGCGTGCGTGCGTGCGTGCGTGTGTGTACGCGTGCGCACATTCATCTGTTCTCTTTCAATCCTGGTAGAGAGAATAGCAGTAGCAGGAACATTAAGACAACAAATGAAGTCTTGGATGAGAAATGAACTGTGTACAGAACACCAATTAGATGTGTGTGTCAATGCATGCACACCATTGTTTTGTGGGTTTGCAGGATCCACAGGGCTAAAACTTAAGAATCAGTGTGAATAGTCATTAGGAGAAGAGGAACTGCCGTGGAGAAATACTCTGAGCTATGTGTTTGTGTGTATAATCAGGAGCAAGGCTGTTTGTGCAGTTTGTATATTTCATAATTGCTGACAACAGGTAAATTGAGAGAGGGGAGTTTTCATTTGGCAGAAATTATGCAAGGCTTTCAGATTGACATACAGCTACTTAACAGGAAAGGATGAAGGAGGTGATATGGAGAAAGAGATAAATGGGAGAAAATGATTCGGCATATGTGTAGAAGGTACCTTGAAGGTAAAATCCACCTCCACACACATCCAAAAGCTTAAACAACAGCTATTCATTTGTTAATTGTATTGATTTATTGATTTATTTGAGTTAATTATGCTTCTTGGTATATTTTTATTATCCATTTGGACTTCTGATTGCAGAAGGAATAATTAGATATGTCCTGTGTGGTACAGAAAATTGTTCAGTGATCTTATTATTTATTTTTATTTTTCATGGTGCTGTCTGTTGAGGATACTTCTTTTTACTTCTGGGCTCTACAGAATATCTGACAATAAACAAAAACCTTTGAGAAAGCCAGTAAAGGCTGAGACAGGGGCACAAAGGTTACCACTCATCCTGGAAATAAACAGTGTACCGATTTTCCACTCAGGCTATTTATCAGAGCTCCCCAGCATGGATAATACTGCCATCTGAAAGGGCTAATTTATGGTCAGTATCATATTACTGATGAATAGAGTGCTCTCTGTTATGTAGTGGAAATGCTGTGGACACACTCCCAACTCATGTCTCAGGGCAGCACATGCGAATTTGATGACATTACAACTGAAGTGGCCGAAACTCAGAATAATGTAAATTATATTATCTTTCAAATGTACAGTAAATATTAATTACTGCTGGCTGATAAATGTGGTAGTTTTTATTAGATGCACAGTATAGACTTGCTTTTTTCTAACCTTGTTTTAAATGGTTCAATAAATTGGTTAGCATGTTTGTTTCCATTGCTAAAGTTTATATTCTTGCCAGCTTGTTGTGCCTTCAACCATTTAAGATTTATGATTTAACTCTGGCGAGAAGCAGTGGTTTCAGATGTATGCTGACCATTGTTGAGAGAGGTGGATGATCATGAATGGAAAGCTGGGGTCAAAACAATGAATGGGAGCCCAACTTACTTCACTAGAATGGTCTCTTCACACACAATGCTGCATTGTTATTGTAAAATGGACCATAAATTGACATGAAATGCTTAACTTTTGAAGAGGCATCACACAGTGAGTGTGATCAGCCTGTTAAAGACTCTACTTAATATTACAAGTAAAGGGGCGAAAGTACGGTGTGACTGTCTGTTTGAATGGTACATGCAGGTATGTAAAGTTCAGCCTAGATTTGTCATTAGGCAAAATTGTAGCAACTATTTGTATTATTGGTCTTCAGCCTCTTCAGTTGTTGGTGTTTGGGCAGCTGTGGTTAATAGTCATAGTAAAAAAGGAATTCAGGTTATAAATTGATGCTAATGACACACTTAATTTACGTAGCACTTGACCGACATCGAACAGAAAGGGCTTTCCAAATAAAATGCAATGACAGAATACTTCAAAGATGGACATAGACATAGACATAGTTATAACAGTAGTGACATTAAAACATCTAAAGGTTATGTGAATACACTCTTTTAAATCAGACTTCCACAGAGAGGAGCATATTAACATGTGCAGCGATCCCTGTCGTTCAGTTGGAACCCTGTTTGTTACTTATTTGTAATCACTTATTGTCCCATTACCGTGACAGGATGAGTCAGGATCTAACCATCAAACTGTTCTGAATGAAATAGCTGTCCTCAGGATTAGCCCTGAGCTCTATCAAATCTATCAGGACATTATTTTGCTGGAAGTAAAACTCAAGAGTTATATGTATTTCTCTAAGTGTTTGCAGTAGTGGCATACTGTGTGCATAAAAATGTGCACACAGTATGCCACTACTGGACACAACCTCTCGATTCATTATTGTAAACAACAAATTTTGACAGCAGACAGTTAGCAACACCTCCCAGAGTTTGAACTTATTACTTACAGTGCAGTAAAGCCCCAACAGATTTGATAGAGCTCAGTGCTCATCTGGTGCATCAAACAACCCTATAACTTAAACTATAACAGGGACAAGGCCTATAAAATTATTTCTTAATATATATTTTTTAATAATTTATTTATTGCACTGTAGTTTTACCATTGCTAATGTTTCGACTGACAGGACAATCAGCTTTACCCTCAATTTACGATTGTTGTTGTTTTTTACACTTACACTTTACATTCAACCCAACTGGATGCAAGTCTGTACTTTTGACATTTCAGAAGGTTTTTTTTTTTTTTTTTAGCTTTGTGTCCAACATCTGTTTGTTTGAAAATCTGGATGAATGGGCGCACGGTCAAAAAAGTGTGTTTGCAATATAGGAAACATGATAGAGCAAGTGGGGAAAGACTGACAGACAAAAAGGATTTTGTATTCAGAACCCCAAGGATGAGGAGGTGAGAGGTCAAATTTTGACAGAAAGCGACAGGACAAATTAGCACATGGATGCGTGGAAATACAGAGTGAAGTTTCCTAGTGATGTAGTGATTCTCCCTGTGGTTTTGCCACTAATGAGAACATCTGCCTCAGTGAAACAGACGGAGTGAGAGAGAAAAAGCCGAAGGGCAAGGCTGTCTGAGAGAAGAAAACAACTAGACTTAGAGAGACTGCAGAAAAAATAGTTCAAAGACCAAACTACAGTAAATGGTTTGGGCGGGGGCAATTGCACACACACACAAAAAAAAACAAAGAATGCAAAAAAAACCCCTCAAAGTAATCTATTTCATTCATGAATGTAAGTAATTTTGCCTCCTGATTTCCTCTTCTCCGCAGGTGCCAATGCCCAGCTCAGTTCGAGGGGCCTGAGTGCCAGCAGAACAAGCACAGTTTCCATGGCAATGGCTATGCCTGGTTTCCTCCCATAATGCCTTGTTTTGAGAGCCACATATCACTGGAGTTCATCACTGATGTGGCTGATGGACTGTTGCTGTACAGTGGCCCCTTAGCCCAGCTGCAGGCCTGGGACCACGAGGACTTCATGGCCATAGGTAGGAACATTGCAAGCTTAACAACATGTCCCATCTGGCTCTTATTCAAATTTCTTCACTGTTTCAGAACTGTAACTGATTCTAGAGAAGAAATTACTTTTACTTTGCATGTAATTGATTTGTACATTTGTGCAGAAGCTCTCTGTGAGTAAAGAGGACGGAGACTTCAGAGACACAATGTTTCCTTCAACTGTATCTCCTCAGTCTGCAACAGTGCATAGATTACATATCTTTGTAGCCTTTTAGCATTATCTCAGACTACACTAGTTTCATTTCAACAAAAACTAAGAATGATGTGACTTCATGCTGTGTTCTAAGATTTAAAAAAAAAAAAAAAAAAAAAAAAAAAAAAGTTTAAAAAGCTGTGTTGCCTAAGGGGATATTGACTTAAATCAGATCCAGGTTTGTTGCCAAGTAAGTTTTCGCAAACAGGGAATTTGGCAACTATTTTTCAGTACATAAAAGTAAGTAGTCAGAGAAAGTCAAAAGTCAAGAAACAAATATATAATGGAAAAATGCACATAGAAAAGGGCAGATTACTTTTTAAAAAACTATATCTGTTTTTAAAATGAATGAACTGTGCAGTTTTTGTGAAAAAATGACTAGGAAATGAGCAAAAGAATATGTGCAATGTACAAAGACAATAACCCTAAAGATGTTAATGTAGTTCATTTTGAGATGTAGACACTGACACACTGTCTGGCCTTATTGATGAGTCTAGCTGCAGATGGAGAGAAAGTGTTCTTCTGGTGTGCGTTTTGTTTTTTTTTAGGAATATCTCAAAAAGATCTTGTCCTGGATGGGAAGGGCCAGCCACAATCTTAGCAGAGGTCCTGTAGGGAATGTCAGATTAAAGTAGATCACCTTCTTGGCATATGATACCGACTTTTGCAGACTGAACTTCTTGCTGAAGGAGGTATTGCTGCAGGGATTTCTTGGTGACAGAGTTCACCGAGTTCCCATTTGAGGTCGTGGGTGATGATGGTGGAGTGCTGACCATCACACAGGGAAGACAGTTCTCATGATTCCACCAGAAGCACAGCATCACGTTTCAGAAGCATTTCATTAGTGGCTCCCCACCCTGCTGTGCGGAGAACATGTGCCTAGTCTATTTTTGCTGAAAGCCAAGCTGCACAGAGCAGATCAAGCTAGGTAGGAAGTCAGATGCAGGAACGGCATAGAGAATCTGGTCCATTTTCAAAATAAAACATCCCATGCAGACTCCCAATCATGTATAAACAACAAACAAAATTAAAACAGACAAAAAGAAGAAACCATTGAACAACAAAACCTACTTACAAATGGTAGAATCACAAACATCAAGGAGAAATGACCAAATCAACAAAATCTGAGCAATTCAACAAAATTAGGCAGTGATTGGTAGATATGAAGCCGTATGGAGGACAGAACAAAACACAGCTGTAGCATCTGAACACACAATCAACACAATGTTGCAACTGTAGTCACTAAAAGTAATCAATAGTTTGTTGAAACATCCAGTTTCTGCAAAAGTGGTAGTGGTTTACCAAAAAAGCACACTTCTCATGCAATTGTTTGAAAAAAAAAAGTTCTTAAAATCAGTTTGGACTACAGTGTCAAGGTCTGGTTACACCAGTGTTTAAAATAGCAAAGTTGTGGTCTAGCATAAACACATTTCAATGGAAACCCCAATGAAATTCAACGTAAATTAACTTGGACACGTTAACTTGCCCATGGTTAATTTCACCATTGACCTATAGCAAGCAGTCTTGACAGTGCTGACCTTTGAGGGAAAAGAGAGCTGGAGAGTTAAAAATTGAGGAAGCTGTAATAGCTTATTAGCTTCAACCTTATCCAACCTAGATTGGCAGACTATAAACTGCTTCACAAAAGCAAAATAGTTTGCAGACAGTTGAGACACAGGAGTTCACAGTAGACCCTCATCTTTCGAATTAACTATGTGAACTCCAAGTTAGGAAGTTTGCAAACTGTCATGCCTGTTAGCTCAGAGAGCCTTTTTTTCTTAATCAATAAATTTTTTTATTTAATTAAATGATGTACCACTGCGATACAGACAACAAAATGCCAGGGGGAGTAAATGGGCCAGTAAAAAGCAAATAGAAGGAATCTCAGGAAGTTATTGTGACTCCACAAAATAGGACACAGGCGGTCGATTGTACACATTCATCTTTTATGTTTAGTTTTTTCTTTTTTCAATAACCTTGGTGAACTCATTGTACAGTCATTGAGCATGGTATCGGGACAATAACTTTATGTCTTGTTGAGAGAGTAAATCCTGTTGCTGTTTGCAATATTTTTAGCTTGGAGAGCTCCTTTCCCTCCACAATAACCCTTTCTTCAATGAAGTGATGTACAATCCCAACAACAAAATGCCATGGTAGGTTAACAGCACAGAACAGGGAAAATAGAAAGATGTTTGTGACTGACTAGCATTAGTATGTTTCTTGGCCAGCTAGTGTGTAAGCATTAGCTAACCAGCAACAACAGTTCACCAACTATCCCTGTGACTTTAGTCACCACCAAGCCTGACCTAAATATTTCTGCAAAAATGGTTGTTTGGCTGTACCACTTTCTGATGAAACGAAAAACATGAACCCTACCCGACAACTATAAAAGGATATGCCAACTTAACGCAAATTATATACTGCGCTTAGTCATTAGGTAAACGGAGATGTATAGTGCAAGTACATATACAAACTGGAGAAATACACCTTCCAAATTCCTCTTTTAATTTACCCTGAAGCCTCAGGATTGTTAGAGGACAAGAATAGAAATGCATTTTGGGTTTAATTCTGTGTGCGTATTAACATTCCATGAGGATTAGGCAGTGACAGTCACTCTTACACAGCTGCACACACACTCGATGATTTTGATTTTTTTTTTGCGAGTGAGACATATAGCAGCATCAGTACAACTTTTTTTGAAACATATAACCTACCCACCCCACCCCCCCAACCCCTGGCAGCATCCCTCCCTGCCTCCCTCCCTCCCGGGTCAACCCTGGACCAGTCAAACATCATCAAGTGTCAACAGTACATTGTAGTGAGTGGTGTTCCTCTGTTCACAGCCCAAGAAGCTTATCCTTTATCTGCGCAGCCACGCCTAACCACGTCTCCAATGTGGAGGCTTTGGCATTATTAATCTGTGCAGTAGACAACTCAAGTAATACTATATTGTGAAAATAAAACAACCATTTTCTAGTACTGAGATCATGAGGGGGTAGCCATCTTTGCACTAGAAGGTTTTTGGCAGCTATGAGGCTGCTCAGCAACAGTTTGCGCTGTTTCTCACTTATATGCATTTGAGAATCATCATTAAGGAGAAGTAAAATTGGATTGCAAAAAAATTGGACACCCGGCCCCAAAATGCCTGAACAGAGGGACATTCCCACATCATGTGTCTGTAACATCCTATTGCATTGAGTTGGCACATAGTACAGTTTGGACTTGGTACCAGTTTCATGCAAAACCTAGTGACAGGTGTATAATAGAGTCTGTGATACACTTTAAAGCGAATAAGTTGGTTATTTGGATTCTTAGAGGCAAGAAAGGTGTTCTCCCACACATTGTTCCAGAAAATGTTGTCATCTTTCAGATCAAAGTCCCTCTGCCATGCTCTGGGCATCGATAGACTCTCTTGTTGTGCAGATAGTTTGGAGTAGACTTTCGATACAAAGCCCCTGCAGGGAAGGAAGTTTATCCAATTTATCAGAGGGTGCGTGGGAAGCTTAGCCCTCAGTGGCACACCATGTGCTTTAAGTGCTGACCTTATTTGCAAATAATAAAAAAAGTCCTGTAGATCAAAGCAGTCCTTCAAATCCTGGTAGCTAAGCATGCCCTTGTCATCATATATACGTCCCCAATAACATTAATACCTTTCAAAGACCATGGTTTAAAGTCCAGTAGCTTATTTCCAATCTGTACATTCATGTTGTGCCATAGAGGGGCCTCATTGTGCCACTTCAAGTCCCTCTCAACGATCCTGAAATTTCTAATTGTGCTGGCAATAATGGGGCCACAGTGCAACATACAGTGTTTATCTATTTTGCCAGAAAATGAAATGTCCTCCAATCATCTAGGGTGAACTAGGTTGTTCTCTAAAGATTTCCATGAGACACATGAGCGACCGTCGAGCCAAGCCATGACAGGACGTAGCTGGAAGGATTGGTGGTACACTTTGAAATTTGGGAGGGCGAGCCTGCCCTGATCTTTGGGTCTCTGCAGCTCAGAGAGCTTAAGTTTTGGATGGCCATTATTCCAAATATATCCATGTAACAGTTAATCAATTTTAGCCCAGTAGTCTGGAGAGGGAGAGAGCAGAGTCATCATACTCAGAAATTAACGCCAGGCAAAATATTCTTTTTAATTACAGATATAAGTGTCTGTAACGAGGCAGGTAGCCTGGTCCAGTTTGCAAGATCATATTCAACTTCCTTAAGAATTTTTTCATAGTTGCTCTTCACTATGCCCAAGTATGTGATTTGAGTTATTAAGGGAATCAGGCTTGATATTTTGGCTTTCTTGGCAGCTTCATTTAGCAACATCAGAGCTGATTTTGTCCAACTGATCTTAAATCCTGACTACTGTTTAAAATCCTCGAAAGCCACCAATAAAGATTTAACAGAGTTTTCTATGTCTGTCATATATATGAGGATGTCATCCGCAAAGGCCAATAGGGTATGAGATGTCTGTCTGATTCGGAAAGGGGACATGACTGAATTTTACCTAAGGTGCTGTGCAAACGGTTTGAGAGAAAGAATGAACAGGCTCGGAGAGAGGTCGCAGTACAGCCCACAAATATTGCCACTCGACCCTGTCCTACTGCTCACTGTGATACATACATCTGAAAATATGTGTAAGCTGAGCTACGACAGGTTTACATCTCTAGCTCTTAGGGGAAAATAGATCTTTTCTTTTGTTGCTGTAGTAATATTGTTCTAGTTTGAAGACAATAAAGCTCATTGAACTGAGGGCGGCAGGCAGGAATTATAGACAGATGGAAACCAAGAACACAATGTCTTGTACGTCTCAGTATATTTAGTGTTTTAATCTGAGAGACTAACGCCTCCTTGTCTTCTTTGCTATTTCTTCCCTTGGATTGGTCTTCTCTCTTGGGAAAGTTGCTGTTGTTCCTTTACTGAAAAAGTAATATGTGTGGGAGGTGAGGTCTGCCTGGAGAGCCGGGTGTGTGTGTGTGTGTGTGTGTGTGTGTGTGTGTGTGTGTGTGTGTGTGTGTGTGTGTGTGTGTGTGTGTGTGTGTGTGTGTGTGTATGCATGCATGCATGTGTGTTGTAAACAGATTTGCTATGTAAATCCTGAATAATTTCTTCATCTGTGGTTGGTGTCAGACTTACTGGATCCTAAAAAGTTAAAGGGTTTGCAGAGTTCAGGCTGATTTGTCACTGCACAGAGTGTAATTAGAGTTAGGCTGTACATATTTAGAGGTCTAATTAACTTGTTTCAAGGTTTACCTACTGTGTGTGACAAACCCATCACCAAGCCTAGAACTTAATATAACTGCATTAAACTATTTATATGCATGTAAGTTCATGCATGTAGCAGATTGCGTAATATAAAACAATTTGTTGAGGGCCTTTTCCCATGTTTCTCTATGGAAACTGTATGTAGACATGGTCAGGATGATCTGTTGAAGTTCATAATAATGAGGATGAAAGATGGCATAGTTGGGAGCATCTCTGATGCACAATACGTTGAACTTTGACGTGGACTGGTTACAACAGCACCCCTGTCAGGAAACTGAGGTTACAATTCACACGGGCTCACCAAAACTGAACAGTAGAAAACTGGAAAAACATTGCCTGGTCTGATGAGTCCAGGCAACAACATGCAGAGTCTAGAGTCAGAATTTGGTGTAAACAGCATGAAAGCATGGATCCATCCTGCCTTATATCAGCAGTTCAGGCTGGTGCTGGTGTAATGGTGAGAGGCATATTTTCTTGGCACCCTTTGGGCCCCTTAGTACCAATTGAGCATTGTATAAACACCATAGCCTCCCTGAGCATTGTTGCTGACCATGTTCATTCCTATATGACCACAGTGTATCCATCTTCTAATGGCTTCTTCCAGCAGGATAACACACCATTTCACAGATTTCAGATAATCTCGAACTGGTTTCTTGAACATGACACTGAGTTCACTAGACTCAAATGGCCTCCACAGCCACCAAATCTCAGTCCAGTAGAGCATCTTTGGGATGTGGTGGAACAGGAAACTGCGGAATATTTCTAGCACCTTGTTGAAGCGATGCCATGAATTGTGACTGTTCTGAAGGCAAAAGGGGGTCCAACCCAGTCCCAGCAAGGTGTACTATATAGTATGTGTATTCCAGGTTCCCATCAACTACAGAAAACTACCCATGACAGCTAATTAATTAATTAATTAATTAAGACCCAGAGACTAATCAGTACTCATTTGTGGTAGGTCCAAGTTAAATTCAACCATAATGGATGTCCTTTAAAAACATAATTTTGCATCAATAAGTTTTGCTGTTCACTTTTATTTTATCTTTCAAATGAGTTTGAAGGTTTGTTTACAACCATTGTACAACAACTAATGATAACTCTTTCATGGTTAATGGTTCCTTGAGGCAAGGCAAAGCAGCTTTTAGAGTGCTTTTTCTTGACTGTTAAGTGTAATCCACCCAGCCACACACACAGCAAAGGATTTTTTTTGCTTGGACACCAAATAGACAAAGCTATCTGATAAACAAATATTATTAAAAACCTAGTCACCAGTTGCAGTCCTGGATGAACCTCCATCATATCTGAAATGAACAGCACTGAATGGCCAATATCTCATTTTTAATAAAATGGATAATATTAACACCATATATTGCGGTGGCGCACAATACTACAAATGGTGTATCCTGCTAATCATACAAAGCACAGACATGTTTTTTTAAAGCATATTAGATATGAGGGTGACGAAAGGGATTTAAGTATCGACTAGTACAGATGATCAAATAAAGTGACAGAGCAGAATGCAAAAAAGCATATCAATGGGGTCCCGCTGTTTATTTTAAGGCTGTTAAGTTGCCTTTAAGTTTCCCTGACAAGAATCTGACCATGTTTTTTAGATTCAGAAAAACAACATTTTTTTGTTGAAATAGGATTATTGCGACACAAGGGATTAAAAAATGTGTTTTATCACCAACCTAAGAACAGAGCTTTAAGGCATCCACTGTTCACGCTGATGCTTAATGAGCCGTATTGGATTTATACGTAAATACAAGAGGAATCAAGACGATCAGACAAAATGGGGCGATTCCCTCCCAAATCAAACACGTCATGAACTGAATGTTGAAGGTCTTATCCTGACATGAATGTATCATAAGTACAAGAGCTGCGCTGGAAATGATGAGGGGGAACACACTGTTCATGTGCCACAACTTCAAGTTGAAAGTGTCGTTTGAAAAGGTTATTACAATAATAGGATCAGAATACACAGGGGGTTGGAGAGAAAGAGAGGTGAAATAAAAGAGAGATGAAATGTAGATTTGAAGGAACAGAGGCAAGAGGAGTGGATAAAAAGGAATGTCAGGTGGCTGCAAAGGAGACTGTTCTACAATCTGAACTGCTTTTGCTTTATGAAAGTCAAGTGGCACATGAGAAGCCACTAATACCTCCAGAATTATCATTTTGACCAAATTTTGTGTGTGTGTGTGTGTGTGTGTGTGTGTGTGTGTGTGTGTGTGTGTGTGTGTGTGTGTGTGTGTGTGTGTGTGTGTGTGTGTATGTGTGAGAGAGAGAGAGAGAGAGAGAGAGAGAAGTGAGATGGAGCAACAAAGAGCTGTATGAGCCAAAGGTAAGGCAGGAAGAAAAAATGTGGAGGAGAGAAGGAAATGGAAAAGTCAAGAGACATTGTTCACCTTGTTATTAAGCCTTGTTAAGTGATGCTGCCCATTGAGCCTGATCATATTCCCACTACTTCACACACACATTTGCACACACAGGCCTTCAGCTTCTTATTGAGATGCTGGTTAGCTTTTCTAAAGCCGCCCACTCATCTGCCCTTTTATCCTGCCGAAGGGCAGCTGTACCAAGCCAGCCCTGCTGTGTATGCCAGAAAAGGTGTAAAGCACTCAGTCACACATAAACACACACCGGGAACATAGCTTTGCACTGCACCTAATCTTTGGCTGCTGGGGGAGAAGAGATTACATGGTTGTAACACACAGCTGGTGTAGTTTGTGTGTGTGTATGTGTAAAGGGCATAATAATACCCAAACTTAAGCTTACCTCTTGTGTTCTAGGTAAGATCAGAACATTGGATGTTCCCTTAAATCCATTTACTTTCACCAGCATGTACATGTTTATTAATTTGGGAAGCCTTAAATTTGCCGGAGCTCAGGACAATCATCTTGGTTAACAGTTCAGGCTCAGTTTGCTCCAAGCTAAGCTCTTGTGACATGCAATGGAGCTCATCCAAACTCCCGGCATAAAAGAGCAGCAGTTCAAAGAACAATATTTAGTTTCTCTGAACAATACTCTATAGATATTTTATTCATTAGTTTCAAGTAACCTTTCAGAATAGGTTTTAGTGTTTTTGCCTATGACACAAACACCACAAATGTACCCGCCTAACTGAGCTGCCTCTGTGTACAAACACTTGTGATAATTATCTGGACTATTTTCAGGCTTTTGGTAAATGAGTTATTTTCACTCTTACATACAAAGGCTGCAGAAAAAAAGAGTATAGCAGAATGCAAATATGCAGCCAATGCTTGAAGCAAACTGTATTTGCATTCTAATTTACCTGAGCATTATCATTAGTTTGGCTGGAAACCATTATAAACTACCCGCACTTTAGAATAACTAATAGGCATTTATAACTAATAACAACGCCAGCACACACTTAAAATTTCTAATGAATATTCAGTTGTTTGTATAAAGCTGCTTCCTCACCCTAAGGCTTACAGCAGTGATATCAAATACATGAACAGTTGTCAGTAAGTAGCCAGAGGTGAGTTTTCATTATGTGTCTGCATGGCTGCAAAGCTGGAAGGACACAACAGAGATCCCTGCCATTGACATGTGGCTTGTGTCCAGCTTGTGTCAAAAATGATTTATTTGAGCAAAAATTTAATATGCACCACTTTCTCTGGGTATATTTATGTTTCCAGTGAGCACTTCCTCTGGCTTCCTTTTTCACATTACATTTTTGACAAGTCTGGCACTGTCCTAGCTGTCCCACCAGCTGTCTGACGAGCATTTATTTTGACATTGTCACGACGACCTGTCACCACCTTTGGGGGTGTTTCCCAGTGGTGATCTGATCTGCAATACACTTAAAGTGCGTATTTACTCTATACCTCTATTACAGTCAGTAAAAATTATTGTGTGGAAGAAAGATTTTATCACATTCCAGTCACATCTGATTTGTTATGCTTTCATGTGATAAATACAAGTAAGAACATTTGAGTTGTTTTCTGTTCTATGACACTGTGGATATATGGAGGGAGTATGGCAGTCAAAAGAAATACAATCAAAACTACAAGTTAAATCCACAGCAGCACATATCAGTTCTGCTTAAGAACAGCAGTGTATGCATCTGTGCATCCATGATCAGTATAACCTTTTTTTTTTAAATGATTAAACCTGGTAAGTTCCGCTTTGATCACAAATCTCTTTTTCAAGGGAGCCTTCACCAAGATAGCAGCTTTACACTGTTTCAAGCAGCATACATATGAACATTTAAAAAAAAAAAAAAAAAACTATTGTCTCGGAATCATAAGCCTAAAAAGACAGACAGGACAGAGGTTCCAACTAAAAAAGCGATTACAAGTTCCAGTTGAATTTGCCACCAAACCATACTACATTTGGAGATACCCCAGTTGGGATCAGCCTACCTGACTGCAGATCCTTAGAGACAGACAGTAAGAGGGTTTCATTTGAGCACAAACAATTGTTTATTCGAGATATACTCACAAAGATAAGGTGGGAGCAGGCCAGGGATGGATTTATAAATAAATGTGTTCCAGTGAGTGAGTCTACACGAAGCAATGAAGACCACTGAACTCTCATATAGGGTGCAATAGTGAGTGAGGACTTTACAGGGTTGTACATGCATGTAGAGCAGGCCACCATAGTAAAACACTTGCCTACAAAAACATGATGTTTTCGCTCTTCCTATATGGCACGAGATGGAAAACCTCACATGTTAAAAACTGATTTTTCTGACAAATCTTTGGCTCTGTAGTTCTGTTGGCTTTTTAGTCAATCGACTATGTCCATTGAACACTGCATGTTTAAATCCTAAAACCATTGTACATTCTTATGGCCAGTAGTTGATACCTTCAACTTGTGCTTATTACTTATGCTTACATGCTTATTTACTTATATAAAGATGGGAAACTGCTGAAAACAGTCTTTGTCCAATGATAGACTGGACTAGTTCTTCGTGTTTTCAGCGATTTCCTGGAGTCTTGTTTTCACTTTAAGGTTGCCAGGCAACCAGGAAACTGCCAAGAGACCCTCAAAAAATAATTGTGTCTGGCTAACATATCGTCCAGCACAAAAAATCCCCCATAAAGCTACAATTTGTTGGTTTACTGCCTTGCTTTTTGTACGGGTTACAGCATATTAATTAGTGAGAAAAGAGATGTTGGTGGGTGTATTCTGTTACCTTTTGAGTATTTATTTAGAGTATTAAGTATTTCTGCCCAGTGAAATTAACTGACTGCTGGCAGAAGTTTCATATTTATGGTGTAGACATGGGAGTGCTATCAATCAAAATTATTTACCAAACCATTTCTTCTGTGATATCCGCTGTATTTTGCATCTCAATGTGCGGTCCAAGTGTTTTTCAGTTTTATCAGTACTCCTGGTACCACACACAATGGAACTGGCTGACTTAGCATCATGACTACCTGGCCAGATCAGGGAATGCAACACTGTGACCTCGACTGTATTAGTGAGATTAATTGTCAGGGTAATGATTTATGTCCAGTGAGATCAACAATAAATGTCAAACGTGGCTGAAAGCTTGAGACCAGCTCTAAGGTGCGAGAGCAGATGTACAAGACAATCTCTCTCTCTCTCTCTCTCTCTCTCTCTCTCACAAACACAAACACACACAAACACAAACACACACACACACACACACACACACACACACACACACACACACACACACACACACACACACACACTAATATGCACGGATGCAGGACTACCAGCCAGAGGCTAGTGCTTGTCCAATCAATAGACAAATTAACAAGACAAATTGAATTTGTGTAATTACAAACACCCTGCAGAATGGAAAAAGTTTGCCGGCAGGGGGTTATATAAGGGTTGGCGGAAGCATGTCTTTGCTTTTTTACTCTTCCCTTGAGCAAAAAAGAACATACAGTACAGCATACTTATCACCTTGTGTCTTTGGATATTTGTTCATATGGTGCCACAGTCAGTAAAAGTGAGTGATGAAATAAAGACCATAAATGGAAGAACAGGGATCTAGCAAGCAGCAGCACACATAAACACACAGATTCACTTTGCCATTACGCTCAGTTTTCACAGACCTGTTTTGTAGCAGTACCCTCCAGCTTAGCAGTGCAGCGGCTTTCAAATAGGAACTGCCGCTGGATGCAGAGATCCAATATGCGTCAGCTGCAGGGCTGGCTAGCTAGCTGGCAGATCGTTTATACAAGAAGCTTTGCACTCTTCACTTGCTGCATCGCCTGCTGATTTGTACACAGGCTGACTCCTGTGGGCATTAGTGTATACATGTATGTGACTGCTTGTGTGTGGGTGATGAGTGGGTGTATGTGTGTAAAATTGTGATTTTTAATGCTGTTTATGCAGTCCATATGCTCGCGGTTTGACTCCTGTGTATCCTCAGGCTCAGAAGAGAAGGACATTTTTCATATTTAAGAGCCCCCAACTCTGTGGGAGTTCAAGCTCTCTGTACACACAAAGCATACACATTTACTCTCTCTCTCTCTCTCTCTCTCTTTCTGTCTCTTGTCTATCTCAGAGTAGGAGGTAATGAATTACGTATGAGTAGCAGAATAGAAGCCTGGTTGTGTGAATGAGACTTTTAAGAGCAAAGTCTTGTCCTAACCCCACTGCACCCACAGCATTTAAAAGGCCCCTATGATGATATTCCCATTTGGCCTGCCAGCTCAACACACTTCCAGCTACCCTTTCCAGCAAACACACTTTTTTTTTTCTTTATCCATTTCTGTCTGAATGTCTCTGTGTAGCTCTTTCACTCAGCTCAGTTCCATTTCACTTTACTAAAGCAATTAAAGAAAAGTTCAACAGTTATTATGCTAGCCATAGGGACAATAATTAGCATTTTTATGTGACTATAAGGCTGTATGATTTCCATACCAGAGTGTTTGTTTGTGCCCAAGAGATTTATATTTTATTTCTACATGTGTCCAGCAGGCAGCAAAGTTCTGTTAATCATGAGCGTATTCCTATGTTGTTATGGCATAGTTGAAATGAGAAATGTGCTGTTTTGGCTGGGCATGGACCACCCTGACATTTCTCTGCCAATACAGATTCCAATAGCTGAACTCACAATGTGTGCCTAATGAGCACTGCTATGACATCAAAAAGTGCTTTTAGGAAAACTAAGCACAGTAGACCTTTGGTAACCTTTGGTAAAATTCACCTTCGCCATACAGTTGCCACAAATGGGGAAATCAACTACACAGACCAAAACTGATTTGTTGCACCAGGTTTTAAACATGTTTATTTCTGCTGTAAAGTTGAGCATTTTAATATGGGGGTCTGTGGTGATCAGAGCTCTCATTCTATGGCATAGAGGCTTATAAGCTGAAACAACCTCTGGCTACTTGTTAGATGGAGAAATTCATTGTTGCTTTTAGTGTCTTCCTGGTTCTCCTTCACAAGTTCTTTTTTAATATTTGTTTAGTAGTAATACAACTATGGCGTGTGTCCCATTGATTTACCGTGGTTGAAGGGGTTAACAGTAATATTGATTACTGATATTTATTTGATTGTAACTACACACGATCTGTCTGTCCCACTTTTCATAGTTTCTGGATAACACAAAGACAGCACTTGGTAAAAGTCTGTGGCAGTTTCCCTGCAGATTTTGGGAGTCATTGATGAATAATTTAGGTTTCTAATATTCTTTGATGGAAACAAAGATCCTTTAACTTAAACAGCTTTTAATTGCAGTAATCTGTTCATTTCATTCGCAAAAATAACTCAAAAATCAATTGAAGAGCTCTCAGACTGCATAGACCCCCACCAAGGCCAATAGTCCACTCTTCTATGATATGCAAATCTGCAATCACAACCGCTTTATATGTCTGGATATATTTCCAAAAACTACTCAAATTATGTCAAAATATAGTTGTGTCTTGCTGAAACCTTATTATCTCAGCTGTGCTTCATCATGTATTTCTAAACTGGAAATATTTCACATACTTAACATACATATGGACAAATATCAGAATAACTGAAATGACTGAAATAACATCAATACGGCAGCTTGCCATCAAAAAGGCTCGAAAAACATTTTGTTCATTACGAAGAAATTACTTCACAGCCATATTATTGCTTGTTGTAAAGTTCAAATATTCCATTATACGTACATATTCACATGACCAAAGTCGCACCTAAGTCACAATTGTACCACTTCTCCCATGAAAACGCTGTCCCCCGACTGCTCCATAATGACTGCTTTCTCTATGAGGTTTGAGCGTGCGTGTCTGTCCCAGAGGATTACTGTTACCTGTTAGGGTTGGGTAATATGTAGTGCTGTCAATCGATTAAAATATTTAATCGTGATTAATCTCATGAATGTCGTAGGTAACTCGCGATTAATCGCAAATTAATCACACATTTTTATCTATTCTAAATGTCCCATTAATTATCATTTTAATACTGTTATCAACATGGAAAAGTGGATAGGCTTGCTTTGTGCAAATGTTTTTTAAATGAAAACAACATGTAGTGTTATGTTACACACTAACATTCTCACTTTGAGCAGTCATTCACATTTGAATGAATCACATCTCACACAATTTAACACTGTCAATAAACAGATGACAAAAAAATAAATACTTGGTTACAAAAAAGCCCCTTCAACAGCCCTTTCTAAGGGATCAAAACAGGGTGATCCAAGATTAAGTTACAAAGTGCACATCATTGTAAACTAGGACTCAGGCATTAGTGCAGTTAAACCATGGCTTAAACTTTCCTTTCTTAAGTTTCCTTTGAACATAACAGCATCCATATGCCTCTGTCGAAAGCCATCCATTGTTGTCTGGTTTTGACAAGGAGGCGGCAGAGAATTCGCATTCGCCGTGTGTTTGGCCATCAAGTGGTATTTCAGACGTGCTGCGGTGATAATTCAGTTCACACTGCCAATACACACAGATAACTTTGGTCTTGTCAGTCGACCCATCTGGCAACTTCTTGAAACTAAACTTTCCATTCAAAATCTTGTTCGCATCCATTTCGGGGTTTCGCGCTTGACATCCACACAAACCGGTAGCCTACTTAGCCTTTACAGCTAGCAAGCAAAAAGACCAAACACGTGTGGGGCGTGCCTATTGTTTTGTTTCCGATTTACAACCGGATCCTGTAGTTTTTGTAACTTTACTAATAGTGGCCACAGCTTATAAAACACTACAAGTTCACTAGGTCACACAGAGCGTTAATCTCACGATAGAAAAAATGATGCCGTTAAAATTGATTTGCATTAACGTGTTAATAACGCGATATTTATGACAGCACTAGTAATATGTTAAAATTTTCAACAGCCACTGTCAGCCCGACAACAACCAACTACCAATATATCCCCACAGGTGTGTGTGTGTGTGTGTGTGTGTGTGTGTGTGTGTGTGTGTGTGTGTGTGTGTGTGTGTGTGTGTGTGTGTGTGTGTGTGTGAGAATAGCAACAAAATGAAATGAATAACAAAATACAGTCACTAAATGTGCAATATTCGTTCACCTCTTTTCCTTATTCAACTCCTTCTGAATGGACAGAAAAAAAAATTCTAATAAAACTCACCAAAACCATCTTTGTTTGTTGCATTGTTCCAACAATCACCAACTGGGGTTTGGTCAAAATAAATTCTTAATTCACCGAGTTTGATATGAAAATGTTCTGGCTCTACATGCTGCCTCTCTGCCATTGCTTCTGGCGCTCACATTCGTTCTTCAGTGCTACTGGGATTACTCTGTGAATGGGAGTCTGTCACTGAGCAGCCAAGGCCAAATGCTCTATCTTGCAGTGTTAACAAAAGTGAAAAATAATTTGTGTATCCTCTCTGTGATTCAGATCCACTACCACTTCTTCCCTGGCCCATGCTACACCCTTCTACCCTTCACGAAAATTGTGAAAGTAGTTTTTTCATAATACCGGTGACACAGAAACCAACAAACATACTGAAAACATGGCCTTCTTGACAGAGGTAATCCAGAGTCAACAAAGAAAGATTTTCATTTCTTTGATGAAGATAGAGGATTTCAGCATGTCTTCAACTTAGATTTTTTCTTTCTTTGCTTCCTCCATCTGCTTTCTGTTTGCTCTCTCCCTGATCCATCATCATGTTCTTCTCTAGTTATCACCTTCTGTTTCTCCATTTAGTTTTTTTCTGTGTTGTTCATTTATCATTTATTTCCCTCACTGTCCATCATCCCACCTGTCATCTGCCATCTCGCAACTTGGCCTTCTTCCCAGCATTGTACTCACACTCACACTTGTAATCTTTGCTCTTTAAATCGCACTCTTGTTTCTCTTCCCCTACCTTGACTTTTCCATTTCCTTCTCTCCTCCACATCCTTTTTTCTTCCTGCCTTACCTTTGGCTCATACAGCTCTTTGTTGCTCCATCTCACTTCTCTCTTTCTCTCTCTCTCTCTCTCTCTCTCTCTCTCTCTCTCTCTCTCTCTCTCTCTCTTTCTCTTCTTGCTGCTTCACTTCACCCCCAAGTTTCTCCTTTGAGACCGCTGAAGACTGTCTTCATCTCTTGGGAAAATGTCACTTCAGTCTTGACAAGAGGGCTCCTTTGGCGAGTCAGCCGATCGGTTGGTCAATCTACCTTTTAACTGGTTTTGGCCATTTGTCTGTTTGAGTTTGAGTGTGTATTGCAGAAATGCACATTGTTAGGCTTATGCAGGTGTGCTTTGTGACTTTGAATGCACTGCCAACTTAGATGTATGTGGCTTCCCCAGTACGGGTGTAAAGGGAGGCTTGGTGCCTATAGTGTTAGCACACATTGGGGTTCAAGAACAAAAGAAATTCCCTTGGGCATGGGGAGAAGGCTGACTGAAGAAAGGAAAGTGAATGACTGAGATGTCTGAGATGAAGAAAAAGGCAAGGTGAGGGGTCCCAGGCAGGTGGGTAAATGAGAGAAAGGAGTGAATAAGGTTACAGAGATGAGGGGGAAATGAGGTTGAACCTAAAGACAACAATGTATTAAACAACGAAGGAAGGCTTTGAATTGAATTGAAGTTTTCTTTTTGGTCAATTGTCTGGCGTCAGCCAATATATTAAAATTAATTGGATCGTTCCTGAAGTGCAGCAGCAACTCATCTTGCAGCTGGAGTGAGTTAAATCAGCTTGCACTTAATTGAAGGAAAGTTGAGAGGAAATGAGAGGCTAACAACAAACTTGCACTCACTGTGGCTCGCAAAATGACATTGCCAGGGCCTTGATTTTCTTTTTCTTTGATATACCTTAATGTGAGGCAGCATAATGAAGTATGGGCCACTCATCACAAAGGCACATCTCAGCCTTAGCAAGGCAAGTAGAAAAGAGCAGCATCTCATATGCCAAAACCTAATTTTCATCGAGCTCAAGGTGAAGATGCAGTAAGATGCATAACATGACATCATTTGAGAAGGTGATGATAAAGTTATTGCACACAAACATGAAGAATCAATTCACATCATAAGTAAACCTGATAGAAACAAAGTGGCTTCACAAAGGCACAGTGAAATATGAAATGTCAGTAGAAGGTGTTTGTGAATTCTTTGAAAGCAGCACAATGTAAAAATGTCAGTTACGGTGGAAAAGTTAATGAAAGAGTGAAGCAAGGCACAAGGTAAAAGAGAGAGACAGGAGATGAAAGAGAGCTGATAGACAGACTGACATTGCAAGAGATGCAGCAAGAGAGATGACGAAAGCTCACCTGAAGTCAGACGCGTAGAGGGTTGAGAAGTAAGAAGGGAATTTGATTCTTGTCAGCCTCTTTTGAATTCCAACTTCCACTGACTCAAGCATAAGGACAAATGTCATAGTGCAGAAGTCAACGAAATTCATGCTAGAGTTTTGTCTCACTATTAATTATAATTCTAGCATACAGTATACTGTAACCATCAGAGAAGTGCCAAACTCAAAGTCCTCAAAATGAAACGTGAACAAATTTTTCAGTAGAAACAGAATCCCTAATTCAGGCAGTGAGTGTGTGGGAGTATAGCTTTAGGGTGGCAGCAGGGAAAGTCAGGAACAATGAGCTATTGGACATGTACTGTGATGGCCTATTATTATTTCTTAATTGAACAGAGCCAATAGAGACATTCCACAATCTTGACACAAGCTGTAATTTCTAAAGAGCATAATTATAACATTTTTTGTGGAGTCTCTGCAGTCACATTTGTAATTTTTCCCACGTTTGCTGTTTTGAATGTAAGTGCATCACTGTATTTGGCTCAGTCTCTGCCATAAGATTTATTTTGGTCCTTGCTGCCAAAGGTCCAGAATGTGGACCACTGTAAGGGTGAACAGTACCTAATGCAATGATCAGCTGCATGAAGACATGTTGGGAAAGACTTCAGTCCACTAAAATGATGGATTGCATGAGCCATTGCAACTTCTGACAGAATTTCCATTGGCAATAATATCAAGAAAAATAAAAGCACACTGTTTCATCTTTTGACTTCATAAAAGTAGCCCCAGGAGAACATATCATAATGCCCTCTGTGGAAACCATGAGATGACTGAGAATCAGTCAGTAAATGGACACAAGAGAGTCCAGAAATGAACGCAAGTTTTGTTTCTCAGTCTCTAAATATAAATGTCTGTAGCATGAAGTAAGAAGTCACTGCAGCCACCACAGTAACAGAAGCAGAAGCATGAAGATGCTTAGTGTTCAGTGTTGTGTCTGCATGAACTTTTGAAGTTCAGCATGCATGATGATGGATTGCCAACTCTGGATGTAGACATGCATTCCCATAATTCCTTACACATGGTGGCGAGCACACAAACAGCCTTAGCCACATCATTAACTTTTAATTTCCCATTTGAGTAAGTCAGAAAATAGAATGCAATAACTTTTGTCTGATGTTTGTCGTCTTCCAAGAGATGTGAAGAAAAAACTACACCATGACAGGCACTGTGTAATAATCTTCATTAAAGCTAATGTACAGAGACAATATTAAAAGTTTATCATGTTATGTACCACAGTGTCGGTATGCACTCTAAGCTATGACACTTTATACACTACACTACTAGCTACAACAGTTTCAATGCTGCTTCAGAGTACCAGCATCAAATATTGGCTGTCAATAGTTCAAACCAAACTACTGATTGCACCTCTCAAAATTCAGCATTTGTTCAAACCTAATGATTTCAAGAAAATGTCACCCCTCATCAGTCCTCCCTGTCTCTTTCTCTTTCTTCATCCAGAGCTAATAGACGGGACCCCCACCTTGAAAATCAACCATGGCTCTGGCACAGTGGTGCTACAGTTGCCAGGCAACGTGAACGTGGCAGACAGGCGGTGGCATCGGCTGGATGTCCGCAGCAACAGCAAGGTGGGACACTTCACCTATTTAACATCAGCCCCCAAATACTGAGCAAAAAAGCTCCCAGAATAGTCACACTGAGCTGTACTGGCAGATCTTTCAAGATGTCAAGATTCTTTCATTTTCATTGTTGTCTTCATCGCTAAGAACTGTTTTTCTCCATTAAACTCATTTATTTTTAAATAGATGTAAGATGGCTAGCAAGTGAAACACATAGTTTATATGAACAACTTAATTTGTCCTTTTTACACTCATATTAGCTAGGACAAGGAAAGAAAAAGGGTGTGACCTTTCAGGTTTGCTGCTGATTTTTATGAGCTCTCATTGAGCAGAGTGCATGTGCTTTTCAGCTGAGCTGCAGTTTGAAATGCCCAAATACTTTGTGTCCTTTGAGTTTGCACAGTCACTTTTAATCAAATATCACCTGTAACATAGAAGAGTGCTAAATGTGTTTGTTAATGAGGCAAAAAAGCCAATTGACCAATAACACAATGTAATTGTGGTGCCAAGCTGCACCTGTGTTGGCATAACAAGACAGCAGCTTCACACTTACTGAACATCCACCCACACCTCTGTCTTCAGTTTGACATCAACTCATGCAGCCTGCAGGTGGTTAAAATTGAATCTGGCCTTTGTGGCTACATTTGTAGGAGAAAATTGTGTGTTCCATACAACTTGAATCTTTCTTGATACAGTCTAGATACATCATTATGCGTAGCGAAAACTGAATCCAGTCAGGATGTGACAAGAGATGTCCAGCCCCAGATAAGACAACTCAGCTTTAGTCATGCAGATTTTGTCTGTTTTCAGAAAAATTAAAATGCTCTCTCTGTCACTGTAGCAGTGTATTCTTCCTATCCTAGTTAATAGGATGCTAAAAATGTCACTCTCCTGCTTTGTATGGCATTCTCCACTGGGAAAAACAAAGGGGCAGTGTCATTTTTGGTCAATATTAGATGCAACAGTCCCTGTTAATCTGTAATTCTAAGTCAAACCTCCCCGTCTATGAGAAAGTAAAATGCATTATTTGGCTATAATTCCAATTTTCACCTCATCTTAAGACATCCCCAAAAGAATAATGCACAGATGGTGAAGTTGTTTTTAACTTTACCATCTGTGAAATACTTTATGCAGGCCTGATTAAAGGGTTTCAGTTTTTTCTTTAGGGAATGAGATGTAGTTTTATGTTCAAATGTTCATTTTTAGATCTTGCATGTGACATGCCTGAACTTATACTTCATATTATTGGGCAATGTTTACATCCAGGTTTGTACCACAAATAAAGTTCATATAGATGCTTGGACCAAAAATAAATTCTGCCCTTGCAAAACTAACCTTACAGCTGAGGTCCCAAAATTATTTCATGTCATGCACCTCAAAAATTGTATTACCATGTGGCTTCATGCAAGTCTTCATTTGTCATGATCATTATGGACCCAAATGGGGAAGATGTTAGTTGGTGACTTGGTATTGTAGAACTGTCTGCACTGTGCAGTGCAAAGGGAGAAAATAGTGGCGAAAGTGAGACAAATGATTGCAATAGCCCTCCTTTGAAATTCTCTACCATGGATCATTTCAAGTGAATTTAATTAGAGTGAAATTAAGCTCATCTTCATTTGACTGAGGACTGCCTGGAGCTCTTCACCTCCAAGGACTCACATATAACCACTGCCTTATAGTTCCTGCCTCAATTGAATATCAAGAAGACAGTCAGTGATCCTATTTTTAGAGTGATATAACCCAACCTGAAAGGCCTCGCAGTCTCACTCACAGACGCCTAAGGCAGCTGGACTGGCTGTGTCTGAACCCTGCTTTGTGAAACTCCTTCCAACATAGATGACGATGACCTGATGATCTGATTTGATTAAGGCCACGCCATCAGAAACCTTGCCTTGCTACTAGTCTTTTATTGAAATGTACAGTTTGTGTCTTTTACTAAACCGTTCAGTTCAGTACCAAACAATCATTTTGACAAAATCCAGTTTTGTTCTTTTTTCTATTTGCTAATTTTGTTTTGAATGAAGGAAAAGAAAAACTGCTTTATGGTCAGCTTCACACTGACACATCATCAAAGAGTACATTCTGAGAATGAGGGCAGCCAAACGAATACTGGAATGCACCTAGACTTTGGATAATAGAACAGCTTCTGATTTGCATGAACAACAATGCACTGAGACTTTGTTGTTACAGTGAGGATAATTCAGCATCACAACGGTATTATTACGAGTAACATGTGAATCTATTCGTTCGTATTCCTGAATAGTCAGCTACCTGGTTGTGTGACCTGGTTGGATAAGCTGCTGTTGTGTGATGGCGTGAGATGACAGCAACAAGGACAGAGCTTCTGGCTGGAGATTTACTGTACATTCAGCAGCCAAAAATCTAACCATGAGCAGTGTTTTCTAACATCATACAACCCTTTTTAAGATTGCCATTGGTAGCTGTAAAGCCATCTGAAACTGTAGTCCAGAAACTTAGAAACAACTGACACGGTTTGCATAATGTTGTTTGTGCATACTTTATTTGTTAATGTTTAATCCTGCAAACAACTGTGTGTGCGACATCATCAATTTAATGGATGCTACTGAGTAATCAGCTGGTGCAGCTGGTGTATATTAGCTGCTGTTTTCTGACACATGAACCTGCCATTGGAAGCTGGTTTCAAAGTAAAATTAAAAGCCTTAAGTGGCAAACATGCCTCTGCCATTTTACTGGAAAAATATACTTGCTCCCACTGATAAATTCAATCTTATTTTTTCCATTATTTAAATGTTATTGGCATAATTTGGCACAGCAAATTATACAGTTCAGTAGTTGCAAGGAAAATTCTGTGACTCTACCTGACAGTGTAACATCACCTTCATAATATTCTCTTATCCATCTTCTCTTTACTGTAATGTCCTGTTGACTGCCTTCCATCTAAGTCATGGACCACTTTGCCTGAAGAAACCATGTTACTTCTTGTAAATCAATTTTCTCTCTGTATTTCTTTGAGTGCTACTCTCTAAGACCACTACAAATTCTGCTATATTGTTACAAACATCAAAGAAAAAAGTAGGTGTAAGAGAGATTTAGGATACTGATTCAAAAATCTTCTTGCATATGGTTCAGTGTATTTATTAATTGTAGCAGAAGTCTGAAGGCAAATTTTCTAGTGTTCCAAAGATGGTTTAGTTCATCAATCATTTCCATCCATTAATTTAGAACTTTAAAGCTCTGACATAAATATTGCAACTAAAATTTCTGTTCTGTTCTGTTCTCAAACTTTCCAAGGTTGTATTCTGACAACACATGGAGAAACTGGCTGGAACTGCACACTAAAGCACACACACAGGGTGTTGTTATTCACCTCAGTAATTGTGATGATTTCAGTGGTATTTTTTAGGAAGCTGGACCAAAATCCAAAAGAATCATTTGCAATCCTTTAAACAACCCTGTTATCTCATAACACTCATATACCCGATGCCTCTGTGTGATCCCAGTGTGAGCAGTAATGTACTCTATAAGAATGCACCTTATTTCCAAAACAGTTTGATGAACATGTGTTTAATCTTTCTTTCATTTTAATGTTACCTGTTTTTAATCACAAACTTTAGAAATGACAGCATTATTAACAGAACAGTCTGTAATGAGCTTTAAACAGTAGATGGAATACATCGCTTTAGCTGTTTGAAAACACACTGTCATCGGTCAGTGATGTGTTCATTTCTGCCAGGGGGGTGGCCCAAACCTGAACTCTATACCAAACCTATATCTGTAGTCATGTCTCTCCTAAAATATTTTGTTACAAGGGGTGTATTTTCAGCAACACAGACTGTTACTGAATGACCATAGAAATATTATATGAATGATCTCATGGTTCTGTGACTACATTTTGGTGCTTGTCACTTCTATCATGAAGGTGACACTTCTTTATCAAGTATAAAGGCTACAATATCGAATAGAATTGAGTACATTATAGATCCAAGATTAAACTGACAGAGGGAATTATACAACCATCTGCTACTTCAGCACCATGGACAGCACCATAGACATGTCAACACACAGCACAGTTAGGCCACTGATGAGAACCTTGAATGGGGCCAAAGATTGTGACTTGCACAAACCAGACAAGAATAACACTCAACTACACAACCCCTAACAAGATAGATGTATTTTGATCATTTTGCTAACAGGGGGGCTGGCATCCCCCTTCGAATCGCCGACTGGCTGCTATGGTTTCTGATTAACCACCTCCTTTACTTTTGAATGTACCAGTTGCAAAATTATTGGAACATGGTGTTTCAAGATGTGAAATCTTGTTTTTGGCTGTGCATTAACAGGAAACCTAGCAGGCAGCAGCAGAGTAATATACACTAATGAAGGAAATGTGAGTCAGAGAGGCAGCTTCCAATATAGTTAGAATAATAAAAAGCACTTGACAGCAACAGGAGGTACATTTATTATAATGATGAGAAATAAGGGAGTTTGATAATGCTTTTGATTTCTCTGATTGGTTCTTTGCAGCATGTCCTTGTTTGCATTTTCTCTTCAGGAAGTACGTTTCACCCTGGATCGCTGTTCAGGGGCATCAGTAATGGAAATGGAGGGACTTGGCAGCTGGTTGACCACTGAGGACCACTCTTCCTGTGAAGTGATGGGTGTTACCCCCAACACTGACAGGTACACACAAACACCTGAACTCAGACATACACACCTCTATTTTTGAAAGGAAAGAAAGATGTGACTTTAATGCATGGGGATGTGTAGGAGAGTGTGTGTCAGGGTTATTCAATAGGTTTTTCATTGGGACCCTCATATAGTGTATCTGTTACAAGATAAGGACCCATAGATTTATATACTATTTTTGAATGAAAATGGTAGTGTGCACAAGGAAATGAGAAAGTGCATTGCTTAAAGGTATGCTCCATTCCTTCTAATGTGGAATTAATGCACATTTTTGCATGTTATCTGCATTTATATCAACAAAAAAACACACATTTTTTCAGGAGAAGATTTAGCTATTCCTACAGTACTCAGTGTTAATTACAAATGCAGTTATGTCTAAAGTGTAGTTTAGTAAAATAATTAAAAAAAAAAAAAAAAGACCAAAGCCCTACTCATCACTAAAGTGAATAGTGAGAAAATTTTCCCTTTGCCCAATCCGCAATTGTCAAAACAGTGCATAATTATTGGAATGTAATTTAACACAGACCTATAGTACATACCTGCAGTAGGATAACAATCAAGAGAGGATTGAGGATGTTAGTTGCATACTGTAACTCCAGATTCCATGAGTACAGATGTGGCCATTTGGAGTTATGGGTTTACGCATTTATAAAGCCATTGCCAGTAATTTATAATGCCAGTGCACACAGGTGCCTCTCATGGTCCTCATGTATAACACCATCATGACCTGAGAACAAAAGTCATTATTTTCTTTGGCTAATGCTGGTGGACCAGGAGGCCTAAGTCATAGAGTTCTACACATACTCATAGTATCTGGAGTTACTGTATATAACTGTCTTTCCATTTAGTACAGGCTTTACACTCTAAGAGCTGTCACTGTTGGCTTATGGGTGAAACTGATGTAGTCACTGTCCACCGTAACACCAAGGTCCGCAAGAAGATGATATAAACCAGTTCAGAATCCCAGTAACGTGAAGCAGAAGGCTTCACAGGGAAGACAGGGAGGCACCACCTCTGCCATGGGTAACGCCATGTCAGCCCTGTGGGGAAAAAAAGGGGCCAAGTGATATTACACTCCCTCTACACAGGACTGCTGCTGCAGAAGGGTACAGCATGGAATATGTACCATAATGGGCCCACTAATCTGAGATTATGGGATTAGAGGCACATCCTTTGACATGTGCCTAAAAGCACCAGATCTGTCAACACATCATCTGCCACCTAGCATGTTTAAAATTGAATGAGTCATAGAGGACTGAGATACATTATGCAGACAGAATGAATGAATGGACATGGAGAAGCCCAAGATGCGGTGCAGATATCTGCCACTGTCATCTCTCTAAGGAGGGCCATGAATGAGGATAAGGCTCTTGTGGAGTGCACCCGACCACCCTGTGGAGGCTCCACTTCTGTTGCACTTTAGGTTTGTGTAATAGCATAACACAGCCAGTGAGACAAAGCGTGCACTGGGCAGAGTTTGTTGGGAATTCATGTGTGAATGAGGGATTTGGCTGTAAAAGTGCTTCGCTCCAGTCCTCTCTAACAGAGAGGCAGGACAGTGAGACTGACTCTGTTAGTGAACATCAAGGCTAGAGGGAACGCTATTTTAATGGATATTATCTTGAGAGAGCTGCAGGGTGGCGCAGCAAGTAGTGTGTGTGCCTCACAGCAAGAAGGTCGCCGGTTCAATTCCTGGGTCGGGCCTTTCTGTGTGAAGTTTGCATGTTCTTCCTGTGCATGCGTGGGTTCTCTTCGGGCACTCCGGCTTCCTCCCACAGACCAAAAACATGCTCATTAGGTTAATTGGTGACTCTAAATTGCCCCTAGGTGTGAGTGTGAATGGTTATTTGTCTTGTGTGTTGCCCTGTGATCGACTGGCTGGGTGTACCCCACCTCTCGCCCGTTGACTGCTGGGATAGGCTCCAGCCCCCCGTGACCCCGAAAGGGATAAGCGGCATAGAAAATGGATGTATGGATGTATGGATGGATGGATGGATGGATGGATGGATGGATGGATGGATGGATGGATGGATTATCTTGAGAGAGATTTGGACTATTAGCTTGAAAGGGAGACCCACTGGAGCACACAACACCAAGGATAATTCCCACTGTGGTAGTGGAGAGTGCATGACTGGTTTCTGTTATTGTCAAGTGCTTCACCGAAGGATGCACGAAAACTGTGGCAGGATGAAATGGCTGCAGCATGTTTTAATCATAGACTGAGTCAAACTGTTGTCTACCAGGTTAACATGATAGGCAGAGGACACAACATGGGATCTGATCTTCTCTCCACACACCAGCGCTAAAAGTGGACCGTCAAATTTTGGAAAATGCTCACAGAAGGGGCTCTCGCACCCTGGATAGTATCAACACTGCAGGGGGCAGTCCTGGCCTTTGCCATTCAGTGACCAGGCCCACACCTGTTGGTCTGTCACCGGGAGATGGAAAATCACACCATGGAGCTGTGGCAGTGTATCTTTGCATCATGGGAGCTGCCATGGTTTCATTGCCAGCAGCTGCACCATGATAACAATCCAAGATGTGCTCATGCCTCCTGATGACACCAGAATGACTCACCTGAATGCACACTAAGAGGCAAGGAGTCTGGGGAACCAGGGGAAAGGCGAAAAGGAAAACTGGACCAGTAAGAGGGGGCATCCCCTTCCAGTGGAGGGGCCCTCGTACATTTGTAGTGCAGAGTGTGCATTTTCTCATCAGGCAATCAGATCTGCCTTTGACTTTTTGAAGCTGACCCACAACATTTGAACAAGTGTGGGACTCACTGTGGGAAGGACTCCTGTAAGATATCATGCTTGCAGTGTGGTTCTGTACCCCCAGGATGTACACCACTCTAGTGGAGAGCAGGTGTCTGTGTGACCATAGCAGGAGGCTCCTGGCTATTTCTGGCATTTCCAGCTGATACCCTGATGGTTGATGTACCCTGCCGCTATCATGTTGTCTGTCCTTATGATGACATGTCTTTTTGTCATCAGAGGAACAAAGTGTTTCAGCACTTTCAGTATTGTGGACAACTCCAGACAGTCTATGTGTGGGATGGAGTTTTCCCCTATTTTACCCCCACCACCTGAGATCCAAAGATTCCACACCAGCATTGTAAATGCTATACATGACGTTGCTTTCTTGAGGGGAACCCCCATCGACAGAATACAGGGATTCTTCCACTATCTTAGGTGTGACTGCAGTGAGGGAAGGATACTCAGAGTTCACCTCTTGTGCTGACCTGAGTTGAGGGGCAGACGGCTGAACTACTATTTTCCTCATGTGCTGGAACCCTAAGGGGACAACCACATGACCTGTTGATATGCCATACCAAGCATACGCATCACTGACAGCACTGTCACCACTCTCTGAGGCACGATGTGTGACAGCAGAGAGTTTAGCACATCCAGCTTCATTGAAGTAGCTTTGCTCTCAAGGTGGTGGAGTTCAATTCTACATGCAGGTAAATTAACTTATGCTGCTTGACCTCCACTGTGTAGAGTGCAGCTTTCAATTTGGAGGGAGCCAAAAGGGTTATGTTGTCTTAGTTGATCAAAACTGTGATCCTTTTCCTCAGAATAGCTCCAATGCCGTTTCCATACACTTGTGCGCAGAGCCAGAGAATAGCCTGGTGTTGCACTCCTTGGAAGAAGTAAGCACATCAGTTTTCTATGCCCGGGAATTACAGGGATGTGGAGTTACCCATCTCTCACTGACACCAGTTCTCCTAAGGGGTCGATGGGAGAACCGAAAGGAGAGCCTGAGATTGACCACTGTGGGGGTCCCTTTCTGGGGTGTCAGGGAAGTTGTGGCTGAAGATTAGCTCGTGTGTTCTTCCCACCTGAGTGATGTCACTGTGGTCAGCCCAGCTTGCGTCACTAGCACCATCCATCTCGAGCAGCGTCAAGGCATCCACTTACCACTGGAGCTCTTCAGAGGCAGGTGTGTACAGTACCGACAGGTGGCCTGTGGAGTTAGCACTAGACCAGCGTGGACAAAACTGAGGCAAGCCTCAAAGCGGGGATGGAGGTCAGCTGGCAGGATGTAGGCATGGCAAAAGCCAAGAGCTTCAGAGTGACTCAACTTCATTATCTTCACTTCTCTTCTTCACTTGGTGACTGCTTGATATTTTGGAGCAAAACTCAGGTCAGTGAACTGAGACTGTACATGTGGACATGAGAAAGAAAGAAAGAAAGAAAGAAAGAAAGAAAGAAAGAAAGAAAGAAAGAAAGAAAGAAAGAAAGAAAGAAAGAAAGAAATGTACATTATTCATTTCACACAGTTAGTTGCACACGACATGCACACACGCCATGCTTCTGTGAAATTATTTTCTCCTTTTTCCTTTAACCCGTCCTTCCTCCGCAGCAGACCAGGAGTGGTGGGCTGCCAGCCGAAGGCGGCGCCCGGGGACCAGTTCCTTTTGTCGTGGTGATCTACTTGCATGTTTTTAGTGGGGGTTATTTAAGGAGGTACCCCAGGTGAACATGGGGAGAACATGCAAACTCCACACAGAAAGGCCCCCTTTTTCCTCAAGCAGGCACTGAAGGCATGGTGAAGAACACGCCACCAGCGCCCACAGCGGGATTCGAACCAGGACCTTTTAGCTGTGAGGCGACAGTGTTACCACTTGTCCCACCGTGCCACCCAAGTGGTGTACAGTGATGATTGATGATAACTAGAATATGCACTGATGTTATTGTGATCTTCTCCTTAAAGCTATCAACCTTTTTATATTAACAATCAAATGACTCAGTGTAATATGTAAGGAGTCCTTTTGATTCATTTTCAGTGCTCTTATCAGGCCTGTCTCTGATTTGTGTTTATCAGGTAGCCAGAAAAAACATCTCCAAATGAATATCATTGTTCCCCCCGTCTGCTGAATGTGTAAATAGGCAACTGTTTGTGAACACTGGCCACAAAAAACTTACATGGTGATAATATGTCAGCTAAGCTGCACAGAGTGGCCAAATTAATTCATTAATCAACCAGGCTGACAGTGATTGCAGAGAATGACATAACTACATAAACCAACAGCTTTTGGTAGCTTGATTAAAATAAGATTGTTAAAAGCTAAAGCAATAGCTACAAAAATGGCAGTGCCTGTGCTATGTGTACTACTGTATGAGTCCAGTTGTCAATCGTGCTTGTTTGCATGTACAGTACTGTATGTCCATGCTTCTATATGTTTCAGACACCTGAACATGAGTCACGTGCTCCAGCTTGGTGGTGTGAACGAGGACATCCCCTACATCTACCCTCAGCTTCAGCACAAACACTTCACTGGCTGCATCCGCAACCTCATTGTGGACAGCAAGGTAGTGCACTTGTATGCAATGATGACACACATAACCAAACCCACACCTGCACTCTAGCTGATAAGTGGATTAATAACAGGTTTCAACATTCACAGTACCCTTGTGCTATGTGAGAGATGTTTTTTCATGCTTTTAACTGTAACCTCAAAATGCTTTCAAATATTACACACATGCAATCCAAGGGTGAAAAGGAATTTGAACCTTTCCACTCCTGCCCAATCTGACTTCAAGTCAAGACTTTCAAGTAACCTTCCACCGCTCTGTTGGAGTTAAAAAGTCAAGGACTCCAACCATGACAATCCAAGCCCAACCCCAACAAAACCCACATCATTTTTGTATGAACACAGGCCTCAGGTATGATAGCCTTTTGTGAACCTGCTGCCTTCTAAAGCCTGAAATTTTGGTTAAAATTCTATTTTCTGCTGCAATTTTTAGCTTGGCATGAAATAAACCTATGACTAAGTGAGAAATTTTGCCCCTGCCAGTCCAAAGCTATCAAGCCTTGCCTGACATAACTGGTATTTAGACATAAACGTCAGGGTCTATTTATACTGCATTCCCAGTGATGCAGATAGGCTAAGATGTGGGTTCCCTGATAATAAAAACTGGTATGGGAGAAAAACCAAGAAAGGGAAAGAGTTAGCTCTCTGCTCACAGTAAGCAATGTGTATCTTGTAACTCATTTAGAGGAAATATTACCTTTATTACATGCTGCTAATGATAATATCTCACTTTCATGTTGTTTGCATTCAGTCAAAAGTGGCATTTATGTTGTGAGTTAGACCTTATCCCTGGTATAAAATGTGCTCTGCATTCAGATATGCTTGCAGTCTTATCATTGCATTTTTGCGTTCTCTAAACAAATAAATTGAGTGGGAGGGGAGCAGGAATTTTCATCTTTTATGACACTTTCGTGGGAGGCAACAGAAACTTTGACAGGTCGTCTATGCTATGGTAGTGCTTGCAGCTGCATGGAACAGCTGCAGTGACTATTTCAAACTGGATAAGAGAAATTAGTAACACCTGATACTGTAGGAGGGGATCTTGCTGGACTCTTTCCTTGAATCTAGTTCTTCATACTGGATGTACTGGAAGTGGGAGATCTTGGATGCTCATATTTTGAAAGAAGGGATTAGGTTAGGTTAGGTTAGGTTAGGTTAGGTTAGGTTAGGTTAGGTTAGGTTAGGTTAGGTTAGGTTGGGTTGGGTTTATGCAAAACTATAGTCAGCCTTGATATGTTTCTTCCTGCAGCTGAGAAGGATTCCATTTAAAGAGAGCATATTTTATCCCAACAGTGTTTTGGTGTGGAAACCTAGCAAAGCCTTGAATAAAATGAAATGAGAGATAACATTAAATGCATGCTGACAGATACAACTGCATCTGTAGCTAGCATCAGACTTTTTCTCTCCTGACAGCAATTCCCCCACTTTAACTCAGGGTATTTACAGATACTGCGTGCATATCTAATATCACTGTTCTGCTTCTTTTTGGAAATGAAAACCTCTAAACCCTGCAGTGTGGATGCGTAATGTAATAGAATGTAATGTGAGACTCTAACTACACAGTGGCTACATCCATACATTACACTGGCCTGTGCAGTCTGAAATTATATTGTTTTAGGCAATAAAATTGTATTTTGAAAATCACAGCAGTGACGAAGAAACAGTGTTTTACAACAGATGTCACAAGACTTTCAGTCATGAAGTATACTCGTTTGAGCATGGAAGAAAATGGGACTGAGAGAGGAGACTAAAAGAAAGAAATTCAAGGCAGAACACACTGGTCTCTTTTCAACCAACACAACACCATTGTTATAATGTGACATTTACTTTTGTTTTTCAAAGATATAGATTATGTAAAATTGTTATTATTATTGTTGTTGTTGTTGTTATCAGGCGTAAGGAGCCACAGGACCTTTAGGGGTCATGAATGTGGCTGTTTAAAGCTCTGCAATGAATCCAAAAAGTGGGAATATAACAAGATATGCTTTTCCTGCTTGCAGTTGATGTGGTGGACCTTAGCTTGAGAGGAGGCTGCACAAACGTTATGTCCTAATGAGAGAAATCTGCATGATGCATGTGGGTGGACATGAGGATAATAAATCTCCAAAGACAAAGTAACAGTCGGCGTACTGATGACTAATAGTGTTGATGGACAGGTTCTGGCATTGTATGATTTTTTTCTGTCTTTATTTATTTATTTTTCATTTCATGGTGTTGTTCTTATCACAGAATGTGCTAATTTGTTTTATTTGTTGCTATAGCAACATCATCTGTTTCACTGGAGGTATGAGTGCCTGTGATATGGTAAAGGTAGTCACATCAATAGACACACTTGCTGTAACTGAATGCTCTGTATCTCCATGTCTATCTGTCATTTTGCCCTCATGGATCTATATTTTGTATGTATTATACCACCTGACCCTGTGATTAGGGATGAGGCTCGGTCTGCTGTGAGTGTGTCTGTATTAATGTGGGAGGTTTTAGGGGGCATGTATGTCTGCATTCTACACGTGAGCATGTTTCTGTTTTTGGCAGACAGAGATACAGTATGTGAGGATCATGTCACCTCCTGTGATGCATAGCTGTCAGGAAACAGTTTGTGGTGTGTGTGTGTGTGTGTGTGTGTGTGTGTGTGTGTGTGTGTGTGTGTGTGTGTGTGTGTGTGTGTGTGTGTGTGTGTGTGTGTGTGTGTGTGTGTGTGTGTGTGTGTGGGGATGAAGAAGAGAGTAAGCTAGACTGGGCTGAAGGCAGGTGTGAATGAGAGGCTGAGTCCTGCAGAAGGGACAGGAAAAGATTTCTCGATTTTATAATTGTGTTTTTATTCGGGACTCGGGTCTCTCCCCTCTGGCTGTCATTCACCATCATCTGTTTTTAACGCTCCATCCTCGTCTTGTCATTATTCTGCTTGTCGTTCTCCTTCAGCTGTCACTCTAATATTACTGTTTTAAGTTTTTCTGTGGTTTGGACACAACTGTCACTCCATTTCCTCTAAAGTACGGAGGTGTGCAGTTACAGGGGCTGGACGATGGCTTTTTGAATGCTAGAGGCTTGGAGGGGAAGTTTGATTTGCAATGCTTATCAGCAAAAAGTTCAACTTGTAACATACAGTATAAAAAATTCTGGTTGTGTTGAAAACATGCAGTCACTCTTCCAGATTAATGTTGAGACAGAGTCTGCTGCTTGTATGTTTTGGGAAAACCAGGGTCGAGATGTTCCAATGCATCAAATTACATTTATTTGGCACACATTGGAAGAGATTTCAGAAAAACACCTTTGTCAAAAAAGGTGCAAAGTTCTGATGCAAAAGCAAAAATAAATAAATGAATGGAGAAACATTCTGTGATTTTCATCATTACACAACCAAATTTGATTTCCAATAGGGGGAAATCTTATGCTATTTCAGGCACTATGCCTGGATCAGACTACGCGGTTCTAGCCCAATTTTGAAAGGATTTTAAAATCTCCTCTTGCATTTGCTTTCAATGTTATAGTGCATCCACAACTGTTTTCTCTTTCTTTTCTTTTTTCCTCGGGACACAAGACCACAGCATCACACACAACATTTCTGTCAGTTTGATTGGCAGCTGCTTCACCCATCTCCCTGGTGACATCTGAACTCGTGCGTGATCGTGACATGAAGTGCTGTGATCAGTCGGGGTCATACGTGTTGTCTCACCAGTCACCCGACCAAAACACGGCAAGAGTTTCTCGCAGTGTGATTGTTAAATCTGACATGGTGACAATCGTGCTAAACGCACAAAGCTAGGTCCACTAAAAACACTGAGTTTGGTGTGGAAGAACCCAACTGGCCTATCCTTCAGTCTTATCCTCAACCCCATCCAACACCTCTGTGGAGAGCCGAAACATCGACTCCAAGCCACACCTTGTCGCCCAGCATCAGCGGCTGACCTTGCTAATGCACTTATGTAAGCAAGTCCCGAATGACAGGTCTTGTGGTTTTTGGAGTGAGACGTTCCCCATCAATCACATATAGATGTTATCTCGAGGTGTCCACAAGCTTTTAGCAATGTAGCATATGACAAGGAGCACTGCATCTTTTCTGGCAGCTCACTGTGGCCCAGCACTTTGCTAAAGCAGCTAACTGTATGTTGGGTTTCTCTTTGTATCGGTCATTCATCTGCATCACCAAAGCTGTTTTAATCTGACATTCAGATTTTGTGGTCGTTCAGTGTGACATTTAACTTGATTTCTGTAAGTCACTCTCTATCATATCACCTCCTCTTGAGACAGGGATGTTATACCATTTTTGGTGGACCATCGCTCACTGCACAGGACACTCACAGCTGTATATTTTGGTTCTGGGCTTTTATACCCAACACCTGAAATTAATCTTGGCAAACAGGGCAGCCCACAGTGTCTCTGTGTGGGGGTCTGACAGTCTTCTCCGCTGAAGCCACAATTTGTAATTTAAGCAGAAGCAGGTGTGTTTTTGCATTCAAGTCATATTGGTCAGTGTTTTGCCCAGACACACGCGCCACAGTGACACATATGCATAGCCAAATCAATTGCAGACACCCTGATGTGTTGTTTTGTCATTGATTGCTAATGTCTGTGTTGCAGGTCTTAGCAATCAAATGTCCAAACCCAGCAAAGAGGAGATGAAGCTTTAAAAGGTCAGAGCCCAATAAGTTGCTTTTTTGCTGGAGTTCAGAGCCAATCAGCAGCTCCCTAGTGGTATGACTCACTGTCAGTTTTTATGATCTTTTGCATTCTTACATCCGAGCTGCATCACAGACAGACCCCATAAAGTTTAGGTAATGCGGTGAGGAGATTGAACATATTAATGTCTTTTATGGTGCGCTTTTGTGAACACAAATTTAGGCCTCCAAGGTTCCCCCGTCCTCTCAGCTTTCTGTGCAGGCCATGCTGTTTGTCCGTTAGAAGATTGGTCCAGTGTTTGGTTTCATCACTGTGGGAAGAGAGAGTCTGGAGAGTAGCAGTATAGAGAGATGAGAAGGCCACAGTGTACCCTGAGCTCATGTCCTTCAGCACATTTGAAAGTTTCCTTTCCGATTTCTTTCATTTTCACTCTATTTGATTTTTCTTCTTCTTTTCAATCTCTGGCTTCCCCTGGCTGCTTACCCCCTACCTGTTTGTCCCATGTCTTCACTTTGCCTTTTTGTCTCCTGTGTCCTTCTGTCAGCTTTTCTCACCTCTTTTTCCTTGCTTTAACTTTTTCACTGTTCTCTTATATTGTCCCGCTCTTCTTTTTCCTCTCCTCTTTGCTCTTCTTTCTTCTGTTCCCTCCTCATTTCTTCTCTTATCACCATCTCTCCATCCTCTACATCTCATCTTCTCTGCATCTACTACCCTTTTTCTCCTCCTCTCTATCTTCTACATTCAGCTGTATGATCTGGGCTCCCCGGCTGATTCCCAGTCCAGCTCTCCAGGCTGTCTGACCACCGATAGCAGCTGTGTCAACATGGGCTATCCATCCTGTGGCCACCGGGGTCGCTGTCACGGTGAGTGGGGCTCCTTCAGCTGCCAGTGTGTGCCGGGATACACAGGACACCAGTGCGAAGAGGGTAAGCCAATTTTTTTTTTATTATTATTATATTTGTTATGCATTAAAGGATTACATCAAATTTGTGGTGGATTGTATTCTCAACAACAAAGCAAAGTCATCCATGTGTCCTGGAAAGACCAATGCATGAGCTGAATGCTTATAGCCTGTAAAACTAAAGCACAATTGGTGCGCACAGATGAGTTGGAAAAGAGGGTTCATGGAAAATTAGTTCACACTTAAGCAAAAAGGTGAGTAGCATTTAGGTCAGGAAGTTTTATATTAGAAAATCTATATTGGCTACCAGCCTCAACTCAAATCACTGTGCTGTAGATTAAATAGATTCTGTCTCATCTGCAGAAGCTTCCAAATATAAACTGCTATGTAATTTACAATGAAGTTATTATTTTTAAGATATGTGAATATGCAGGCTATATGTTGTTATGACTCTTAAAATCAGCACAGTGTCACAGATGCAAATGACCTTTGTAGCTTCAGCGATGTAGCACAGCTAAAAAAGATGGTCAGGTTCTTGTTAGGATTAAATCAGATAAGATGAGACACAAACAGGTTCCAAGCTGTTTTCTCTCACAGCCTCGGGGATGCAGAGTGAGTGAACACGGCTGTTTTATTTGCAGTGTAAACTTTCAGTCTTCAAGGCTGTTTTAAATCTAGCTGACATGAATTTAATGTGAATGTCCTCATAAACACTAAGTGTGAGAACCTGCTGTTCTGTAAACGTGTAACCTTAATTGTAAAAGAGAATTAAGCTTGAAGGGACTACAGACTTACCAGCCAGGGTTAATTACTCGCTGCTGTTCCATGCCTTTCTAACATTAATGGTATACAATGCCATCTGCTTCTTAGCATCCTGTATGCAGGTGGGATATACTCTATTTGTAAATTCATGCATACAATATATAGGTCAAGCACTTGCCTTTCCCCTGGAGGATTCTTCATAGCTGCTGGCTAATTCTCATTATACTCAGAGAGCAGCAGGCAGGCCCTGCAGAATCCTTATTAGGGATATGTGTGGCCTGAAGAAAGCAGCTCCTGAGCTTCTCTGTGTTGGACCTGTGGCTGCGGAGGCGTTTGCCTGACTGCAGCAGTTGGAATAGACTGTTGTTGGACTGAGATGGGGTCTTTAATGACCCTTGTTTCTTGGTCTTGCTCCTCCTATTGTGCAAGTCCTCCATATTGAGGAGAGCACCTCTAGAGATGCTTTCTGCTGACAGCAGCACTCTCTGCCAGGCTTTACAGCCTTGCTTGGTTGTTATCTTGTAGGACACGGTGGAGCTCCATAACTGGACTCTCTTAAATGTGTTAATATTGATATGCAATTTTGTCAGTTCATAAAATTGATATTACATCAATAACATGGATAAAAATGCCTTTCTTTAACATGTGCTTAGGAGGGTTCCTTTACCGCTTTGTTCCCACAGCGATTCCTTATTTAGTATTCTATGGGTGTTCCCATGCTACAAACAACCAATATGGGGCAGATAAGACAATCTTTTAATAAATAATAAAGTGAATGAATTAATGATTAAATAACTAAAGGAATGTGAATGAATCACTCTCCATATTCATGAGGTGATTCAAGCTCCGTAGTCAATGGCCAACCACTGAGGCAGCCTTTGAAAGAAGAAAAAGCAATGCATAATCCTTAACACAATTCTCACATACAATTACATTTAAGAGCCCATGAAAATCAGCCGAGCTGTAGCCTGAAAGTAATAAAAAGTCCTTTGTGTTCCATCCCGTAGCGGGTTAAGTTGCTGTGACAGTGTAGTGCAACCATTGTTGCATCTCTCCCTCGTTTCCTGTCATCTCTCTCCTGTCTCTAATTAAGTCATAAAGTATTTAAAAAAGGAAAACTTTGTCTGTTTTGAACTTGCTCCATAGCCAGATTATGTCTGGAGATTCCTTAAACTGTCTTTTTTGCATTCGCATTAAATCTGATGTCTTTCCAAAAAACAAACAAACAAAAACAAATCAGTGGGGTCTACTGTAATATTTAAATCCTTAAGACCAAAAAATGTGCAAATAAAATACAATGGGCTGCAATGGTGTGTGTGTGAGATAATCAAATATGATGCAGAGTCTAGTTAGAGGAGCAAATCCATGAGTTTGAGAGACACCACAACACTACACGGTGGTTTCTAATAATATCAGCAAGGATTTGGCTTTGATGGTACACAGGGCTAAAATCAGTCTGAATGCAGCCTTCCTCACCCACGGATAACCTACAGTCCATTTCTGACATTACATTACCATCTATAGCCCGCTGCTGGCTCCTCAATGGATGTGATACTCATTGGATCTGTTTCTTCTATCGTCCAAATACATTATCCTCCCCGAGCTGTATGGTGATATCAGGAAGATAAGAGCATCTGTAACAGATCTAAGTAGCAGTAAAAGAAGCGAATATTCTTATTTTTTTTCTTAATATCACAGTTGCTGCGAAAAGTCAACAAGGGATTAAATAAATATCTACATTTCTGCAAGTTTAGCTCACCATCCTATATTGAACTGCACCACTTTTATACTGAACAACGTATCTCTGAATATCTCTGAGGTCAGATTTTACATCCACAAATCATCACACAAACAGCTCTGAGGCCTTGATGAATACAGTTAGCAGTAAAACATAAGCTGGAGTTTGGAGAACTGGCTGATCAGTTGCATGCCCAGAAGAAACTAAAAATGTGCCATTTCAGATTGCCTCCAAGCAAGATCTCATGAACCACTCAACTTTGTCAAAGTTAGATGGAAAAGAGACAACGAGGGAGAGTTGTGGCAGCGATCGGCAGAAAAGAAAATTTAACTTGCATATGCTATGAGATGGAAGAATGGCTTTGAAAACATTTTAGGTGTGCTTGGTTTAGTCTGCCTGGCACGCACAAAATCCACTTCTGGGAACATGGGTCCAAAAAAGAGGAACCAAGCATAACCCAAGCTAAACCACACATACATATTCTATCTTGTGCATTTTGCATATTCTGTCCTGCCACCAGTTCTCTGCATGTGAGGAATATAGGGATTTCTGAAACTGATAAAGTGGAAGTTATTTAAGGTCACTCTCCTCCAGAGTGAAGCCTCATCTAATTAGATAAAAACATTATGCGTTGAATTTAAAGCTCTGTGCTTATTCTGTGTGTGTGTGTACCAACACCAGAGGTCCCAGAGTATTCCTTTGATGGGCACAGTCACGTGCATTACCAATTGGCGTCCCCGCTGCCAGCCCGGAGGACACTGATTCAAATCCTGATTCGAACCCGAAAACACAGCAGTACCATCCTGAATCTGAACTCAAAGGAGCAGAGTGAATACATTCGACTAGAGGTAAGACTGCTGTGTGTGTGTGCGTGTGCATGTGCGTGTGTGTGCGTGTGCCCACGTATTACTCACGTGGGGACATAAATCTGTTTAAACAGTCACATTGTGGGGACTGACCTTACTTGTTGGGACAGAATGCAGGTTTGTCATAATGTAAATCGTTAAAAGGAAATGCACACTGTGTGTACATATGAATGTTATATGTTGGTCCATTGTTCAAAAAGAGGTTTGGACATATTTGTAGAAACAACCTTGAAACCTTGAATTCCCACAATGCGAGGACTGACTGAAGATCATATTCTTCCAAGAGCCCACATAACATTGGATACCAACCCTTAGCAGTTTCAGCTGTCTCTCCTTCTACAACAGACAGCAAGCCGGGCTAACTAGCTTCCGCTTGGACAGTGGAAGATAGTGAGGCCACTACTTTTCATCCATGCTATTTTAACGCCTGTCATTGGCGGCTCACACTCGATGACGTGTTCATCCCACATCATCTGTCTCTCTCTCCTTTGTCTGTGTGTGCTGACAGCAAATAACCAGACTATCAAAACTCCTAGCCTTTAAAACTGCTTCAAACAAGATGTGTGTCACACGTTCTCCGCTCTGCTATGTTTACATGTCAGGCCTGTTTTTACACGAGCAGCTTGAATTTTTGTAGCAATGTACTTGCGAATGTACTTGAATGTTTGTGTTTATTGGCTGTTGACTGTGACTGAGCCATAGTGTGACCAGATTGTGATGCAGCCGGACCCTATGGACATCTGGCGCTAGACAGAGCCAGGCTAAGTGTTTCCTGAAGTCTTTATGGTAAACAAGGCTAAACATTCCCTCCCTCCAGCTCTTTACTCCAGTTGTGTTATTGCACAGATAAGATATTGATCATATATGGCACTGATGTTATCATGCCACACCTGAAAACAAAGCAAATTAGTGCATTTTCCAAAATATTGAATTATCCCTACAATTAAAAAAATAAAGTTTAAAGTGTTGTCAGACTTTAATACAATGCATTGTCTCAGCTTGTAGTTGAAGAAAATAGTGCTTCTTTTATGGTATTTTGGCAGTAAAAATGATTTAGATTGATGCTGAAAGCACACCACCAGGGTGAATACATAAATGTGTTATTTGGTTATTTGTCTTAAAGACTTTATTCATCCCACTGTTCTTTTCCTGTGGTTGCTCTGCTCACACTTGAATTGCTCTCCCGTATTTCTTTATTCACCAGCCTCACTCTGTTTTTTGTTTTCATTCGTTCAAACCCTGACTGACTTTATTGGATCTTGCAGTACCTTCCCAGTTTTTCCCACCCCATGCTGTGGCCGCGGGTATTGATCAAACATCACTGTCTAAAACGATGCTGATTATCCATACTGCACCTGCTGTCACACTACAACCCTTCCACTGATCCCTGCCTGTCATCCATCTGTCTCCCCATGCTATTCACCCATTCCTTCATTTCCTGCTCATGTCAAACTGCTCCCTCAGCACAGCCACAAGGGGAGTGGGTTCACATGATTTATCCACCGTAAATAGTGCATTTATTCCTGGGTGCAGACAGCATGAAAATGTGCATAATCTTATGAAGTAGCCCCCCTCAGTGAAACATGTTCTTTGATAGAAATATAACCAAGTTGCCTTCTAAGATTATGTTTTTCACTGTAATAATTCTGTTTGCTTTTAATCAGAGGAAGGAATTAGTATGCGTTCCTTTTGGCTGGCTCCAAGCTCACAATGTGAGGAGCTCTTTGTTTCTGCTGTGTGACTTGCATTTCAACAACATGGTTAGTGAAATGTATTACATTTTCTTTGTTCTGAGATACTCTCCCCTCTTGGATTACTGATTGCAGTGTTTTGTATGACTTTGTACTTTCTGCTGTTACATTCCTTATGAGGATGAAATCTTCTCACAATAACAGATGCATACAAAATTCTCCTTAAATGAGGGCATTTTGCCATTTGCTGCATTTTAATACTGCGAGTAGTTTGTTGTTTAGTTTGCTGTGATTAATTGTTGATTTACAGGCAAAAGTGCACCTACATCAAAATCAATGTGAAAGTGCTTCAATAAGTTCAAGAGCTGCTTCATATCTGTTGAGGATAAAGAACAGCTAAGTTCATTGTAACCCTTTGAGAGCAACATATGGAACAAAATAATGAGGTCACAAGTCCACATGCTAGTTTTTAGGGCTGTCAGTTGCATCTCTCAGCCATGAGTGGGGGCGTAATTATAGGTGATCATATTTGGGGGTAGCTTGCTCGCCTTGTCTTTGTTCAGGATGTTCACAGCCTCTTTGATGTTATTCTAGCTAACATGTTGCGTTTGTGGTTCCATCTTGTTCAGTAATATATTTTTCCTCCACCTGTGGATGACACAGTGTGACCAATATAAAGTTGTGTTCTGCAACTGCAACTTTTTTCATCAATCTCAAAACATCAGGTTTTAGTGTCAGTCATTCAGAAGCGAGAGCTTTCTGTTAATGGAGAGACATCCATCGTGGAAAACTCGTTTTACTAGCAGTAGGTGGTGTTAGCTTGTTATAATTGCAAGATAAATCTATGTTTTTTGCATGTAGTGAGTTTACACTGGAAAAACAAAAACAATATTAAGTATTTATAAGAATTTTCAGTTCCACCACTCATACTGAAACTGGTCCCATTTTGAGTACATTGTTGATGGAAGTTATTTTCTGAGAGTGCGGCATGGACAATACATGGAAAGCCCATGAGTGACAATTTAAGCGTAGAATGAAGATTACTATGAAAACTATACAGAGATTATTATTCAACAGTTTGATTATTAGATTCAGTAGAGAAGGTAGTAGAAGTTACGTATACAGTGGATGCAGTGGCGAACTGTGAGCACTACAGCTGGGCCTTCACCTCAGCCCTCACTGCCAAGAAAAGAAATCATCGCGGAAAAAAAGAAACAGTACGATGAATTGAAAGTGTTCAACAACTGCAATCCTTTAATTAACGATGACAAGAATGTAAACAAATAGACCATAACATCAATAATATTCTCCGCAACAAGAAACATTCTCAACAGTACCTTCATAAAACTGGAGGCTACATTAAATAAACATAAGCCAAAATCTGGAAATATAAAATGAGGTAACCCAGAACGTGACACTGCTGACACCGACACCGAGGCTTCATCACCATGGACAGCGCTATAAATCACCGCGCACAGCAAGCCATACACACATTGACAAATAAATTCACGAGCATCGTCAAACTATACAATTTCAAATGCACAATATAGAAAAAGTTACACAAAGCTGGTAGCTGGAGTTTTTTTTAAAGTTGAATTGAAGTGCAAATACCTCTCCATGCGCAATTACGCACGGCGCAATGAATACTTATGTCAAAAGTCACAATTTTCATAGGTTCCACTACACCTCCTTAATTCTCGGAAAGGGACAGAAAGGGGGGAGCCATGGGGGGGAATAAAAACCCTCTAAAAAACAAAAGTCCAACCACACACTTCTGATAAGTTTGATAAGTTTACATATTGAATTAAAGGCAAAGGAATTAAAGGCGCAAATTGCGCTGGATTTTTTTTACAGACAACCTCCGCAATAAATACAAATTACTGAATGTCCACTTGGCCCGAATTAATCACTTGAAATAATAATCAAGGTGGCTTGCAACATAGGCCTACCTTACATGAAAACGAAGTCCATTCGTCGGTCTTTCTTTGTGAAGTGGGTGATGGCAGCGTCATAAAGTTTGTCCTTTGACTTGAGCTCCAAAAGAAGTCCTTTTTCTATGGACATCAGTGCCAAAGCTCCCAGGCGATCCTGTCCAGTACTGTTTCTGGCGTGCGTCTTGATGCGCTTCAGAGCCGAGAAAGAGCGCTCCACAAAGGAAAGGCCGCCTTGAAAAAGGCGATGCTAACAAGCTAGCCACAACTTCGTTCTCGTCTTCCGCCATTTAATTGTCTCTCACCGCTCTCACCACTCTGCCCGCCTTTCGGACTTCACGAAGGCCTATGATCTTTTGTTTTTGTCCCGCCCACTTAAAATCAAACCGTGATTGGTCAATTTTCCCATCACTCTCCAAACCAAAACACATAGCTTGGCCTTCCCCTGGATTCATGAAGTCCTAACCAATTAATGAGCCAGCTAACCGGGCTTTGATAGAGACGGAAGATTCTGATTGGATAATATGTTTTCAGGACAGTAACCCTTTCATTGCTGATGTGAACTTGACAGTAAACTTCACTTTAGAACATAAATTAGAGAAAATGTATTAATGTATTGTATTAAATTAAATTAGAAAGGCCAAAATTCAGTAGCACATACAAAAGAGAAAGTATTATGATGCTGCGTAATGCAAACAAAAAAGAAGAAGAGACAGTCAGCATTCATTTTTCTTTTTTAAAAAAAGTCTGTGCTCATGTACTACCTCGAGAATTTGTAATACATTCTGTCACAGCAGCACGGCATGCTTTTCAGCTCTTGGTCTTCGTCAGTGCCATGAGAATGAGTATATTTTGGCAGCCAGTGATCAACCACCAGACAATAAACATGTGCACACCATAATGAAAAGCATTAAGCATTTTGCATAAACACAGAAACAACAAATAATGTTACAAGCAAGACAATAATGGTGTGCAGAGTTGATGTGAGGACAAAATCCTTGCCCATCAGAGCCACCGTGCATTAGCACTAATTGGCAGTATTCACCAGCCAAAAGCCAGTGAGGGATCACTCCCTTTTTGCTGCACTAGCAAGTGGTTGGCTGGCTTGCCCTTAGCTAAATGTATATTTATTCATTAAGGGTTTCAGCCTAGCTACAGAGTTTCTGCACCACAGCTATGCTGCAGGCCATGCCATACCTGACATGCACCTTTTAAGCAAAAGTCAGGGCAGCAGCAGCTTCTGAGATACCACATGTGGCCCGTTAGAAGTGTGGCTATTTACCCTGGGCTGCTTCTGTTTTCTCCTCCAAGCTTCTGATGCCGGTGGAGAGTGTTGATAGTAGTGACAACATCAATGCACAAAGAACTCTTTTTCTTTTCATTAACATCTAACACTGCAAAATTTCTGAACTGTGGGATTGTTGCTGTCTGCCATAGTGAGTGAGTAAACATAAATACATAAATACTTCCCAAGGAAGTTGAAGCTACCTGATGTAACTCCAAGTGAGTGAGGCAGTGTAAACACAATTTCTATGTGGAATATGCACTCAGTGTTCACTTAATTAGTTACACCTGTACAATCCATGGCATCATTACAACAGCTCTGCCATTAATTCTACCTCCCTCCATAATGTTTATTTTGTTCAGTTCTTGTTGACATTGATGGGAATGTGCAAATTCTGTTATGTTTATTATTGCGATCATAGTAAAAGCTGCTATGGTGCTGCTCTGCTTTATACTGAGATCTCTCTCTCCAGCTGTCACAAATAATGCAGGAATGCCAAAAAAAAATAAATTAAGAAAGAAATATATCTAGAGGTGCTTGACTAGTTTAGTTTTGTTTCATGATGGGTGGGCCAATAATCAAAAACAAAGGCTGAATTAACAGTAAAAGTAGACGACATGACAGTACAGTATGTTTGGATATTTGGGTACTGGATTGGATTAGATTGTTCAGAGATACTTAATAAAGTGCCCACCTACTATAATACAGCAGCACTTGGCCTGAGCTCATTTTCTACATTTTTCAAATGTTGCAAAGTTGCAATGTGAAAAGGATCACTATGCAAAAAATCCTCAAAGAAGATTTAAAGAAAAGTAGTAATTGTTAGGGATCGACCAATTATCGGCCTGGCCGATGATATCGGCCAATATTCGTCATTTTTTCGATCATCGGCATCGGCCATTTTTTCCTCCGATAACCGATAAAATTAATTAATGTATCTTAAAATGCGCTCCTTTGTCTCTGATGCAACCGTCTGTCCGCTTGAAGTCACCACTCTTGGCTGTGTAACAATGTCCTGCCCACAGCCCTCACTGATGGGCTTCATGGCATAACTGAGTCATTGACAGCCAATCAACACTGATGCATCTACATACAGCGCCACAGACGAGGAGAAGCAGATGACGGCTCCTGTGATCCAGCCGATGCAAGGCAACAGAGTCAGTCGAAGTTGCAATAAAAACCCCTGATGAAGTTTTAAAAATACCACAACCTTATGATCATTTTCAGTGATAACATGCAAGCCCAGAGTTGACGTTTCACCGACCTATTTGTCTAATCACATCAAGCATACGACAAAAACAACAACAAAAAAAAACAAAAAACAAACATGTAATCAAGTGAACATGACCTGAAGACATAACGACCTACCGGTAGGTGGACTATAGCAAGTATAAGGGAGGGAAACCTGCTGAATTCCGCCGTTTGGCTCTGGAGATGAAGCTGTTCACAACTTCAACAAGGCGTATTTCATGATGACCCACCTCTGCTTTATAACTGCCACAACCGCTTTATACCTGTGGTCAGACGCACAGTAATAATATAGGCCCTTTCGGTTACCGTTACTTTGGGGGAATAATAAATCTCCTAATGAGTCTCAGCCCGTGCGGCGGCTCCTGGTTTATCAATAAACAACACCGGAGGTGATTCTAGCCTATGAGTTTAGCAGTACTGCACGCTAACGTGTCCTTGTTTGTTTACAGTCGCCTCTCCCTCAGCGCTCGTGCTCTCACTGCACTATGGTGCAGCAACGTAACTACAGGTGTTAAATGATCGTCTTTTTGCCTGTCACTCGTAAAGTCCAGGGATATGAGTCAGGCAGAGAGCACACGTCGAGGAGATTATTCTGTGTGTTTTATTTTCAATCAATCAATTTACTGTCGCGTCTACAACTCACATGTGTAATGAAACGCCTTTCCAAGCTTGAAGATATGAAAATTGTGATGCTGGCTCCTGCTACTGAATTGGGAGTACTAACTCAGACCCAAATTTCAGAACAGTTCAGTTCAGTTTATTTTGTTGATGTTTCAGAAATTCAGGGAGCTATTTTATTTATTTATTTATTTATTTATTTATTTATTTATTTATTTATTTATTTATTTATTTATTCATTCATTTGAGTGAGTTTTAAGAAATGTTGCTGGAAGGCCCCTGCACTTTTTATTAATAATTAAACTTAAAGGCATTTCAATGAAGATTTTGTGTTTGTGTTATTTTACAAAAAGGTCTTTTTTTCAGTGTACACCAAACAAACAAACAAACAAACAAACAGTGCACTGTACTGACACCAAAATTTTAACTTTTGCTGCAAACGAATATCGGTTCTAAATATCGGCTATTAGTTTCACTTGATTATTAATAATCGGTATCGGCCCTGAAAAATCCATATCAGTCCATCTCTAGTAGTTGTACCAACAGCCATCGCCCTTTGAGAACGGCTTCAGTTCAAATTTGAATTCAGTTCTCCTCCACTGGACTCATACAAGCGCACAGGCATGCTTCCCTCCTCCTGCGTTTCACTGCATGGCCAAAGGTGAGAGTCTTTAATCAGAATGATCAAATGCGTAGATGAGGTGAGAAGTGTGAAAAATAAATCCACTTCACTGAACAAATTCAACCATACAAACAATGCATATGAAATTTGCCTGGCACTGTATGGTATTTTTTCTTCTGACCAAATCAGTGTCTATTCTCTGAGCAGATCAGATCACTAGTGGGAAAATATGGGTGGGGAAAGCGAGGAATACTATAGTGGTAGTAATGAGCACAGAGATTGGTTTCATTTCCCAGTACAATTTAAGGTGAAGGAAAAATACACAAGACAGTAATACATGCACATACTTGCATTTGCACACCATCACTTAATCATGAGAAGATTAACACATCATCTGCACGTCTAAACTTCCGCAAGGCTGTAGCATCGAGAGCAGTCTGTCACGGAAGGCATCTGTGGGAACTGAACTGTCCCTGCAGTGGGACTGTTTGCGCAAAAGTGCAGTCACACACCGTCACACACACGTAGGGTATGACTCTCCTGCAAAGACAGACAGACAGACAGACAGACAGACAGACAGACAGACAGACAGACAGACACACAGAGACACACACACACACACACACACACACACACACACACACGCACACACACACACACACACACACACACCACCCAGGGAGTGGAGCAGTAGCCAAATTGCTCTGCTCCGTTCAGCTTTAATTGGGGGTAAAATCAGGTGGCTGTGAGTGTATCTGGTTAAAAAGCACTGCCCCAGTGGATCCTAAATATAACTAGACAAATTCCCCTCGGCGGGAAATTTGGAGAGTGATACAGTGCGCAATCGCCGGGCCGTGCGCGTGCCTAGTGTTCAGCATCAGCGACAATGCTAAGCTGACATTAGCATGTCAAATAACACATTAAAAACCTCTGAACCACCATTAGAATGCCTTTCCCCATCATTGTAACGCATGTTAGCATGTTAGCATTAGCATGCTAAATTAGCATGTCACATAACACATTAAAAACCTCTGAACCATGATTA